>NW_006408521.1:32074257-32086547 GCF_000296735.1 Chrysochloris asiatica | reverse complement strand
AAAAAAAAGAAGACAAGAAGGAAGGAAAAGGCCAAAATGAATGTCAGTGGAGACTCTGAAACTTGATCTAAAGCAAAATGCTAAAGCAAATGCAGGAAATGAGGAGGTAAAAGAGCTGAAAAGAAAATTTCAAAAGTCAGCTCAAGAAGACAAAGTCAAATATAACAAAATATACAAAGACTTGGTGTTAGAAAACCGAAAGGGAAGAACATACTAACATTTCTCAAGCTGAGGGAACAGAAAAAAAAATTGAAACCACAACTTTCAGTATTGAAGGAGTCTATGATCAAAATATTGAATGATACAGAAAGCATCAAAAGAAGATTAAAGGAATACTCAGAGTCACTATAGCAAAAAGAAATAATAGATGGTCAATCGTTTCAAGAACAAGGGCCAATGATACTGAAGGAGGAATTCCAAGGTACATTGAAGGAATTGCCAAAGAACAAGGCACTGGGAATTGGTGGAGTACAAATTGAAATCTTTCAACATACTGATGAAGCACAGGAGGCACTCACTCATCTATGCCAAGAAATTTGGAAGGCAACTACTTACCTGGCCAACTGACTGGAAGATATCCATATTTGCACCCATTCCAAAGAGAGGTGACCCATGGAATGTGAAAATCATCGGACAATATCATTAATATCACATGCAAGTAAAATTTTGCTAAAGGTAATACGAAAATGCCTGCAACCATACTTTGACAGAGAACTTCCAGAGGTTCAATCCAGATTCAGAAAATGATGTGGAATAAGGGATATCATTCCTGAAAGTCAGATGGATCTTTACTGAAAGAGAATACCAGAAAGATGTTTACCTGAGCTTTATTGACTTTATTGACTACACAAGGGCTTTTGATTGTGTGGATCATAACAAGCTATGGACAACATTGCAGAGAATGAGTATTCTGGAACACTTAATTGTGCTGACAAGAAAGTTGTAGATAGATCAAAAGGTAGTGAGTGGTTTGAACAGAACAAGAGAACACTGAATGGTTTAAAATTAGGAAAGGTGTGCACCAAGGTTATATTCTTTCACCATACTTACTCAACATATATGCTGAGCAAATAATTAGAGAAGTTATATTATATGAAGAAAAATGTGGCATCAGGATTGGAGGAAGACTCATTAACAACATGCAATATGCAAATAATACAACTTTGTTTGCTGAAAGTGAAGAGGAGTTATACTTGCTGTTAAAGATCAAAGACCATAGCCTTCTGTATGGCTTGCACCTCAAGGTAAAGAAAACAAAAATCCTCACTACTGGACTAATAAACAACATCCATATAAATAGAGAAAAGATTGAAGTTGTCAAAGACTTTATTTTGCTTGGATTAACTATCAACACTCATGGAAGCAGCAGCCAAGAAATCAAACGGCATATTACATTACGCAAATCTGCTGCACAAAAACCTCTTTGAAGCGTTCAAGAGCACAGATGTCAGTTTGAGGACTAAGGTGTGCCTGACTGAAGCCATGGTATTTTCAGTACCGTGAAAGATGGACAGTTGGAAGACCGTAGAAGAATTGATATATTTGAGTTATGGTGATGGAGAAATAGTAACAGTGCCAAGGACTGCCAAAAGAACAAACCAATCTGTGTTGGAAGAAGTACATCCAGAATGCTCCTTGGAAGCCAGCATGGCCAGACTTCGTCTTTCATACTTTGGACATATTATCAGGAGGAGCCAGTCCCTGGATAAGGAGATCATGATTGGTAAAGTGGAGTGTCAGAGAATAAGAGGAAGACCTCCAACGAGATGGATTGGCACAGTGGCAGCAGCAATGGGCTCAAACATAGCAATGATTGTGAGGTTGGTACAGGACCGGGCAGTGTATCATTCTGTTGTGCACAGGGGCACTATGAGTGGGTTCCAACTTGATGGCACCTAACAACAATAACAACATGTTTCAAGTCTGGGCTGGGTACTGTGAATATCAAAAACCCAAAACCAAACTCTCTGCCCCTGACCCATAGCAATCCTATAAACTGTTCTGAGACTGCAAATCTCTATGGGAGCAAACAGCCTCATCTTTCTCCTGAGGAGCAGCTGATGGCTTTGCGCATAGCCTCTGAGCACCCAACACCCCAGGGCTCCCTCACTGCAGATTCAGAGAGAAGCAAAAACAACCTCACTCCTTGCCCTCGTGACTTTCCAGGCTAGTGCAGGGAACAGCCATGGCTCCGCTAATAACTGAACAAAGAAACATCTACTCATAAAGGGTGATAAGCAATCTTGACCAGCCCTGCCAGACTCTTCCTGTTCTATAGTACAGTCCACTCTTATGTGGTCACTAGCCATTATAGATAGTGGACACTTAGAATGTGATTACTGCAACTGAGGAACCCAATTGTTCATTTTAAAAATTTTATTTTCATAAACTCAAATGAAAGTAGCCACAGGTAGCTGGTAGCCTCCATATTTGGCAGCACAGGAAAATGTTAACTGCTCTGAGAAGATATAACAACAGACCTGTCTCAACAGGGGACTTGTTTTGGGGGAAGTGACAGGAGTTACGATCTCAAGGACAATGTGGCAGTTGCTATTGATTGACTTCTTCCCAAACCCCTAGAATGCAATGCAATGGGAAGAACACTATACTTAGAAACCAGACTTGGGGTCTAGATCTGGCTCAGTATCTTACTAGCCAGGCAACATTATACAAGTAAGTCTTTGATTTGCTCTGAGCCTTAGTTTCCTCATCTGAAAAATGGAATAATTTTTTAACCTAATTCCCAGAACTGTTAGAAGGCTCAAATGAAAATGTGCACATCAAAAAACTTTTAAAAACCATATAATATGAATATAAAATGTGAATTTAATATCTCTGTCCAAAAAGCAATGCAAATAAATAAATAAAAAGCAATGCAAGCTCGTTGTAGAAAATCTGGGAAATGTAGAAAGTTTTAAAGATGGATTTAAAAAACCCACAGCTGACAAAATTTTAGCTGTCTTTCCAGTCAGTTTCCTGCATACGTGTATATCTGTAAAAATGTTAATAGTAATCAGGTGCACACTTGGCATGCTGCTTTGTGTCTGCTAGTTCCCCTTTGTGATCGATCATGAGCCATCCCCCAAGTCATTAGATAGTTTTCAACAACATGGTCTTCAGTAGCTGCAAGTATTCCATAAGAATTTGCAATGTTCTCTTCAGAGCCCGTTACTTCCTTCTTTAGCAGGTGGAGAGTGAGTGGAGGCAGAGCCTGGGCCAGGGAGCTGGCTGGGCCCCAGGATGTTGCCAGCACATTCAAACTCCAAAGTGTCAGGGTTCTAGAATCCATTGCCTTGTTGCTCCTGAACAAACCAAATTAATGAGAGGAGGTCTCTCCTGGGAGTCAGCTGGTCCCACTCTAGCTGTATGATCACTTCCCTGAGCCCTGGAGCCCAGCCAAGTCCAGATGATGGCTTTGCCAGATTCACTGGTAATTAATTATCCATCGTGATCTGTACCCCGTGTGGCAGAGGTGGGACTCCCGAGGGAATGGCCATGAAGCCCTCCCTGCCACCCAGCTCCTACATCCAGCTATTTGGGGAATAGCTTCTTCTTCTTTTTTAATCACTGGTGAGCTTCACTAGGCTTTAATATTTTCAAAGTCCAGGTGGCCCCAGACCCTCCAAGCGGCACTCCTGCTGAATTGGTTTTCAGACTGTGCCACTTTAAATGTGATTCAAGAAAAATTACCAGAGCCTCCACTCCATCTGTCTCTGGAAATGGTCTTTGTGCTCAGATCACTTGCCAGCAACACTCCATCTCCACAATTACTTCAGCTATTTTATCTTTATCTGTCTGGAACACTGAAAAGGAAGCAGCAGATAATGCTGTTATTTAAGCAACTTGTTCAGCTTAAATACTTGTACACCTCCAGAGCGTGAGATACCCGATGGATGCCGGGTCCTTCATGGGACATCAGCCCTGCACCGTCTTTAAGCTTTAAGCGTGATAAAGAGGGGCTGTCAATAAAGCAGTTCAATCATAACATGGCTGCATCCCTTAGGACCTCAGGTACAGGACTAACTCCCTGACCACAAATCAAACTGTCTTATCACATGTCTTCAGATCCAAGGTGGCCCCAATGGGACAGAAGGGCATTTTGATAACTCTCTGGCACTCGTGTGGATTCTCTGTAAAGGGAGTTATTCTGCAGTGGGTGAAGCTGTGTCCTGTTTGGATGCTTTAGAGAAAAGAGCCTGTACCAGACAATAGGATGTTACTCCATCTAGACTCTCAACAAGTGTATCATTTACACCCTTGTTACGTACACATCCTATAGACACCAAGGGGAACAAAGAGGCTCCTAGGTCAGCGTACCTAGCATGGACTAAGAGCTCAATGAGGACTAGCTATTATTGTTAATCTAGCCCAAACTGTCTGCTTTTGTTCATTATCTTTTTAAATGTCCTGGATAATGTCATCATCTTTTCTTATTTCTTTCTTTCAACTATCCTACGAGGTGGTGCATGATCAGCCTCATTTTTCCCATGAGGACACAGAACTCTAGTGAGATGAAACATCTTGTCCAATGTCTCATGAGTAGTATATTCAGCCACAGCTTTCTGCTTTGTAGGCAGGATGCTATTTCTCCCCACAGGGAGGAATCAAAGAAATCCAGTCCCACTTTCCAACAAAGCCAACCCATTGGCCATTTCAAGTGTCAGTCCCAGAAACCCTTAATGAAGACACACAACAGCCCCAGTGGGTGGCAAACCCAGCTCTGGAGACATGATCCTGTATGTCACATTGATGGTGCTGTCCTTGCAGTGTTCTCTTCCCCTCTCCTTCAAGACAGAGCTTTTCTCTCCAATAAGATTCCATCCATTTGGGAATCCTGAACCCCATCTAGAATCTTCTGAGGTGGTAAATTTCCACTTGAAAGGACAAGCAGACCAGCCTGGAGCAGCTAGAAGAACAGAAGATACTTCTTGAAAGAAAGACCAACAGGAAAAATACAAAACAATAATGGCAGTCTGACTGATTACTACAAGAACAAGCAAGTTGCTCACCCAGAGACATCAAGGCAAGTGGTTGGGTCCCCTCAGGGCAAACCCCCTTCCAAAACAAAGACTCAATGGGAATACACAAGCAGACATGCGCTCTGACTGGTGACCACTTATTGGTAACCAATAAGGGGAAGTAAGAGAAAAATAGCAATGAAGCAGCAAGCTATGACCTTCCATGTTCAAAAGACTCCTGTGAACCTGGGTGGAGACCTCGTTGGCCAGCAAAACCTGGGGACTCCTGGGCCCAGAGTCAGCGACATAGCCACAGAGGACTAGAGTGGAGAGTGAAATGTCCAGCAGGTTAAAAAGTGAAGGAATATGCACAAGAACACCCACACTTGCAGATAATACCCACTTGATCTGGCTTCAACGGATGGATGATCAGAATTCAACTAGAAGAAGAAAGAAGAGGAAAAAAAGAGTAATCTGATACAATTTGATGAACTTGACCTACACCTATGGATGCAGTAGCTCAAAAGAGGGAACAAATCTAAATTTATAGCAAGGAACATTTCCACCTCCTCGATACATAGGGTAGACAGAGATGGGCAACTTGGACATTGGCTACCCAAAATGGAGGGGGGGGGGCTACAAAGGCAAGAATTGACTGGCTTACAAGCTTTCAAGAGGGAGTCTAGATCCAGAAGGTGTGGAGGAAGGTAGAATCTCCACTGAGCAGTATTCAATCTGTCTGGGTGGGGCTGATGAAAGTTGATAGGGATAGCACTCGTGTGGCACAATAGTGAATAATTGCTAACAGGACTGACTGTTAGGGTTGGAAATGTAAAGGTAGACATTTTGTAGCAAAAGGAGGGGAGCGGTTGACTTTGCAGTTCAGCAGCGGAGGTCCCTGGGACCATCAAGTGAGAAGAGCAGAGTTCGGGACCCTACCCAGAGAAGCAGTGATGCCAGAGATGGAGGCAGAGACAATGACGTGGACAGATGGAGTGGCTGGGGACTCTAGACCCAGAGAAAGAGAGGGACTGTGTGCTGACAACCGAGGGGCAGGCTTGTAGGGTATACCCTTTGGTTGGTTGATGATGCATGGAGGGGATTATAATCTTGGCAATGAAACGATATACCATAGGATGAATGTAAAGCTAATGTTCTCTCATGTAAATTATTGCATAATTCACAATGAAACATTAAAAAAAAAAAGATTCTACCCATTCCATTTAAGGGTCAGGCAAAAACTAGCAAGGCTACCAGCCACACGGGCCAGAGGAGGCTTCTGGAGGTCAGATCAGTTCATTGTCTGGAGGCGCCCAAAGCAGATCTGGTCAGAGAAATAAAGAAAATGCACGGGCCAGTGGGAGTCCAAGACAAGCCACACAGGAGAGAGTCAGGCCAGAAATGAGGCATAATGTGTGGCCGAGAGTGGCTTATCCCAGAAGCAGGACCTGAGGAGACAAGGATGGAGTCTGAATGGTTTTATTTGGGGGTGGGGAAGGGGGTGATTCCAAGAAGCAGCATTTGTGGAGTTGGGGTGTGAGACAAGGAAGGAAGGAAGGAAGTGAAAACAAAGTACATGCATAAATTGCTTACCACTTAGGGCACTTGGAGCTCAATCCCACTGGGGCCTCTGGGAGATTATGGAGAACATACCTTAGAGTTGTCCCACCTGAGGGATTAGGGAGTAGTATTTACCCATCAACTCACTTAGGTTAATAATAATAACAGGGCCTCCAACCAGTTCTGTCTAGATTTATTCTCCAAACCTATATATAAGAATCAGAATCTACACTTTAAACAAGGCCCCCAGATGGCTCTTATTGATCACATAAGGATCACTTGGGGCTTTTGTGACAATGTAGATTATGATTCAATACATCTGGTGTGGAGTCCTGGCGTGGCACTGTAGGATAAACAATGGTTGTGCAAACCACAAGATCAGCAGTTCAAACCTACCAACTTGATAACACTTAACAACAATAATATCTGGGGTGGAAAAGCAACTTCTCAGCAGGGGGTCAAAGCGAAGGAACCAGTTAAAAGCCCTGGTTAATATTTGAGGTGTTGCTTCCAAATGTGTTCACTCCAGGCTTTTCAGGCCTGCTCCACCTGCTCAGGCAAACATGACTCCCACAGCCAGAGGAAACCCAGAGGCAGATGGATTCAAGTACTTGCAGAAAAAAGCCCTAGCTGTGTGTACCAGGGACGCATGAACTGCTACTAACAAGGTCAGAGCCAGAACAACCAGAAAGTGGGAGGGAAAGAGCAAGAACATGCAAAGGGGACAGCTGGCCTGTGAGTCCATCGGTACAGCTGGCCTGCTGACCACATGACACAGAGACAGGTGGGGCTGGGGGTTGTGAGGTCCCATGCTCCACATGAATCTGCTCCTCGGCCCCTTCTCCAATCCAGGAATGAACTGGCAGGCCAATTTAGGAACCAGAGCCTAGGAAATGGAAGGGTACCTGCAGGTTCTTGGCCCTCCCTGTTTTCTGTTCTGCAGAACTCTTGGTAGACGTGCTTCCTGGGCAAGGGCACTGTGCTTTTGCTGTGATGGTAGCTTCTCTCACTCTAGTTCAGACCTAGAGTCTGGCCCTGTGACAGTGACCCCAGAGTTGTCACTTTGTAAATAACGTGGCTGGGTGAGAGGTACTGAGACAGACAACTGTAATTGCACATTTCAGAATCCAGGTGCGATTTCCATCATCTCCCTTCTGTCCTCTTCTAACTCTAAGTGGGGGCTGTGCTTTCTTTGACTTGTAGACAAGAGTTCTTTAGAGAGACAGCTTGTTCTTTTTCAAATTTATTTTTCTCTTTACTAACGGCAGGCACTGGGGGCCCCAAATGTGAATTTGGTGACTCCAAAATGCCAAAAGTTACTGTAGGGAATATGGTGCTACCAATCCATCTTTCCTGCTAACCCCAAAAGTCAAATCAGTCCAGGGAGGGCTTTTTTTTTTTTTTCCCTAGGATTTCAGGCTCCCTGAGGGCTAATTTCTCTGAAAGCTGCATTAAACTAATAGCACCATAAAAGGCCCATTGTGAGATGTAATTGGTTTGCAGGACTTTCCTATAAAAATAATAAAAAGACTGCCAAAGGCAGTTTCCAAAGGTCAATTATCTTTGTGTTGCTTGAGTTGAGTGGAGGTCAGTCCCAGAATTCCATTTTATAGGCATATTAATCAAACCTGGGCCTGCCCTATCCATCTGACCTCATCGACGGTCAGTAAGTCACAGGTCCCACCCTTATGCTGACTTCCAAAAGGTTCTCTGGGCTCCCCTTTCTTGCAGAAGAGATGTTCTAGTACCATAGTGGATGTAGAACTGGATACTGACATTTTCAAGGCAAAATGAAAGGGAGAAAAGTTACATCTTGACAACACAAGAAAGATAGACATGCTTCCAGGACAAGGATACTCTCAGTGGGTCAACCACTACCTGCTTGTCAGTTTGTCCTATTGTGATGGATTCCATGTTGCTATCATGTTAGAAGCTATACTACCAGTACTTCGAATGCCATAGGAGTCCTCCACGGTGGACAGGTTTCAGGGAAGCTTCCAGACAGATTAGGAAGAAAGGTCTCACAATCTAATCCTTAATGAAACCCTAAGGGACCACAGAACAGAACACTGTCTAATATAGTGCTGGAAGATGAACCTCTCAGCTGGAAGGCATTACACAATACTCACAACAATGACCCTAACTATACCAATGGCTATGAAGATGACAGACGAGGATGAGGCAAGTTTCATTCTGTTGTACATGGGGTCGACTTGAGTCAGGGTTGACTTGATGGCAAGTAACAACGGTTGGTCAAGCAGGTCGTGTGTCAGGCTGTATACTTAGAGACTAGGCTAGACAAGTCCCCCATCTCCAAAGAGCTGAGGAAGTGGGCTGGCCATGACTCTTTAGTGCGTTTGACTAAAACCAACTTACACTAGCTTAATCAAAAGTTAAGTATAGTTGACTAACATCTAGGAATTTAAGAATGGCTAATCCAGAGGCTCAAAGTCAACTATGTTCTCTCTGTCTCTGCACTGCTGGTCCCTGCTAGCACACAAGCTCTCTGCCACACCACAAGTAAGAGGCTGTTATGCTGCCCTTGTTGCTCACTGAGCTACTTCACTATAAAGAAAGATGTTTTCTTCTAGTGTTCACATATCAACCCCAAGAAAAAAACTCTGGTTAACCATATTGGATGACACACTTATCCCTGGACCAATCACTGTGTCCAAGCAGTTGTAAAAACATGGCTTTCCTAGCCTGACTAACATGCCCACCCCTGTAGCTAGGATGTCTGGGAATTAACAAAACCACAAACAGTTAAAAAAAAAAAAAAAAAAGGAAATTTCTCCCAAGGACAGTGCTGGCAGAAAACACAATGTGTCCATCCAAAGAAAGCTATCCGACTTCAAGCAGCAGCCCATTGATTTGTCTGATCCAACTACTCCATTAATCTATCTATCCCTCCTTCTTTAATCCAGCCAGCCAACTAGCAATTGTTCTTACAGGGTACTAAATTTCGAAAAGAATAAATTAATCTTGAAACCTAGAGTCTGTAAATTTCAAAAAGGATGCATAGAAAAGTCTGGAAGGAAATACACCAAAATATTGACAATGGTTAGTTATCTATAAGTAAAATGTATATCTCCTTTTTTTCTGTACCTGCATCATATTTTCTAATTGTTCTGCAATGAAAATATGCTGCTTGTGTAATCAAGAGGAAAAATAATACTAAATCTCTCCATTCTATTACTATGCCTGCATGCACCCACAACCTTCTGGACTGAAATGGATTTCCAGTCAACGTTCCTACTAAACAGGGAATAGGCTGACCGTTCAGAAGACTCAGTAGCTGTTTTCAATACTAATCATAATACTCAGCCATGCTAGTTTCCCAGGTTGTTTCTAGGTGTTGGATATGGGAACAATCTGAGGGCTTGCGGATCGAGTGCTGGCCCAACAGCCGGAATCTTCTCAGTCCAACTTGGGGGTGCAAAGGATAAAAGCCTGATCACAACAGCCCACAAGTGGCTGGCCACATTTGAAGCCTACCCCAGAGCAATTACTCATTAGCAGATCAGTAAAAACCAGTACATTCTATATCACCTACATAAAGGGGGACAGGGGTAGCTTCTTGATGTAATCAGTGATTTCCACACTGGGCATAAATAGAATGTGTCATCCCTGGGAACAAGGGCAGAGAAGTTCCCGATGGAATCGGGACATCATAATGAGTCATTTCTGTGTTGGGAATAGAAGTGGAAATTATTAGACCTTTGAAATAGCTGAAACTTAGATCTTAATATTTCAAATAGGATCAAAGTGCCTTAGTATAGTACAGCATTTTTCATAGAGTCCTTTGTAACAGATATCAAGATACACATATGTCAGTCAAAAGTATTTAAAACTTTTATTTCCAGACTTACCTTGAAAGGATTTCTGACCAAGCAAAGAACAGTGTTTAAAGGATTTTGATGCTCCTTAGATCTAAAACTCTTAAATGACTGCACACAAAGCTATATATATATAATGTTCACATGGATTCAGTTTCAGATATACTTGCCCTGAAAAACAGCTATTAATCAGAAATATACTGATACGTACTATTTATCTTTTATGATTTACATGTGTTATTTATTTCAAGTACCTTACAAAATAGCAGCAGAATATTGTTAGATATCATATTGGAGATGAAAATATAATCAATAACAGAGGAACATTGTCAGACACAGTGCCAGAAGATGTGCCCTTCAGGTTGGAAGGCACTCAAAATGCAACAGGAGGAGATACCTCCTCAAAGAACAGTTGATCACGATGACATGAATAAAGTAAACTTTTAGGTCCTTCATTTGCTAATGGGGCACAACTCAAAATGAGGAGAAACAGCTATAAACATCCATTAATAACTATAACATGGAATAAAAGAATGAATCTAGGAAAATTGGAAGTTATCAAAAATGAAATGGAACGCATAAAGATCAATATTGTAGTAGACATTGTTATTCTTAAGTGCTGTTGAGTCGGTTCTGACTTATAGAAATCCTATTTTGGGTTTCTAAGGAGTTTCTGGTGAGTTTGAACTGCCAACCTAGTGGCTTGCAGTCCAGTGCTGATCCTACATTGCCATACCCAAAATCCAAGATTGTTGTTAAGTGCTATCAAGTCAGTTCTGACTCTTTGCTGCCCTGTAGAAGGTTTTCTGAAGAGCAACTGATGAGTTAGAACTACCAAATTTGTGGTCAAAAGGCCAGTGCTTATGCTACAGTGCCACACCAGTATTATCCTAGGCATTAGTGAACTGAGATAGACTGATATTGATCATTTTGAATCAGGCAATCATATGGTCTATTATGCTGGGAACATCAAATTGAAGAGGAATGGCATCGCATCATAATCAAAAAGAACATCTTAAAATCTATCTTGAAGTACAATGTTGTCTATTATAGGATAATATTCATATACCTACAGTGTTTCATTTTGATGTGCATAAGGTTGCTATGAGTTGGTGCAGGCTAGAGGGCACCTAACAACAATAAGGAAGACCAGTTAATACCACTGTTATTCAAATGTATGCACTAACCACTAAAGATAATGATGATGAAATTGAATAATTCTACCAATGAATTCAGTCTGAAATTGATCATGCAATAAAACATGCAACCAAAATGCAATCAAGATGAATTGATAATTACTTTTGATTGGAATACAAAGATTGTAAACAAAGAGGAAGGATCAGTAGTTGGAAAATATGGCCTTGGTAAGAGAAAAGATGCTGGAGCTTGCATGAGAGAATTTTGTAAAACCAATGATTTATTGCAAATACCTTTTTAAACATCATAAAAGGCAACTATATACTTGGACTACACCAGAAGGAATATGTAGGAATCAAATTGATTATATCTATGGGAAGAGATCATGGAAAAGCTCAACATCATCAGTCAAAACAAGGCCAGGAGCAGACTGTGGAACAAACCATCAACTGCTCATATGCAAGTTCAGGCTGAAGCTGAAGAAAATTAAAACAAGACACTAGGGGTCAGAGACCAGAAGAGTTGTTGGATGACATTAAGAATATCATACAGGAAGAGTGCAAAAGGTCATTAAAAAGATAGAGAAGAAAGGAAAAAAAAAAATTGGATGTCAAAAGAGACTCTGAAATTTGCCCTTGAGTGTTGTTGTTGTTGTTGTTAATGTGCCATGGAGTTGGTTCTGACTCATAGCGATCCTGCATAGGGTTTCCGAGGCTATAAATCTTTATGAGAGCAGAAAGCCTCATCTTTCTCCCGCGGAACAGCTGGTAGTTTTGAACTGCTGACCTTGTGGCTCACA
>NW_006408521.1:32070805-32073442 GCF_000296735.1 Chrysochloris asiatica | reverse complement strand
AACAACAACAACAATGGCCAAAATGGAGTCCTGGTGTGATGCTGTGGGATAAAGCACTGGACCGCAAGGTTGGTTTGGTCTGCAAGGTCAGCAGTTCAAACTCACCACTCGCTCCTTGGAAACCCTGTACAGGGTTGCTCTGAGTCCAAACCTACTAGATGGCATTTAACAACAACAACAATGGGAAAAATACTGAATGATGCAGAAAAGCATCAAAAGAAGATGAAAGCAATACACAGAGTCACTGCACTAAAAAGAAAGGGTCAATGTTCAACCATTTCAAGTGGTAGCATATAATCAAGAATCAATAATAGTGAAGGAAGAAGTCCAAGCTACACTGAAGACATTGACAAAAAAGAAGGTTTCAGGAACTGACAGAATACAAACTGAAATCTTTCAACAAACTGATACAACACTGGAGGCCTTTACTCATCTATGTCAAAAAAAGTCATCTATGCCAAAAAATCCTGACCAAAGGATTGGAAGAGATCCAAATTATGCTCATTCCAAAGAGAGTTGACTCAACAGAATGTGGAAATTATTGAACAATATATCATTAATATTACATGCAAGTAAAATTTTGCTGAAGATAATTTAAAAATGATTGCAACAGTACATTGACAAAGAACTGTCAGAAATTAAAGCTGGATTCAGAAGAGGAAGTGAAACTGAGAATACTATTGCTGGGAATCAGGTGGATCTTGGCTGAAAGCAGAGAATACCAAAAAGATGTTTACTTGTGCGTTATTGACTATGCAAAGGCTTTTGACTGTGTGGATCTTGAAAAGCTATGAATAACATTGCAAAGAATAGCTATTCCAGAACACTTCATTGTGCTAATGAGGAACCTGTGCATAGACTCAGAGGCAGTCATTCAAACTGAACAATGGAATACTGAATGGTTAAAATCAAGAAAGATACAACTCCTTTTACAAGGCCTGTTCCTTTTGTTAAGTATTGATTCTGCATAACATTAGATCATGGCAGGTTCTCTGGGAGAAGCTGCATCTGAGAGCCAAATGCAAAACTCAGGTGTGTCCCATTCCTGTGCACAACATGTCTGGGTTTGAGGATGCTGACACGGAAGAGACAATAACTTGTCTCCAGATGACTCTTTACCATCCTGGACAGTTTCAAAGTGGAATGTTTTGATCAATAAATGTTTGCAACTGAGAGAAACTCCCCTCCAGTGAAGTGGTGAAATTTGGCCCAAATTGATAATGATAATGTCATTATACTTTTCAAGACAAACAGGTTTCCCCAGTACAGTTTTCTCTGCAGCTGTTTAAAGATTGCAGTAGCTCAGTTCTCTCTTTGGAAATTAAAAATATGAGTTAGAAGACCAGCCTGATTGTGGACAACAAGGAGCTGGACTACCTAAATAAAATGACTCTGCCGGACAAGTACATAGTTAGATTCAGTTGATTATCAACTCCTCATAGAAAAGGAAGATGGCGAGTTACTGGAATGCTTTGAGACGCAATTTATTTTGTCTCCGAGGTCACTCTCACAAGAAAACATCTGGGAACTGAGGAAATCCTATACCTGAGAATGGCAATTATTCATCTCAGTCCATCCACAGCCCTTCTCCTATAGAAATAGATGAAAATGAATCATGAACACAGAGGGTTAAGGGGAGACTCCTGGAGGATGATGAGCCTGTAGACACTTGATAAGCATTATAGAGTTTATTAGCGTAATAGGTAAAACCTCAAATCTCCTGTTACACTTCCAGAGTTAGGATTTGGTGTGCCGTTTTAAAGTCTGTAAATTTAAAATCAGTGTTAGTCAACAATCTATTCACTTGTTCCTTTCCAGGATTTATGAAGAATTACTTTAATTGCACATCTGTGATGGCCAATGTACAAAATATCCTTTGTGATAAAAAAAACAAGGTTTTCAAAACAAAGTTATATTATTTGCATTTTTTATCTTTGATTATAGTGCTGTGTTTTGTTTGGCTTCCGTAAGGAACCATGTCTTAGTTTGGTCTTGTCATTTCCCAGCAGCCCTTTGTTTTCAATGTCAAGACTGAGCAGACTGTTAATGGTGTTTTGTAGCTTGCTGGTTCTGTAGTGCCAGGGTACTGGGACATAGCATAATGCATTCTGGAGAAGTGTCTGTGTGCCATTGTGGTTTTAACATGGCAAGACTTACTTGAAGAATAATATTTTGATTTTTTATGGTTTTCTTTCAGTGGAATAATACAGTGATTTTTCCTGCAAAGACGGGGGGGGGGGGGGGGAAAGGTGTACACCAGAGTTGTATTCTTTCACCATGCTTATTTATTCTGTTTGCTGAGCAATTAATACGAGAAGCTCAATTATATAACAAAGAATATGGCATCAGGATTGGAGGACGACTTATTAACAACATGTGATATGCAGATGATACAACTTTGCTTGCTGAAAGTGGAGAGGACTTAAAATACTTACTGATGAAGATCAAAGGCCACAACCTTTGGTTCGGCTTACACTCAATGTAAAGAAAACAAAAATCCTAACCAATGGACTAATTAATAAACAATATCCATGTAAGTAGAGAAAAGACTGAAGTTGTCTAAGACTTTATTTTGCTTCGATTAACAACCAACAATGATGGAAGCAGCAGTCAAGAAATCAAATGGCATACTGCATT
>NW_006408521.1:32059961-32070145 GCF_000296735.1 Chrysochloris asiatica | reverse complement strand
ATCGTATATCGTTTCATTGCCATGGTTATGATCCCCTCCATGCATCGTCAACCAACCAAACGGTTGGTTGATGATGCAAGCCTGTCCCCCCAGGTCATCAGCATACAGCCCCTCTCCCTCTCTGGGTCTAAAGTCCCCAGCCGCTCCATCTCTCCACGTCATTGTCTCTGCCTCCATCTCTGGCACCACTGCTTCTCTAGGTAGGGTCCTGCTCTCCACTCTTGATGGTCCCAGGGACCTCTGCTCCTAGACTACAAAGTCAATCACTCCCCTCCTTGTTACAAAACGTCAACCTTTACATTTCCAACCCTCACAATCAGTCCTGATAACAATTATTCACTATTGTATCACAAGAAACCTATCCACATCTCCTTTCATTAGCCCCGTCCAGACAGATTGGATACTACTCAGTGGAGATTCTACCTTCCTCCACACCCTCTGGAAAGCTTGTAAGCCAGTCCCTTCTTGCCTTTGTAGTGCCCCCACTTTGGGTAGCCAATGTCCAAGTTGCCCATCCCTGTCTACTCTGTGTATGAAGGGGATGGGAAAGATCCTTGCTGTAAAGATTTGTTCCCTCTTTTGAGCTACTGCATCCATAGGTGTAGGTCAAGTTCATCAAATTGTCTACCTGTTTTTAAAGATGGGAAGTTAACCCACAGACAAGTGATTTGTAGAACCAGGTTTTGACTCCATGTCTGTTGTTAACTATGAACCACATTTTCCACAACGCCATGTCCAACACCCCATCTACATCTGTGCCCAATATGTGCTCATAAGCATCACACGTATGATAACCTTGTACAATGCTTGGATACCATGTTCTCTGTATTCAGTCTACTCTGTATATCATCTTGCAGGCAATGGAAATGGATATCAAGCAAGAAAAGCCCAAATGACAAAGGGACCTAGAAGGATTGGAATGAGTAAATCAATTTAACTTAAAGCGTCCTTCTTCTACTGCATAGAAGACAGTGGCTGAGCCTGAGGGTCTGGCTGAGCTTGAGCATCTCTGGCTTAAATATGACCTCTCCAGATGAAATTTCCTGAAGTGTCAGATGGATCAAGTTCTAGAATGTAACGCTAAACATCAGGAGGGAAATAAATTCGGTGGTTATGAGTCCCCTAAAGAAATAGCAAAAATGTATCTGACTAGACAATGCCATGACATACCAGTTTTCCAGAAAGATAAACCTAAAGGTAAGTTCCTGCCAATGTTAAAGAAATTGTTGTTGTTGTTAAGTGCTGTTGATTTGGCTCTGACACATAACCACCCTGTATAGGTACAATGAGGAGGTACAAGAGCTGAACAGAAATTTTCAAATGTCAGATCGAGAAGATAAAGACAAATATCACAATAAAAATGTGCAAAGATGTGGAGTCAGAAAACCAAAAGGGAAGAGCACTGTGAACATTTCTCAAGCTGGGGCAAATGAAGAAAAGATTCAAGACTCGACTTTCGTTATTGAAGGATTCTCTGGGCAAATGATTGACTGATGCAGAAAGCATCAAGAGAAGATGGAAGGAATACACAGAGTCACTGTACCAAAAGGAAATGGTTGGTGTTCAATCATTTCAAGAGTTAGCATGTGATCAAGAGCCAATGATACTGAAGGACGAAGTCCAAGGTGCACTGAAGGAATTGGCAAAGAACAAGGCACCAGGAATTGATGGAATAAAAATTGAAATCTTTTAAGAAAGTGAGGCGGCACAGCAGGCACTTACTCATCTCTGCCAAGAAATTTGGAAGACAACTATTTGGTCATCTGATTGGAAGAGATCGTATCTGTGCCCATTCCAAAGAGAGGTGACCCAACGGAATGTGGAAATCATTTGACAATCTCTTTGATATCCCATATGAGTAAAGTTTTACTAAAGGTAATACAGAAATGGCTGCAAGCATACATAGACGGAGAACTTCCAGAGGTTCAAGCCATATTCAGAAGAGGCCATGGAATGAGGGACATCGTTGTTGATGTCCGATGGATCTTGGCTAAAAACAGAATATCAGAAAGATGCTTACCTGTGCTTTATTGACTACGCAGAGGCTTTTGATTGTGTGGATCATGACAAGGTATGGACAGCATTGTGAAGTATGAGTATCCTGGAACACTTAATTGTGCTCATGAGGAATCTGTACATGGACCAAGAGGAAGTTGTTCAGAACATGGGAACACTGAATGGTTTAAAATTAAGAAAGGTATGCGACAAGGTTGTATTCTTTCACCATACTTATTCAATCTGTGTGCTGAGCAAATAATCTGAGAAGCTGGGTTCTATGAAGAAAACCATGGCATCAGGATTGGAGGAAGACTCATTAACAACCTGCAATGTGCAGATGATACAACCTTGCTTGCTGAAAGTGAAGAAGGCTTAAAATATTTACTGATGAAGATCAAAGAGCATAGCCTTTGGTATGGATTACATCTCATTGTAAAGAAAACAAAAATCCTCACCACTGGACCAATAAACAACATTCTTATCAATGGAGAAAAGATTGAAGTTATCGAGGACTTCATTCTTCTTGGATCAACTATCAACACTCATGGAAGCAGCAGTCAAGAAATCAAACGATGTATTGCATTAGGCAGATCTGCTGCACAAGACCTTTTTAAAGAGTTAAAGAGCAAAGATGTCAGCTTGAGGACTAAGGTGTGCCTGACCCAAGTCATGGTATTTTCAATAACCTCATTTGCATGTGAAAGCTGGACAGTGAATAAGGAAGATCGTAGAAGAATTGATGCGTTTGAGTTATGGTGTAGAAGGAGAATATTGAAAGTGCCATGGGCTGCCAAAAGAACAAACAGATCCTTTTTGGAAGAAGTGTAACCAGAGTGCTCCTTGGAGGCCAGGATGGCTAAACTTCATCTCTCATACTTCGGACATATTATCAGGAGGGACCAGTCACAGGAGAAGGATATCATGTTTGGTAAGGTGGAAGGTCAGAGAAAAAGAGGAAGACCCCCAGCGAGATGGATTGGCCAAGTGGCAGCATCAATGGACTCAAGTATGGCAACAATAGTGAGGTTGGCCCAGGATCAGGCAGTGTTTCATTCTGCTGTGAGTCACTATGAGTCGGTACCAACTCGATGGCACCTAACAACAACATAGGGTTCCCAAGGAGCAGCTGGTGAGTTTGATTCACAGATCTTTCAGTTGAAACTAACCTTGTGGTCCAGTGCTTATCCTACAGTGCCACACCAAGAGGCAGTGACAAAAGCACTCTAGCCACTTTGTCGAGTCCTTTGTATTAGTGCTTGGAAACCTATGGGGCCCCAGGGCCTGTTCTGAGATATGACTTTCTGGGAGAGGAAGGACTAGCCAAACTGGGTTTATTTCTTCTAATCTTAGATTTGGGAAAGAACAAATCTTTCTTTAGAGGTTTATAGAACAACAAGACTGACACTGAAAATGTGACTTTTTTTTTTTTTTTTGCTGTTCTTTACAATAACAAGAGGATTTGGATACACACTTGGGTTTATGAAGAATAAATCCTGTTTAAATCTATAGAAGTTAAAAAGACATGTGATGGTTCTTTAGAGAAGCAAACATCACCTGCATCAGATTGTACCGAGCAATGTTCTTTGTTATTGCGAGATATTGATAAATCTCCAGGTCTTCAACAAGGGGAGTCGAGAATAGGAAACTCATTTCAAATGAGCTCAGGTAGGCGTCTGAGCTGAAATAAGATGAAAGTCATTAATTTTTTCTTTTTCTATTAAAGCCACCAAGCACAAGTGGAATGGTTCTCTCCTTTCCTTATTTCGACTTGAAGTCTGTTAAGAATAAGAGCCAAGATTCCCGCTCCAAACCTTCAGAGAACTACACAAAATTGTTCTTTAGCTTTTTTTCCATAACAAAAACAGCAAGGTGTGAATCAAACTGTCACTTAACATGGTAATTAATACAGGGAGATGTAATTAGCTACTCCAAGCATTCCTTTCTCATCTCAAATATTACTGACACCAGGAAATTAATATCTATAGCATTTGGGGGGTAATAAGATTGCCTGGTGGGTCTATCTGTCTCTATCTGTCTTGATTTGATGCCCCAAGTTCATTTCTGGATGGTTTCCCAAGCCCTCTTTATAAACAAAAAGAACCTCCTTAGGCAAATCCTCACATGTGTAAGCAGCAGTATAGGAAACCCCTTATCTTTTTTAACATAATATAAATTTGGAGAACACAGCAAGCCACCAAAAGTTGACCAGTCACGCAGTGCTACACTGAAACAATCTCTTCACAATAGCACCTCAGCCTTCAATCACTTAAACCCAAAACCCCTGGGCCAGCAGCAGTCTCTGTAATACCTCCCCACTCCCAAATACCATTGTGTGTAGATGAAGCAGTGCACACTGTTTTTTACTACTCCTGGCTTTCCTTGTATTTCAATCAAAGCTAAGCCAGCTCATCAGGAAATAAAATCTAGGCACACAATTTGGCTAATGGTAAGCATGAGGGTCCTTGAACTGGATTGTTCTAGAACCACCTCTCAACACCCCCATCCCGGACCCTCAGCACCACGCATGAGCTGCTGGTGATGCTATTACCTTCAGCTGCTGCCCTGTGCTCTGCCTACATCTCTGCCCATTTCTTGCCGCCACGCCCTGAAGCTTACATACTTCAAACACTTTATAGTGTTCTTTATCTCACAAACATATTTTTGTTGTTGTTGTTTTTGTTTTTAATGGGAGTCTACCATGTGGTCTTCCTGGAGTCCTGGAAATCCTGTGGACTGCAAGGTCAGTTTGCACCACAAGTTCTGTGGTTCAAACTCACCAGCTGCTCCTTTGAAACCCTATACAGCAGAGTCGCTATGAGTCAGAACCCACTCGAAGACACTTAACAACAACATGCAATCTTCCTAGTTTCATAAGTTATTAAATACAATGAGTTATTTATGAGTAGAATTACCATATCATCAAGTTTATTAATTCTTAAGGAAAATAGAGCTGCATAGGTTTGGCGCTGTGGAATAAAGCACAGGACCACAAGGTCGGTTTGAACCACAAGGTCAGTGGTTCAAACTCACCAGCTGCTCCTTGGAAACCCTATACAGGGTCTCTATGAGTCAGAACCAACTCAAAGGCACTTAACAACAAGAAGTACTTGAGCTGGTAGTGTTTCTACTCCAAGTTTTTCTCCATTTCACAAATCCCATCTTTGGTAACTTAGAATCACAATCTTTCTGCTGATTGAACACTGTAAGTAAAAAGATCACCATATTTGAAATAATCTTTTGCATTGCTAAACTGTAAACATTGGTAGAACAACATTCTGCCTTACCTTTCATGGAGATTGCCTCTTGCAACTCCAAATTTAGATGCTATCCCCTCCCTCTCAGTAGCTCCTGAGACTATAACAACTTCCCCTCTGACCTGATAACTCTTCTCAGTAGGGATAGTGAACTTAGATTGATACAAAAACCGTAAGTCACATGAGGAAGCCATTCAAGGACTGTGAGGAATAAGGGGAGGAACAGTGACTTGGCACACTATAACTGGTGCCATACACAAATGAGGATCCAGTGCTGTCAGATCTTTCAAATTTCCAAGAGAAATATGACATCCAAATTAGTATGTGAAATTTCCCAGTTTCTGAATGTTGACAACCAAGTCAGAAAACAATTTTAAACATTTACATACAGGTCAAATGAAACACATCTGCAAGCCAGATCCAAGCTATTGAACACAAGTTGGACTCTTCTTTTCTAGAATCTTCTCTCTTCTGAACCAGAAGTGCTGTGGTTTCTATGGCAAACACAGCTGATTCCTTTTCATTTGTATTGTCCTGCACACTGACCTGCAGTAATCATCAGTGTCTTGCTGAGGGTATATATTTACATTCACTTATATTGTTATTGTTGTGTGCCATAGAGTTGGTTCCAACCCATAGTGACCCTATATAGGGTTTCCCAGAGCAGCTGGTGGGTTTGACCTTGACCTGCTGACCAATCCAGTGCTTATCCTATAGAGCCATACCAAGGCTCCACAATCATCTAGAGGTTTTCTTTTTTTGGCAAGACTGCCTGCAGGAATACAAGTTTGATGTCTCAATTTCCTTATCTAAAACCAGATTGAAAACTACCTTCTATGATAGAGTTTAACCACTGTGGCACTGTGGGTTAATGTACTGGACTGTAAGGTCAGTGGTTCAAGCTCACCAGCTGCTCCTCAGAAACCCTATACAGGGTCACTATGGGTCAGAACCACCTCAATAGCACTTAACAACAACAACATCTTGTTATTAAGTGCCACTGAGGTGGTTCTGACTCATAGAGACCCTGTATATAGTAGCTGGTGGGTTTGAACTGCCAACTTTGTGATTAGCAGTCCAGTACTTATCCTATAGTGCTACTCCAGGACTCCCCACTTCACTTGTTGTTGTTAAATGCTGTCGAGTCAATTCTAACTCATAGTGACCCTCTAAGGTTTCCATGGAGCATCTGGTGGGTTTGAACTGCCGGCCTTGTGGTTTAAGGTTCAGTGCTAACCCTACAGTGCCACAACAGAAGATCTCCCAGTTTGAACGTGGGTTAAATTAGAGACTTACTTCCAAACTTTACCTTAACCAAGTGATGAAGTTTAACCTCACCAGTGATGTCACGTGTAAATCATATACTCTATGATGAGAAGGGGTGAGGTGGACACTTTGTCTCTGTGGTATTCTTCCTAAGAAACCATAACCCCTATCTAAACATGAGAAAAACATCAGATAAACTCATATAGGAGACATTCTACAGGACAGTGTTTCAAGAAGGCTGAAACAGTTGGGCTCAAACTCTGTTGAAAGGTTGTATAAAATAAGGGTAGGAAAGGTTTGAATGAGCATGAATGTTTCTAGAGGTGTGCTGGAGACAGAAGAAGTTAGATTGGACAGGGTTGAATCAAGGATAGACAAGGGATTCTAAATTATTTTCTGGGAAGGAAAGAAAAATTGAGATGGGAGCTGAAAGAGAATGTGAATTCAAGGAAGACTGTTGATGGGTGCCAATGGGTCATGCTAGGGACTATCTATAAACTGATGGGAATAACCCTATAGAGGAGAGCAGATGGATGATACAGGAAGAGGTAATGACTGAAATAGCAGCTCCTCAAGAAAGTGAGGAAGTAGGGTGCAGAGTAATAGAAGTGGGCATACTTCTCAATTCCTATTGGGAGGGAAGTGGAGAAGACAGGAACAGTTAGAAATAGAGTTGCTGATTTTTTGGTGGGAAGAACATGGCTTCTACATTCTCAACTAAGTGCATCAGTTCAAATCAGAAGGTGTGGTGTCAGGACAGGTGGTGAAACTCGGAGTCTAGTGTGGGAGGGAGGTCACAGAAGTTGAAAGTGTTTCTACAACAATAGTATGAACCACATACAGATAAAAAGAGGTGCATAGTGACAAAGTAGTACAGTCAATTTTTTGGAGGTATCAGTGATGTCGGAAAGTTGTTATATTTGTTAGTCTACTTTATAATTACCTGGGAGAATAGGATATGGATGTCAGAGAGAAAAATATTTAAAAATCAACCTTTCAAAACTAGTGGAATTGGATGATGATCTGAAGCAGAAGGAAGGAGTAGTTGTTGGAAGTGATGAACTCAAGGACCAAAGACCTCAAAGCGTTGCATGGGTCATCCACAGAGTTGTTGAGTCACCAGAAACAATCACAAAAGTAGGCCTGGAACAGCATACACAGAGCCAAGAATTAGTCTTCAGGGTTTGAGGGAGAGTATCCAGGAGAAGAGGAGGAGGAAGGTAGATGACTGCAACTTGCAGGGTTAATCAATGGCACATCAGAATGTCCCCAGCTTCAAAACACTGATATTTTAAAGGAGAAAAGCATAGGGATGAAAGTAGTAATGTACAGCAAGAATGACACCTACCACCTCCAAATGATTGATAGAAAGGACAAGGAAAGCAAGGAAGAATTCAGTAAGGCACTATGTTGCTGATGTTAAGTGCCATCAAGTTGGTTCTGACTTATAGCGACCCTGTATAGGGTTTCCAAGGAACAAATCATGAACTTGAACCACCAATCTTATAGTTCAAAATGACCTGCAGTCCAGTGCATTAACCCATAGCACCACCCCAGGACTTCATAAAGCACTACAGGGACAATTAAATAAAATAGATTTAGGATTAGATACAATAAAAAAATCTACAAACAGAAATTCAAAAGATTAATACTAAGATTTCAGACATGGACAATGCATTGGAAGAATGATGCATAGATTTGAGTCAATGGACACCTGTACTGGTGAGTTTGAAGATAAATCTCTCAATTACTAGTAAGCTAGAAGAACAATCAGAAAAAGAGAATTAAAACATCTAAAGAAACCTTGAGAGTCATGTAGGACAACATGAAGGGAAATAACTTATGGGTGATCAAAATTCCAGAGTAGGAAGAGACCAAAAAAAGCACAGAAAACATAGTTGAAGAGTTGTTGGAAGAAAATTTCCCTGATTTGAAAGAGAAGAAGATAAACATTCATGAAGCTTAACAAACCCCAAAAAGAATAGACTCTAAAAGAAAATCACCAATATATATCATAATCAAACGTTCCAAAATCAAAGACAAGAATCCTGATAGCAGCTCAGGAAAATATGAAAAGTTCCCTACAAATGAAAACCAATAAAATTAAGCTCTGATTTCATAGCAGAAACCATACAAGCAAGAAGGCAATGGAGAGACACATACAAAACTCTGAAAGAAACAAACTACCAACTAAGCAAAACTGTTCCTCAAATATGACAGAAAAATTAGAATATTTCCAAACAAACAGAAATTAAATGAATTTGTATAAACCAGACCAACTTTATAAAAAATACTAAAGCTAGTCCTTTGGACTGAGAACCAATAACAGCAGACAACAACTGGAGATGGATATCCACAACAACAAATCCAGATATAGAAGTATACAACGTGAAACAAGAGAATCAGAGATATAATACAGCACTTCCAAGTGAAGAGGAATTCAAGTAGATTTCAAGATAAAATAGACTGTTTTAAATTGGGGACGATATTAGTAAATTACTGGGTAACCTCAAAGAAAATGAATACACTTTCTCATCAAATCAAGAAAAAGGAAAACCATGAAGATTTTGTAAACATTAAAATAACAGTGAAGGAACTGATAATAAAACACACAAACAAAATGAACTCGACACAGAAATATATGTGGAACAAAGAAAACAGTAGCACCACATACACACACACACACACACACACAAACTCACAGCAAAATGACTGCAATTAATTCATATTTATACTGAATATCAATGGATTAAATACACTAGTCAATAGACAGAGAGTAGCAGAATGGATAAGAAAGCAGGGCCCTTACGCTGTCTATGAGAGACATACCTTACACACAAAGACAACAATTGGTTAAAAATCAAAGTATGGAAAAAATATATCAGGTCAATGGCAATCAAAAATGAGCAGGAATGGCAATATTAATTTTTTATAAAAATAGACTTTAAGAGACAAAAAAGGACATTGTATCATGATCAATGGACCAACTGAACAAGAGGATATAATCATAATAAATATCTATTCTCCCAATGAAAGAATCTCAAAATACATAAATCAAACACTAGTGGAATTGAAGAAAGAAATATATAACTCTACAATAATAGTCAGAACTGATTCAAGGGCACTTAACAACAATACAATAATAGGAAATGTTAATATACCACTTTTGATAAAGAACGGAGAAACTAGAAAGAAACTCAACAAAGACACAGATGAACTAAACAAAGCAATCAATCAGTAGACCTCATAGATTTATACTGAGCACTCAACCCAACAACAGCACAGTATGCATTCTTTTCCAGTGCATATGGAACATTCTCCAAAATAGACCATACGTTCAGCTACAAAGCAAGCCTCAATAAATTTAAAAGCATCAAAGTACTACAACCATCTTTTCAGATCACAATGCTATTAGAAATGTACAATAGGAAGATCAAGGAAATAAAATCAAATACATGGAAATTGAATAAAAACCTGCTTAAAAGCTATTAGGTAATTGTTGTTGTTGCTAATTAGCTTCAAGTTAGTCTAACTGATGGCAACCCTGTACAGAGTTACCACAGTGATGGTGGGTCTGAACTGCTAACCTTGTGGTTGAAACAAACTTTGCAGTCCAGTTCTTATCCACAGCACACAACCAAGATTCCTGCTTGGTATGAGAACAAA
>NW_006408521.1:32047440-32056184 GCF_000296735.1 Chrysochloris asiatica | reverse complement strand
CCATCCACAACCTTGTGAGGTGAGACATTCCCACTAGAAAGGACAAGCAGACTGGAACAGCTACAGTGACAGAAGATACATCTTCATGATGAATCTTACCTATATACTCAGAGCGGTAGTTACTCCAAATACCAACACAGAGGGAAAGAGTCTTCAAAACAAGTTTCAATGCTATTTACTCTGTACACAGGGTAGATAGGAACAGGCAACTTAGACATTGGCTACCTAAAATGAGAGGGCAATAAAGGCACAAAGTGACTGGCTTACAAGGTTTCAAGAGGGAGCATAGTTTAAGAGTGTGGGGGAAAGAAAGAGTCCCCACTGAATAGCTATCATCTTGTCTAGATGGGTCTGGTGAATGGAGATGGGGATAAGATTCGTAAGATTCAATAGTGTCACACTTGTAAAGGTAGAAGTTTTGTAACAAAAAAAGGGGAGTGGTTAATCTTACAGTCCAGAAACAGAGGACCCTAGGACCATGAAGAGAGAAGCGCACAAGCAGAATGTGGGACCTTATCCAGAGAAGCAGCAGCACCAGAGATGGAGGCAGAGATGGGGACATGGAAAGGGGGAGCGGCTGAGGACTCTAGATTCATCAACTAAGAAGAGAAGGACTAAAAACTGGTGGCCAGAGCAGACTTGCAGAATGTGCCCTTTGGAGATGTAAATTATTATATATGCCTGAGTAGGGAAAAAAAAACAAACAAAAAAAAAAAAACAGGCTTATTGGTCAGCATGAGACTGAGGAACTGAGACGATGGCCCTTGACCACCATTCTGGTTTGGAAAGGAACTCACCCTTGTGGCCCAATTTTCAACCAAGCAGTTGTTGTTGTTAAGTGCTGTTGTGTCGATGCTGATTCATAGAGACCCTGTGTAGGGTTTCTGAGGAGCAGATGGTGAATCTGAACCACCAACCTTGTGGACCAAACAGACCTTATGGTTAAGCACTGATCCTACAACACCACACCCTGGTGATATGTAGTATCCAAGCCGTAGATATGTATCTATCTACAGGGGAGTAGATATGTATATACAGGGGAGTAGATATGTATCAATCTACAGGGAAGTAGATATGTATATACAGGGGAGTAGATATGTATCAATCTACAGGGGAGTAGATTGTATATACAGGGGAGACAACACTAGTAAGTTACGCTCACCTTGGAACTGTCAGTGATTCCAAATAAAAAGGGCTACATTTACCTAAGGACAAAGTTGAGAAAGGATGGGAAAGTTGGTAGAATGGAAGTAGGTACTACAGGGAGAAACAAGATAACTATTGTTACATAGAATCATTGAGATCAAACAAAATGTATGACTTGCTGAATGTAAAACTAATGCTCCTATCTGTAAACTTTCACCTAATTCACAATAAAAACTTTTAAAAAGAGAATAATGCCTACCCCATCCTGAAGAGTATGGCATATTTTAAAGTCAAAGGTTTCCATTCAAGAAGGTACCAAGGGAAGCAGGGCTGAGCTCCTGAGCTGAAGACAGGAGCCTTCTTTCAGAAAGAGGTTGAAGTCGTAGGTAAATTGACGAAGCACAGGTTCAGAGGAAGAGCCAGAGCAGATATGGGGGGCTGGGTCACTTCAAACAGTATAGGAATGAAATGGCCAACAGCTTTATCCTTCCATTTGGGGTTGAGGTAAACCACAATGTGAATTGTGGTAGGGTTAGTGCAAGAAGCCAGGACTCTGTTATTACTTTTAGGGTCCAGCAGGTGGTTTCTCTCTGGTGAAGTTTATCAATCTGACAGGGCTCATCAAGGATTAAACCTCCCTGGTGGTATATCACAACCACCTGTTGCTGTTGTTATTTACATGCCGTTGAGTCAATTCCAATTCATAGCAACCCTGTATAGTGTTTCTGAGGAGTGGCTTGTGGGTTTGAACCACCATTCTTGCAGTTAGAAGTCTGGTGCTTATCTTACAGTGCCACACCAGGACAACCACCTGGAAGCTTTAAAAAAAAATCCAATGTTCAAACTACACCTGAAAACTTCCTGCTGCCGTGTAGTTGATTCTGACTCAACGACCACATAGGGCAAAGGCGAACTGTTCCTTGGGGATTGCGAGACTACATCATTTCTGGAGCAGACAGCCTCATCTTTGTCTAGTGTAGCAGCTGGTGCTTTGGCCCACTGGTCTTATGGTTAGCAGCCCAATGCTTAACCACTGTTCCATCAAGCCACCTTTAGATTACACCCAGCCACTTAAACATCTCTGGGAGAGAGGACTAGATGTCAGTATTCCCCAGGTGATTCCCATGCAGAAGTTTTGAGCCCCTAGGCTCCTCCCACAAAAGATTCTAATTTGAATGGTCTGAGATGTGGCCTGGGCATGGGGATTTTTAAAAGTGTAGTGCCTTATGTGGATCCCTGAGTGGCACAGTTAAGTGCTTAACCACTAGCTACAAGGTGGGCAGTTAGAACTCACACAGAGGACCCTCAGCTGATTGGCTTCCAAAAGGTCACGGCCTTGGAAAACCCTCTGAAGCAGTTCTACTCTAAACATCTGACATTACCACGAGTGGAATTGACTTAGCGACGCAGAACCAGGGTGGCTCTTACTGGAATCATTACACTTATTCAATTCCCTTATTACAGTGGGAAGGAGAAAAAGGAACTCCATTTAAGCCATAGAAGAGTGTTGTTTTGGAACAGAAAGAACAGGTTCCTCATATTCTGTCTTAATTGAAGTGTAAGGAAGAACTTTCATAGCCATTCAGTCTTAGGACTGATACTTATTTAAAGAGCCAGGTACAGAGGTAAGACTGTTCACTACAGATTTCTAAGTAAGCACAAGTAAGCCCGTGCTTGTCTTGCTTACTGGGTACTCTCACAGTCAGAGATTGTAAATTTGAGACGAGGCTTTGAATCAGTAAGAAGGTGTGGTGGAGTTGGGAGAGAGACACATGCCAGCTATATCTAGAAGCAGAATCTACCATGTGGCAAATGACTATGACGTTATCCACTACATATTAGTAAGCAAGCACAAGTAAACTCAGGTTTACCCTGCTTAGGTAATCTAGCACTGTCGAGAGCCCAGTGTAAGACCTAATAATATAGTGAGTCTTCACCATACACATTCAGACAACAGTTAAGCAGTTTGGGGTATATTTATAATCCATATATACCTGACCACTTAGAACAGTATTTAAAAACTTTCCAGACTATTATTGAGCACTTAATATGTGCCGGGCACTATGTAGATATCACATGTGACCTCATGTGATCCTATGAGAGAGTATAAAAAAGGCATGGAGGTCACATCTGACCTGCTCCTCTCACAAGGGGGCAGAAGGCCCATCGGCATCAGTTCAAGACTATTACTGTGAGGCTGAGGTCACACTTGCATCCACCGTCCAACCTTTTTTTCCCAATTCTGACACCAACCAACCTTCCCACAACACTCTAGTTTCAGCAGGGGTGAGAATTCATTGCAGTGGCCACACACAACTCACAAACCATACTCATGATTATGGGTTTACTAGAAAAGTTAGATTACATTTCAGGGTCCAAAATGTTAAGGATACGATTCTTAGGTCCACAGTGGCTTTTCTCAGCCATGCCTGCAGACACGCCTCTCTCTGGCCCTCAGCCCCTTGATCTGGCCTCTGCCCTACTCAGGCAATGTTACAAAGCTCATACAGGGCTGCCAACAAATACTCAAAGGGCACCCCAGTCTACTATAAGCCTCAGCTGGAAGGCACTCGGCTCAAGCTCCATGGGTTTGGCAAACCTAACTTAATCCCCAGATGAAGTGCCTGGAGGTACCCAACTCCACACATGAGCCTCCTACCTGAAGGCTCTCAGCTTTGCTCCATGGGCCAAGATGCCAACTGCTCTCTGTCTCATGCTCTGGCTCTTGGTTCTGCTGCTGTAACATCTCTGGTATCACAACTTTCTGTCTCTGGATAGAGGAGGTTCAATGCACAAGGATCTCAGAGTCCAAAGACAGCACTCCACTCCTAGCTCTTCTTTCTTGATGGTAGTGAGATTGCTCCTGCTGCTGAGATCTATACCCAGCAGAATGGTAACACTGACCGATTCACATGTTAGAGTTCCAAGTTTTTAATAATCACTCACAGCTGCATCTTATAATCTTAGCAGCATCTTCCCCCACCTTCCCTTACCCAGATACATCAGGAAAGGAGAAAATGCACTCTACGTGGTCCTACCCAGTCATTTGGTGGGAGTTACAAAGGAGTTCTAGTAGCGTAGTGGTTACGAATCGTGTTGCTAACTTCAAGGTTGGCAGTTCGAAATTACCAGCTGTTCCACGGGAGAAAGATGAGGCTTTCTGCTCCCATAAAGAGTTACAGCCTTGGAAACCCTGTACAGGGTCGCTATGAATCGAAACCAACTCCACGGCACATAACAACAACAACACAAAGACTATGGCTAGAAGAACCAGATTAAATAATTCACTGCACTGCTGATGGGGACTATGATTATTCTAATTTTACAAATGAGGATCCAGAGACTAGATCACAGAGCTAGTAACTTGCAGAATATGGATTCAAATTTAAAAGTTTGTCTGGTCCCCAAACATGCTTTTCATACATGTATATAGAAGAATCTACATGCTTTTCACCACTATACCATCCTGTCTACTTACCAGTTTCCATGGGCACAGATTGAGGAATTTGCCTTAAAGGATGAATTAATTGCTGTCAAGTTGGTTCTGACTAATAAGGACCCTGTTATAGGGCTTCCAAGGAGCAGCTGCAGTCTGGTGCTTACCCCACAGCTCTACACCAAGACTGCTAGGATGAAATGGACATAACTAAAACTATATTTTCAAAATAGACTGTAAGGTTCCTAGATACAATGATGGAGTAGGCTGATGCACTGAGCAGACCCTCTGCAACTAAGACCTGGGAGCCCAAGGGAACTATATATAGATGGTGGTAGTGGACCCGTGAACTTCAGAGGATACGATAGAGAGGTGGACTGAGTACGGAGTGGAAGAGGAAGCTGAACAGGAAAAAACAAGAAAGAAGAAAAGTAGTTGGGCTGTCAGCTGGCATGGAGCAATGTGGCCATCTTGAACTTGGGCAAACAGCTGCTAATACAGCAACTTGCAAGTACAGGATGCAGCTGGAGGTTGGAGGCAAGGGTAGTGTCATTCTCCCTGTTTCTTTGCCCTCCTGGTAGCTAGGGGCATGTCCAGTCCTGCTATCACCAACCTAGTGGTTAGTGGTACCCCCTCCTGCACAGCCTCAGCTCTGCCCGGGGCAGACACTAGGAGTGCCACCCCTACTTCAGGAGACTCAGGAATCTATCCTGAACATCACACAAACAGTGAACAAAGAACTGTGGTCACACTTCCAATCTCTCACATACACCAAGAGACAGGTGGCGAGTGCCTGAGAACCAACATAAAATCACCAATTAAGTATAAATACAATGACACCATAATGTCTTGGAGAAAACAATTTCAGTTTACATGAAATAAGGCAGAATGCTTAAAACAAGTGACAAACATGAAGGGTCAGAAAAATATAATATCAGACGTGGTATCAAAACTACTTGATAAGGAATTCAGAAGAATGATATTTAGGTGCCTTCAATGGATTGAGAGAAAATAAAAGTAAGGTGACCACACACACACACACAAACTCTAGAAGAATTCAGGAAAGCATTACAACAGCAATCTGACAAGTAAATGAAAAATTGAAAATAATACAAAAACAGCAATTAGAAAGCCAGAAGATAAATACTAAGACTTCAGAAGTAGACAGTACATTGAATGGGAAAAGTGGAATTTAATCAATGGAAAGCAGAATTAGGGAGCGTGAAGACAAATCTCTCAATACTTATCTCTGAGAAGAACAATAGGAAAAAAGAACAAAGAAAGCCTAAGATTTATGTGGGACACTTTCAAGAGGAATAACTTTTGTGTAATTGGAATTCTAGAACAGGGTGATACAAAAAAAGAAAAAGAAAGAAAGCAGAGAAAACTGTCTAAGAGTTGTTGGAAGAAAATTTCCCTAACATCATGAAAGACAAAAAGATAGCCATTCAAGAAATTTAAACAAACTCCAAGCCGGATAGATCCCAAAGATAATCATCAAGGCATAATATTATCAAACTTTTCAAAACCAAAGACAAGGGAAGAATCCTCAGAGCAGCTTGAGGAAAATGAAAAGTTACCTACGAAGGAGAACTATAAAGACTAAGCTCTGATTTCTCAGCAGAAACCAGGCAGACATGAGGACAATGGGATGACATATATAAACCTCTGAAAGAAAACATTTGCCAGCCAAGAAAAATATACCCAGCAAAATTGTCCATAAATTATGACAATGAAATTAGGACATTTCCAGATAAACTGAAATTAAAAGAATTTTAAAAAGCAAAAAGACAGACCAACTTATGAAATATTCTAAATGGAGCTATTTGGACAGAGAACCAACAATAACAGACAATAACCTGATACTAACACACATGACAATATCACCCAAAACTCAACCTGGATATGTAAGTATTCAAAGTAAAACAAACCTACAAGACTGAAAACAGGAAACCAGAGATACCAGTTTGCAACAACAACAAAAGTAAAAAATTGGAATAATGTAGGTACAGAAGTTCCAAGTAAAGTGAAAATCAAGTAGATTTCAAGAAAAAAATAAAATAAATAAGCCTAACTGTAACCCTAAAAGAAAACCAAACCTTACTCCTAGCCCTAGCCCTAAAATTAAACTTAGTCCTAACCATAACTCTAACGCTAAACCAAGTCCTAGGCCTTGCCTAGACCTAGCCATAGTCCCAACCTTAAATTCTTACTGCTAACCCCACCCCAAATTTAAAAAAAAGACTGTTGAGAAAATGAAAAGATAAACGACAGATCTAGGAAAATATTTGCAATATCTACGTTGTTGTCAAGTGCCTTTGAGTCAGTTTCGACTCATAGTGACTCTGTATCGGGTTTCTGCAGAGTGACCAACCATGGACTTTGTGGTTAGCAATCCAGTACTTATACTATATATCTAAAAAAGATCTTGTATCCCAAACCCACAAAGAACTTTTAGAACTTAAGAAGACTAATAATACTAGAAAAGAAAAAAAGAAGGAAAAAATAGCAAAATATTTAAAGGCACTTCACATAATACAACAATACACATGAAAAGATGTTCAACATTGTTATTCTTTGGAAAATACAAATTAAAACTGCAGTGAAGTATCATTATATACCCACTAAAATGACAACAGTGATATTAGGAATATAAAATGGTACAATTTTTTTGGTAAAGAGTTTTGCAGTTTCTTACCAAATTAAATGCACACTTACCTTCTGATTTAACAATTTCACTCCTAAGTATTTAATCAAAAGAAATTATATGTCCACGAAACACTTGTATATAACTATTCATAGCAACTTGTTTTATAGTCCACTCATATATGATTCCATTTATGTGAGAGTCTGGAAAAGACAAAACTAAACGATTAAGATGACAAGCAGATCCATAGTTGCTCGGCACCTGGAGGTTGGAGGCACCTGGAGACAGGAGAGCTTGACTACAAAGCAGCTAAGGAATTTTGAGGGGTAATGATTCTTGGAGAAGTTAGTTGGGTGTCTGCATTTGTTAAACTTTACAAAATTGTATGCATAAAATGTGTTTTATTGTATGTAAATTACTTTCCAATGAAGTTGATTTTAAAAATAAAATCTATATGAAGGGTCTTCTAAAAGTTCATGGAAAGTTCCTTTTTAAATTCTATTTTTCCATGAACTTTTGGAAGATCCTCTTAAAAAAAAACTACCCATATCTATGTTGGAGTCCCGGTGTGCCCTTGTGGGATAAGCATTCAACAGCAATGTCAGTTTGAAACACAAGGTCAGCAGTTGAAATCCACCAGCCGCTCCCTGGAAACCCCATACGGCGTTGCTATGAGTCGGTACCGACTCAAGGGCATTTAACAGCAACAACAACAAATATCTATGCTGTTGCTGTTAGGTGCTACGGAGTCAGTTCTGACTCATAGCAACGTCTGCACACCCGGAGGAAACACTGCCTAGTCCCACACCAGCTTCACAAGCAAGCTTGCCATGTTTGAGTCCATTGTTGCTTTCACTGTGTTAGTCCATCTAACTGAGGGTCTTTTTTTCATGGCTCTGTGCTTTACCAAGACTCATCCCTCCCGATAATCTATCCGAAGTAACTGGGGCAAAGTCTCACCTTTCTCACTTCTAAGGAGCATTCTAGGTGTACTTCTTCCGTGATAGAGTTCTTTGTTCTTTCAGCAGTCCATGATATTTAAAATATTTTTCTTCAGCACCACAATTCAAATGTATCCGTTTTTCTCTTGTCTTCATTATTAATTATCCTGCTTTCACATGCATATGAGGTTATTGAATATACCACGACGGGGTCAATCCTACCTTATTCCTTATACTGATTGTGGATCCAAGTAAAATGAAATCCTTGACAATAACAATCTTTTCTCCATTTATCATGATGTTGTTTATTAGTGCAGTTGTGAGGATTTTATTTATTTTTTCTTTACATTAAGTTATAATCCATACTGAAGACTGTATTCTTTGGGTAGTTTTTCCAGTCTTCTTGGCTTTTAGCAAGTAAGGTTGTGTCATCTATATATCGAAAGTTGTTAATGAGCCTTCCTCCAATCTAGATATTGCATTCTTCATATAGTCCAGTTTATCAGACTACTTGTTCAACATAAAGATTGAATGTTGTTGTTGTTATGTGCCGTGGAGTCAGTTCCGACTCAGC
>NW_006408521.1:32045762-32047340 GCF_000296735.1 Chrysochloris asiatica | reverse complement strand
AACAGAAAAGAAGAAGATGTAAATAATGCATATGAAACAATATGGGTGATATCACAAGAGAACCAACAGAAATAAGAAGAAGAATAACACAGAGAATTGTAGTTCAATAAATTTGAAAATCTAGAAGAAATGAATAAATTAAAAAACAAACAAACAAACAAAAACATTACTACCGAAACTAATACAGAGAGAAGAATAAAACCTAAACAGACCTCTGACAAAAGAAGAAATTGATCAAGTAATTTTAAAACTCCCAACAACAAAAAAAGTCTGGGGCCAGATGGCTTTACTGGTGAATTCTACTAAACGCAGAAGAGTTGACACCAATATTACTCAAACTATTTCAGAACATATAATAGGATGAAAACTCCAGAATACATTTTATGAAGCAAGCATAAACCTCATACCAAAACTGGACAAAGACATCACTGAAAAAGAAAATTATAGACCAACATCCCCCATGAACATAGATGCAAAAATTCACAACAAATTCCTACCCAACAGAATTAAAAACAAAACAAAAAAACCCATCATGACCAAGTGGGATTCAAACCAGGGATACAAAAATGGTTCAGTATTAGAAAACCAATCAATGTAATCTACTGTATAAATAAAGTTAAAGAAAAGAAACACATGATCATATCAATTGATGCACAAAAGCCACTTGACAAAATCCAAATCCAGTCTGATAAAAACACTCAACAAAGGAGGAATTGAAGGGTAATACCTCAACATAATTAAAAGCATATGTACAAATCCAACAGTCACCATTACTCTCAATGGAGAGAAACTGAAAGCATTCCCCCTTTGTGAACAAGAACCAAACAAGGATGCCCTTTATCACCACTCCTATTCAATGTTGTGTTGAAAGTCTTAGCCAGAGCTACCAGGCAAGAAAGGGAAATTAAAAGCACCCAAAATGGCAAAGAAGTAGTAGATGGGCATTCTCCCTTTTTTGCAAATACAACTATAAATGTGGTGGAGCACATATACAGGCAAAATGATGAAACTTCTTAGATATTATCAAATATCTCAAGGCAATGAGTTGCTGAGCCTCAGGGGACACACTGGCATAACACTGTCCACAAAGACAATGCTCTATATTCTACTTTGGTGAGTAATGTCTGAGATATTCAAAGCTCATGAATGATGAGAAATGAAGAGGCTTAGAATCAATTAGTTCAACAGACTAATGGAGCACATACGAACATCAGTCTCCATGACTCTAAGACCAGAAGAACTAGATGGTGCCTGGCTACCAGAACCAACTGCTCTGAAAGGGATCACGTTAGAAAGTCCTGGAGAGAGCAGCATAAAACATGGAACAAAACTAAACATTATTTTAAAAAACAACAGGCTGGAACAAACAAGATGGCGGATCAGGTGAAAGTGCAGTAAAGGAGCTCCACCAACAACAACACAGAATACCCGACCAAGCAGGCTCAGGGGATGGTCCCAGAACTCTAAACCACATATAAAGGAATATTTAGAAGGTTGGAAGGCTCACAGCTAGGAGAATTTGTGGCAGAAGCAAGAAATCTATTGCTTTCTAGTCCGGATGCTCAGCTGCTCCAGGAG
>NW_006408521.1:32012897-32044809 GCF_000296735.1 Chrysochloris asiatica | reverse complement strand
ACCCTGTACAGGGTTTCCAAGGCTGTAAATCTTTACGGGAGCAGAAAGCCTCATCTTTCTCCTGAGGAACAGCTGGTGGTTTCGAACTGCTGATCTTGTGGTTCACAGCCCAATTCATAACCACTACGCAACCAGAGTGAAAGGGTATAACCCTGGCACATAGCTTTCCCGATTTTAAACCAGGCAGTATCCCTTGTTCCATTCAAACAACTGCTCTTGGTCTACATACAGCTCCCACACAAGCACACTTAAATATTCTAGAATTCCTATTCTTCCCAATGTTATTCATAGTCTGTTATGATCCACACAGTTGAATGCCTTTGCATAATCAATAAAACACAAACAGATTTCTGGGATTCTCTGCTTTTAGCCAAGAGTCTTACATCAGCAATGATGTTCCTCATTCCATATCCTCTTCTGAGTCCAGCTTGAATTTCTGGTAGCTTCCTGTGGATGTACTGCTACAACCATTTCTGAATTATCTTCAGTAAAATTTTGCTTGCATGTGATATTAATTATATTGGTCAATAACTTCCACATTCTATTGGATCATCTTTATTTGGACTGGACAAATATGAATCTTTTCCAGTTGGGTGGTCCGGTAGCTGTCTTCCAAATTTATTGGCTTAGACTAGTGAGTGCTTTCTGGGTTACATCAGTTTGTCAAAACATTTCAATTTGTATTCCATCAGTTCCTGGAGCCTAGATTTTCATTAATGTTTTCAGTGTACCTTGGACTTCTTCCTTCACTGCTACCTGTTCTTGATCATGTGTTAAGTGCTGAAATGTCTGAACATTGACCAATTCTTTCTGGTAAAGTGCTTCTGTGTATTCCTTCCATCTTGTTTTGACATTTCCTGCATCATTCAATATCTTGCTCATGTTGTTATTAACTGCCATCGAGTCAGTTCCAACTCATAGCAACCCTCTAGAGGGTTTCTGAGGAGCAGCTGGTGGGTTTAAACCACTGATCTTGTGGTTAGAAGTCCAGTGCTTTTCCTACAGAGCCACACCAGGACTCCATTTTGCCCATAAAATCCCTTTGTATTGTGATCCAAAGCTTGAATTTTTACTTCAATTCTTTCAGCTTAAGAAATGCTGAGCATGTTCTTCCCTTTTCTAACTCCAGGTCTTTTCATATTTCATTATAATACTTCATTTGTCTTCTTGAGCTGTCCTTTGAAATTTTCTATTCAACTTTTTAATTTCATCATTTCTTCCATTTGCTTTAGCTACTCTACACTCAAGAGCAAGTTTCAGGGACTTTTCTGACACCCACTTTGGTCATCCCCATCTTTTTAATGACCTTTTGCTTTCTTCATGTATGTAGTTCTTGATATCATCCCACAACTTTGCTGGTCTTTGGTCATTAGTGTTCAATACATCAAAACTGCTTTTGAGATGGTTCCTAAATTCAGGGGATATACTCAAGGTCATATTTTGGCTTTAAGTTTCTTCAGCTTCAGCATGACCTTGTATATGAGCAATGGATGGTCTTTTCCAAAATTGGTCCCTGGCCTTGTTTCTGATGATATTGACCTTCTCCATCATTTCTTCCCAGAGATGTAAAGTATTTGATTCCTGTGTATTCCATCTAGTGAGTTTCACATGTATTGTCACCATTTGTGTTATTGAAAAAAAGGCAGTGAATAAGTCATTGGTGTTGCAAAATCCTATCATGTGCTATCCAGTGTCATTTTTATCACCAAGGCTGTATTTTCCAACTATCAATTCCTCTTCTTTCTTTCCAACTTCCACATTATAATCATCAGTAGTTATCAATACATCTTGGTTTCATGTTTGATCAATTTCAGACTGAGTCAGAATTCTTCAGTGTCTTCATTGCTGCCTTTGGTGGCTGATGCATACATTTGAATAATAGTATTAACTTGGTCAGTTGTAACCATATAGATATTATCATATCATGAACAGCATTGTATTTTAAGATAGATGTTGAACTGCTCATTTTTATAATGAATGTGATGTAATTCCTCATCAATTTGTCATTCCCAGCATAGTAAACTGTACAACTGTCCAATTCAAAATGATCAGTACCTATCCATTTCAGCTGACTAAAACCTAGGATATCTTTCTTAATTTGTTCCATTTCACTTTTTATGACTTCCACTCTTCTTAGGTTCATACTTTATACATTTCATGCTCTGATTTTTAATGGATGTTTGCAGCTGTTTCTTCTTATGTTGAGTCATGCCCATTGGCAAATGAATGTCCTCAAAGCCTGGCTCCATTCACATCATTAATGTCAACTCTACTTTGATGAGTCAGCTCTTCCTTGGTTGTATTTTGAGTGCCCTCCAACCTGAAAGGTTCCTATTCTGGCAATTATCAGACAATGTTTCAGTGCTATTCATAAGGTTCTTAGGGGTTAACCCCTAGTCCTTCTTCCTATTCTGTTCTTAGTCTGGAAACTCCAGTGAAACAAAAGTGTTTCTGAGAAGTGACTGATGGGTTTGAACTGCCAACCTTGTGGTTAACACTCCAGTGTTTATCCTACAAAGCCACACCAGGAATCCATCTACCTATAGAGATATAAATGTCCACGCATTTCTGAATATCCACAAAGCAACACTCAAGAGTGAAACACATTATTATTTCAAAAGTAGATTATTATCTAAAAGACTGACAAGCACAAACACTAACCAGATAGAAAAAACGGTGGATTAAACAGCTGGTACAACCACTCATGGGAATGAGACCATGACTCGCCTAGGAAAACAAAAAGTTACAGTGTTTTTAGTGACTATCAGTGAGATTATTGATGTCTTTTATCTTCTTTTGACTTATCTGTATTTTTCTAATTTTCTATTACCATCAGGTACTTTAAAGTGAAGGAGAAACTCTATTTTTAATTATAAAAAAGAAAAATAGTAACCTGTTGATATTACATTTCATAGTTATAAAATTCTAATGGGCCTCAAAACCCTAATGGAACTTTTAAATAATAGATATGAGAAATGGTATACTAAAACAGCATTGAATTAGATGTTAAAATGGATAATGCTATAAAAATATTTCCCATCTACTAAAAAAAAATAGTGAAATATCTATTTTAAGTTATTTTATCATTTCAATATTTTAAACTGCCCTCCCTTTACTCATGTCCTAAACAGATCTCCATATAATTGATTATGTTTAAGAGAGAGAGAACATCTTTCCTCAAATTGTCTAGCCTCTAAAATACCATAGTTGGTCACCATTCAGTATTTTCTGATTGGGATCTTGGCCTGGATCAAACTTCAGACTCTGGCTGAGTGAGTGAAGAAATCAGACAATAATTACCAACCATGGATACATTTTTATATCAAAATCACAGCTCGTTACAAGGAGAGTTGCTGCCATCTTTTCTTAGTACAACTACCACTGGCTCTGTCTGTGACTTATCATAGTAACAAACCTTGGCTCTGAGCAATTCTTCAGTGCAAAGCACAATAAAAGCCTAGTTGTAAGAGCCATCACTGAGAAGCTATGATCAGAAACTAATGACCAAGAATTCCTCTTTATCATGTTTCTCTATCAACAGAGAAGCCATAACCAGCTCCCATCACCACAGCTGGAAGTCAGAAGATCCGTTAGCAGCATGACTCCTTTCAGAAACGGAAAATCCCAGGGTAAAATTATACTGTTGGACAATCTTCTAATGTTGCTTTACAATGCAGCTCAAATTTGTGACTTTTAAAAGCACCTCAGCCCACTGTGAGTTCACAGTTATCTTTAATGACTTGCAAATCTCTGTGTTTCTAACAGCTCTGTTTTGTGCTTTAACACCTGTATGTAAATAGTTACCATTTCTAATAACCTCAGTGGTCCGGATGCTCATTCAATGAGAGGCAGCAGCACTGTCTGCTACCTTGTCTGGCCTTAACTCCCTCCTCTTCAACTCAGCGTAAAGTGCACTGAGCCTAATACAGCCACTGTGTCAGTGCACTGAGCCTAATACAGCCACTGTGTCAGTTCCCAGAGCCCTCCTTGATTCTGGTGCGTGGGACCCCTGTCATCAGCAGAGGCAGACCACACTTCTGTTACATGGGGAAAAATACGAAGATGGAAGTTCAAGGACACCAAGATCTCTCCCTCTGGTGAAGTGAGAAAGACTAAAATGGAATGGTGACTTCTGAAGGTGAAGGTCAATAATCCCCAAATCAGAACTCTAAGAAAAGCATATGGAAGCATCAACATGGTTCTTCCACAAGATAGTAAATTATAAACTACATTACCAAATCCAGTTTTATCCACATATTTTACTGCCATGTACCCACTAAATGAGGATTCGAGTCACCTTTATGGTTGACAACATTAGCAAGTGCTGTGAGGTAATTTTTATTCTCGAAACATTGTGAATCTTCTTCTCTATTAGGTATGGGCTCATAATAATGGTAACATTTTCAGAACAAATACTATGTGTCTGATACTGTTCTAACCTCACATGCATTAGCTCATTTACAACTAAGAACAACATACTGCTGTAATGAGGCAAGATGTGAAACCAGTTTCTATCTCCAGAATCACTGCTCAGCATCACTATACCACACAGAGATAGATCAAAACTCATGGACCCTGACTTCCCTGAGAAGTGAGTCTCTTATAAAGCCAATCAAAGATTCAGAAAGAAGTTTGCTCTAACCACACTTCAAAATGTCACTGAAGAGAAAAGAAAATTTCAGTGTTGTAAATGTTTTATAACTGTCTTATCTACAACATCATTTATTCTAAGTAGAATATGGTTGGATCTAGGAAAAGATCTCATCAGTGGTTTTCAAAAGTGGATATAGCCAACGTGATTCTTTAGATTGAAAGTCCTCTAGGTAAATTATCTAAGGCATATACTCATACCACCATCCTCCCAATAGGGCTGAAGTGTAGTAAATTATTTAATGTCTCTTGTAGTTTAGACTTTGTATCGTTGTTGTTAGATGCCGTCAAGTCGGTTCCAACTCATAGAGACCCAGTGCATAGCAGAATGAAACACTGCCCAATACTGTACCAACCTCACAATCATTGTTATGCTTGAGCCCATTGCTCCTGCCACTGTGCCAATCCATCTCATTGGAAGTTTTCCTTTTTCGCTGACCCTCCACTTTACCAAGTATCATGTCCTTCTCTAAGGACTGCTCCCTACTGATAATATGTCCAAGTATAAGAGATGATGTCTGGCCATCCTGGCTTCCAAGGAGCATTCTGGCTGTACTTCTCTCAACACATATTTGTTTGTTCTTCTGGCAGTCCATGGCACTTTTAATATTCTTTTACAATACCTTCACTCAAATGCATCAATTCTTCCACGGTCTTCTTTATTCATTGTTCAACTTTCATGTACATATGAGGCTATTGAAAATACCATGGCCTATGTCAAGCATGTCTTAGTCCTCAAACTGACATATTGCCCTAAACACTTTAAAGAGATTGTGTGCAGCAGATTTGCCTAATGCAGTACATTGTTTGATTTCTTAACTGCTGCTTCCATGAGTGTTGATTGTAGATCCAAGCAAAATGAAGTCTTTGGCAACTTCAGTATTTTCTCCATTTGTCTTGATGTTATTTATTGGTCCAGTGGTGAGGATTTTTGTTTGCTTTACATAGAAGTGCAATCCACACTGAAGATTGTGTCTCTGATCTTCATCAGTAAGTATTTTAAGCTATCTTTGCTTTCAGCAAGCAAGGTTGTAACATATGTATATCGCAGGTTGTTAATGAGTCTTCCACCAATTCTGATGTCATGTTCTTCTTCATATAATACAGTTTTTCACATTATTTGCTCAACATACAGACTGAGACTGAATAAGTATGGTGAAAGAATACAACCCTGTGCCCACACGTGTCCTGATTTTAAACCATTCAGTGTCACCTTGTTCTGTTCAAACAACTGTCTCTTGATCTATGTATAGGTTCTTCATGAGCACAATTAAGTGTTCCAGAATACTCATTCTTCCCAATGTTGTCCATAGCTTGTCATGATCCATACAGTTGAAAGCCTTTGCGTAGTCAATAAGGCACAGGTCAACATCTGATATTCTCTGCTTTCAGCCAAGATCCACCTGACATCAGCAACAATATCCCTCATTCCATGTCTTCTTCTGAACGTGACTTGAACCTCTGACAATTCCCTGTCAATGTACTGTTGCAGTCATTTTAAAATTATCTTTAACAAAATTTTACTTGCAAGTGATATTAATGATATTGTCTAATGATTTTGCATTCCATTAGGTCACCTCTATTTGGAATGGGTACAAAAATGGATCTCTTCCAATCAGTTGACTGGTTACCTGTCTTCAAAATTTCTTGGCATAGATGAGTAAGTGCTTCTGATGCTGTATTAGTATGTTTAAAGATTTCAATTTGAATTCCATCAATTCCCAGAGACTTGTTCTTTGCCATTGCCTTCAGTGACCTTGGACTTCTTCCTTCAGTACCAATGTCTCTTGATCATATGCTACCCATTGAAATGGATGAACATTGACAGTTTTTGTTGTTGTTGTTTTTTGTACAGTGACTGCCTTTTCCTTCCATTTTCTTTTGATACTTTCTGCATCATTCAATATTTTGTTCATAGATCCTTCAATATTTTAAAGCTTGAATTTTTCTTCAGATCTCTCAGCTCGAGGAATTCTGAGTGTGTTCTTCCCTTTTGGTCTTCTAACTCTAGTTCTTTGCACATTTCCTTATATTTAACTTAATATTCTCGAGCTGCCCTTTGAAATTTTCTGTTCAGCTCTTTTGCCTCCTCATTTCTTCCATTTACTTTATCTTCTTTATGCTGGAGAACAAGTTTCAGAGTCACTTCTAACATCCATTTTGATATTTTCCTTCTTTCTTCTTAATTACCTTTTGCTTTCTTCCTGTATGATGTTCTTCATGTCATCCCATAACTCTTCTGGTTTTCAGTCATTAGTCTAATACATCAAATCTGTTCTTGAGATGGTCTCTAAATTTAGGTGGGATGTGCTCAAAGTCATATTTTGGCTCTCATGGACTTGTTTACATTTTCTTCAGCTTCAGTCTGAACTTGCATATGAGCAATTGATGGTGTATTCCACAGTCTGATCCTGGCCTTGTTTTGGCTGATGATATGGAGCTTTTCCACCACCTCTTTCCACAGATGTAGTCAATTTGATTTCTGTGTGTTCCTTCTGATGTGGGCCAAGTGTATAGTCATCTTTTATGTCATTTAAAAAAAAGATATTTGCAATGAATAAGTCATTGGCCTTGAAAAGTTCTATCATGCAATCTCCAGCATTATTTCCAACACCAAAGCCATATGTTCCAACTATTGACCCTTCCTCTTTGTTTCCAACCTTTGCATTCTAGTCACCAGTAATTATCAATACATTTTGATTGAAATGTTTGACCAATTTCAGACTGAAGAAGTTGGTAGACTTCTTCAATTTCATCATCACTGGTTTTAGTGTGGTGTGTAAATTTGAATGGTGGCATTAATTGGTCTTCCTCATAGGTGTGTGGGTATTATCCTATTACAGACCTCACTGTAACAGATCTTGATATGTTCTTTTTGATGATAAATATGATGCCATTCCTCTTCAATATGTCATTCCCACCATAGTAAACCATGTGTTTGTGAGATTCAAAATGGTCAATACCAACACATTTCAGATCACTAATGCCTGGTGTATCAATCTGTGTTCCACTTCATTTTTGACAAATTTCAATTATCCTAGATTCATATTTCATAATTCCATGTTTTGATTATTAATGGATGTTTTCAGCTGTTTCTCCTCATTTTGAGTTGTGCTCCACCAGCAAATGAAGATCCTGAAAGCTTTAATCCACTTACATCATCAAAGTCAACTCTACCTTGAGGAGGCAGCTCTCCCCCAGTCATATTTGAGTGCTTCCAATCTGAGGGACTCATCTTCCAGCAGTATATCTAACAATATTCTGATGCTATTCATAATGTTTCAATATTCAATACTCAATGGCTATCTGACAGAGTTCCACTGCTAGTCATAAAGGTTTCAGTGGATAAACATTCAGAAGTAGTCTGCCTCTCCTTCTTCCTAGTCTGTCTTAGTGTGGAGACCTGTCTACCATGGGTGACCTCGCTGGTATTTAAAATACTGGTCACACAGCTTCCAGCATCACAGTAACACACAAGTCATCACAGTATGACAAACTAACAGATGAGTGGCCGTTGGGCTTTCTAATTCCCACCAAACAACTCTTTTCCTGATGGATCTGGGTAAAGAGAAGGTGGGAGAAGCTACTGATAGGATGATTTAAATCATCTGTGGATGTTAACAGATAATTATAATTCTAGAAACTTGAAACAATCCAGCATGGGTATAAGATGAGCCATCTCATAAGCAGGAGAGGCATCTCACCACCATCGAAGAAGAGGAGCCAATAGTGGATCCCAAGATCCTGTGCATGGAGTCTTCTCTACCCAGGGACAGAAAGCCTTGACACTGGAGGAGTGGCAGAGGAACAGCAACAGAATCAAGAGAGTGAGCAAAAGACAGAGTGGTGGGTTTTCTAGGCCATGGAGCAAGTAACGCTGAGTGACTTGGGATAGGAGGTTTGTTTACAGAGTAGGGTATCTCCAGGCACTTAACTGGGTGGTGGGGGAGACTAGGTTTACTGACCCATGGAGCTCGAGCTGAGTACCTTCAGGCTGAGGCTTTTGGTGGAGTAGTGTGTCCTGTGGGCATTTATCAGCACTCCTAAAAGACCTTTGTACTGTTAGGCAGGAAGAGGCTTGCTTCTGGGCACAGCTGGCAAGAGGATGTCCTGATTGGAAAAACTATACTCTGAGTATTTCTGACCCAGCATTGCAATCCATTCAACTTCCCTAATAAACCCCATAGCTATGTGTCTGCTGTCTGAGTTCTGTGTGGTCACTGCAGTGAATTCTCAAACCCAGCTGAGCAGAGAATACAGTGGTGGGATGGTTAATGCCATCATTTTACATTATATTGTATCCAACGTGCAGGGTTGCCTATTACACTAGAGGTAGATTTCCATCTGGAGGAATTTTCTTACCAGGCCAACTTGAGAATTATAGCAAAATCTGTCACTGCCTATTTTCTCCTGAGTCCTTAACCTTTCTCACTTCCTGCAGTCAGCATCTGCAGTTTTTTTGTCGAAGACCTGCACCCAAGTTGCCAGATCCTGCTTCCCCTGCAGTCAAGGAGAGCTAGAAGTATCCCTCCAGACGCTGTCCTTGACCAATGACTGACAGTCTGGGGGATCTAACTACCCCAATTCCATCACTCAGAATGTGGACAACTCTGAGACATGATTGCACTCTCCTGTAGGACTGAGCTGACGTTTCTCTCCAGGGAACTTGACATGAGAGTGCACCCTTGCTTGACTTCCTTCCCTTCCTTATTCTACTTCCCCGCTCTCTTATTCATTTTCCTGGGATCTCTTCATAATAAATCACTTTTGTGGTCATTGTTGTCTTAAATCTGTTTCTGGTGATCCCAATCTAAGACAGGACACTGGTCTTACATGAACTGAGAAGAAGCAGCAGATGATTCCTCTGAAGTCCCATCATCCTGAATGATCTGAACAAACATCTCAGATGTTTATCACTCCTGCCCTTTACGGTGGGAATCTTGTTCCCATAGGAAAAGTAGTATGTTTGAACAATCCATTTATACTGTCCTTGTTCATAACTGGGTTATTTACTCCTCAATGATTTTTTTTTTTTAATATAGATTGAATTATTGTGTGTGAGAGAGATTTCTAGAGTGTCCTAACACAATATTACTAAACAAACACTCTTAACAAGAGAAGATTGAAATAATACCCAAACAACTGTGGATTCAATAAAAGGAAAGAAAATGGATTCAACGACTCAAAATGCTGGCCTTTGGAGGATACTGGCCAGAACTCCTAAGTTTATAGACTTGGTTCCTCTGAATCAAATTCTTATGCTAAACAGTTCTCTGGTTTACACTTTACAAGCATCAAAAGAAAATGGAAGGAATACACAGAGTCACTGTACCAAAAGGAAATAGTTGATGTTCAATCATTTCACGAGGTAGCATATGATCAAGAGCCAATGATACTGATGGAAGAAGTCCAAGGTGCATTGAAGGAATTGGCAAAGAACAAGGCTCTAGGAATTGATGAAATAAAAATTGAAATCTTTCAAGCAAGTAAGGTGGCACAGGAAGCACTCATTCATATATTCCAAGAAATTTGGAAGACAACTATCTGGTCGACTGATTGGAAGAGATTCGTATTTGTGCCCATTCTGAAGAGATGTGACCCAATGGAATGCAGAAATCATTGGGCAATATCTTTGATATCCCATGAGAGTAAAGTTTTACTAAAGGTAATAATACAGAAATGACTGCAAGCATACACTGACAGAGAACTTCTAGAGGTTCAAGCTGGATTCAGAAGAGGCTGTGGAATGAGGGATATCATTACTGGTGTCCAATGGATCTTGGCTGAAAGCAGAGAATAGAAGAAGGATATTTATCTGTGCTTTGTTGACTACACAAAGGCTTTCAATTGTGTGGATCATGACAAGCTATGGACAACATTGTGAAGTATGAATATTATGGAACACTTAATTATGCTCATGAGGAATCTGTACATGGAGCAAGAGACAGTTGTTTGAACAGATCATGGGAACACTGAATGGTTTAAAATTAAGAAAGGTAGGCAACAAGGTTGTATTCTTTCACCATACTTATTCAATCTGTATGCTGAGCAAATCATCCAAGAAGTTGGAATATATGAAGAAAAACGTGGCATCAGGATTGGAGGAATATTCACTGACAACTTGCGATATGCAAATGATACAACCTTGCTTGCTGAAAGTGAAGAGGACTTAAAATATTTACTGATGAGGATCAAAGAGCACAGCCTTCAGTATGGATTGAATCTCAATGTAAAGAAAACAAAAATCCTCTCCACTGGACCAATAAACAACATTCTTATCAATGGAGAAAAGATTAAAGTTGTCAAGGATTTCATTCTTCTTGGATCAACCATCAACATTCATGGAAGCAGCAGTCAAGAAATCAAACAACATATTGCATTAGGCAAATCTGCTGCACACAACCTTTTTAAAGTGTTGGACAGACTTCGTCTCTCATACTTTGGACATATTGTCACGAGGGACCAGTCGCTGGAGAAGAATATCATATTTGGTAAGGTGGAGGGTCAGAGAAAATGAGGAAGACCCCCAGCGAGATGGATTGGGAAAGTGGCAGCATCAATGGGCTCAAGCGTGGCAACAATAGTGAGGTTGACCCAGGACTGGGCAGTGTTTCTTTCTATTATGCATAGGGTTGCTATGAGTTGGTCCCAACTCGATGGCACCTCACAACAACAACAAACCAAAACAAAGATTACAATTTCTACAAAGTTTCTTTTTTTTATTTATTCAAGTATTTATTAGTATGTCTCTTTGGAGTCGATTTTCCTACCCCAGACCTGAAAAGAAATCTTTCTCAAAAGTACATTTTAAGTACTTGAGAGTTTGTCCTTTCTCATCTCATGCAATGACTGCTAATGAAGAATAATTAAAATAGCTTCTTATCAATAACGTTTGAGGGAATACGTTGCATTCCAAAAATGTTTTTTAATGTAAAACCTTTAGTGTACCAATGTCTATAATAGATTAAAATCCAAAACTTAATCCAATCAGTATGGTAGTAACAAAAGATCTGCTTCATGCATTGGGTCAGCCTAATTGAACAGATATAATTACAATCTGTTAATACCCACATGGGCTGAGCAAAAACGTCATTGTTCTGATATGTACATGACTATTGTAGTTCTGCATTTCTTTCCATCCTTGAATATCTGGAATATGAGCACTGATTAAAAAAAAAAAAAAAATCTATGTTCCAAAAGATTTTGCAAGAGAGTCCTCCAAAATGTTCCAGAGCAGATTTCATGTCATGAGCTGTTCAACAGGAGGCTTCAAGTTAAGACTTCACCTTGGAGGACTTGTTGAGAGGAAATCCACCTCCAGTAAAACGAGGGACATTTAGGCTAGCCATGGAGAAGGTGTGATCTATGGCTATTCTGTCCTTGTTTCTGTAAGAGACAGGAAGAAAGTAAGCTTTCTTATCATCTCTTTCTTCCTCTAAGTTTGATGTTCACTTAGTTCCCAGGGTGAATTAGACACTGAAAACGACTTTGATTAAAGTTTCTAGTTTTAGACAAGGTGGCTGTTTAAATCTCATTAAGTATCCGCTGATATCACATAGACTTAGGAAAAGACACAATTAACTGTGCCCTGCTACTGTTGCTCTAAATATGGACAGAAGACCTCATTATAACTCAAACTCTGTGAACTTTGTGGCTTCTAACTTATAATTTTCTTCCTGTTTTAAAAAATATTTGTTTATTCTCAATGAACAGTCAGAAGCATCTTTCTCTTGGCTTAATTATAATTATGAATTCATCATTTATCAACTTTTATATTCCAAAGTTCCTGTGGAAACTTATATTTATCACATACAAGGTATCTTCATCAAACTCGGATATTTTATAACATAGTGTAACTTTAAACAGGCAGCACTTACTATTTGAAATAGTTTAAAATCTAGAAAATCTGTGAAAGAAAAATAAGATTTATAGTTGACAACAGATAAAAGGTGTTCTACCCGTCCTGGTGTGGCGCTGTGGGTTAATGCGTCAGACTGCAAAGTCGTTTGAACTGTAAGTCGGTGGTTCAAGCTCACCAGCTGCTCCTTGGAAACCCTATACAGGGTTACTATGGGTCAGAACCGACTCGACAGTATTTAACAACAGCAGCAACCCTAAAATCAGCAGTTCGAAACCACCAGCCGCTCCGCGGGAGAAAGATGAGGCGTTCTGCTCCCGTAAAGATTTACAGCCTCAGAAACCCTGTACAGGGTTGTTATGAGTCGGAAACCGACTCCACGGCACACAACAACAACAACCCTAAAGTTTACAATATTCACATACATTCTAACGTAGATCTCTTTTAAATGTGTGCACACACACACATATTCAGGTTCCCTGCTGAGGTATCTTAGATTTACACAAGTTCTAAGGGGCTTGAGTGATGCCGTGGGCTAAGTGGTGGACTACTGTCCACAAGGGTAGTGGTTCAAACCCATGAGCCACTCCTGGAAAGATTTACAGTCTCTGGAACATTATGAAGCAGTTCTACTCTGTCCTATAGGGTTGCTATGGGTTGAAATCAACCCGAAGACAATGAGTTTGGTTTTCTGGTTTACCTATTGTAAGGGTTCTACCGAAAACATCTGTGGAGTCCCTTGTAAAAAACAAAATGCAAACCTCAATTGTATCTGAGGATAATGAATGATTTACGTCAAGGGACTGAATACCCCCTTTGGGTAGAGAATCGGACTGGTACTGCAGACTTAAGACCAATCTAGGGGCCCAGAGTAGGGGAGTTGGGGGCAAGTGGGGTGCAGATTGGGACATAATGTAAAGGGCATCTGGAGGGGGGAAAAAGGCAGAACAGTAAAAATGATAAGCTTTGCTATTTATAAAGGGCATGTGTGAACAGAACACCCAGAGGTTACTCTAAATGATTCCATTTGGGAAGAACCTGTAGAGGGTTGGTTAATCAATCCAGCAGTCTCTTAGCAAAATTGATTTCATTGTTAAATACAAAACCATCCTTCATAAATAGGACAAAAGCTTAGCCTTGTGTAGATCCAGCAAAGAAGATTCCTTCATGTTATTTGGCAACTTGTCTGGCTCTAGACTGTTGTTACATGCAGGCATTGCCCACCCACCACCCTCCACCCCACCCCACCCCCACTCTTGCCTTAAATAACCTAAATTTCTCTTTCGGAACGAACTTAAACTTAATGCTTCTGGCTTGGTCTAAGCTGACTAATGGGAATAATGTCTCCTTTATACTATCTTTTTAATGTATTTATAGGCCATTATAATGACTCCCTTCAGCTTTCTTCCTTCCAGTGTAAACCATCTCAGCACTTTTGTTCTTACCTCTGCATATTTCTGTTCAGCTCCTTAATCTTTCTTGCTATTCTCCCATGAACTCTTCTCTCCAGCTATCTCCAGTTTATGAATCCCCAACTAAATGGAACCAGCTCTGAAACCCTAACCAGGCCCGAGTGGCTACTGTGATGAGCATTAAAGGGCAAGAAGGGGACAGGTAGAGCAGTATGACCCATTAGACATGTCTGTGCTGATAGAAATGCCCTCTCTCTGTGCTAGTCACACATGGCTATTAAGCCTTGAAATATGGTTGATGCAAGTGAGCAGTTGAATTTTTAATTTGATTTCATTGTAGTTCATTTAAATTTGAATGCAATGGGAAGTGGGAAGTGAGTGTAGTTCTAGAGGATGGGCCATGGGAACCAGAGTGGGAGACTCAGCATAATCTCTGTGTCCAGCAATGGACATGAAGCCTATGGAGACTAGGCCAACTAGAGTCAAGGCAGGGAAGGTAATCGACTACAGAAAGATAATTGGCCAAGGTAGGTATTAGTAACTTTGTAAACTAGACCAGTGGTCTCCAAAGTAGAGAGCACAAACTCTAAAAGGTGAGTAAGATGATCTACGGGGGGTGAAAAAAATATATTAGAGATTTCATTTATACTTTTCTCTTTGAAAATGGAAGATTATGCATTTCTAATAATCATAATAGAAATAGAATATTCCTTGGAAGTCAGGAGGATGAAACTTTGACTTGCTTACCTAGAATATCATCAGAAAAGGGCTCGATGTTGGTAAAGTAGTAGGTTAATGAAAATGAGAGAAATGCCCAGTGAGGTGGATTGACACGTAGCCACAACAATGAACTCACACATAGCAGGTAGGATGACGGGGGCACAGAACTGGGCAATATTTTGTCCTGTTAGACATAGTTCCCCAGGAGTTTGGAGCTGACTCAATGGTAATTAACAGAAGTTACTCACAAATTGACAACAGTGTTTGTGTATAATTTATAAGTTAAAATCTATTGGGGAGCATATCTAATGTTACTCTAAAATTAGAAAGTTACATAAGTATCTTTATGAGTATATATTGGGGAAGAGGGTGTTGTTGTTAAGTGCTATCGGGTCAGTTCTGACTCATAGGGTGTCCAAAGAGGGACTGGTGGATTTGAACTATCAACCCCGTGGTTAGTAGTCAGGTGCTCATCCTACAGTGCCACATCAGGACTTCATTTGGGGGACACAAGTTCAAAAATACTTCACTGTAAGGGTGTGCCATCCAAAGAGTTCAAAGGCCATTCAACTAGACACATGGCTTAGTTGGAAATTTGTCAGACTGGCATTTTATAAGTACAAAATTTGCTCTAAAAGAGACCTGTAATGTTAGCAATCCAAACTTTGCTTAATTCACACCATTAAAAGCACTGATTTTCAAACTTCAGTGTGAATTTCATTTGGGGTTGTGCTAGACTACAGATGTCTGAAGCTGCTCCAGAACCTGCTGAATCTGAATACCTGGAAATGAAGCCTGGGAACCTGCATGCTTCACAGATTTCACTAGAGACTCTGAATCAGACTGTTGCTAGACCCTTACAGAAAGAGATTCATCTACATTATGATGGTGGTGGTGGCTACGTGCTGTCAAGTCGGTCCCAACTCTTAGTGACCCTACGTAGGGTTTCCAAGGCTGTAAATCTTTATCAGAGCAGAAAGTCTCATCTTTCTCTTGCAGGTGGTTGGTGGATTTTAATTGCTGACCTTGTGGTTCACAGGCCACTGTTAATCCTACAGCAGCAAACCAGGAGTCCAATTACAATATGTTGTTGTTAAGTAACATCGAGTCAGCTCTGATTCATAATGACCTGATACAGGGTTTAGCTGCGTTATTAGAAAGAACAGTTTTACCAAGCCCAGTCTCTTTAACAAAATGATACGTAGTTTAAAATGTGAATTTATTTCACTTTGTACAAGGCTCATTTGCAAGCACAATATGGCAAGACTATCTCCAAAACATTAGAATTTGTTGTTAAGAGCTGTGGAGACAGATCCGACTTATAGCAACCCTACACAGGGTTTCCAAGGCTGTAAATCTTGGTGAAAGCAGAGAGCTTCATCTTTTTCCCGTGGAGCAGCTGGTGGGCTCAAACCACCAACCTTGTGTTTCATACTCCAGAGGCTCCTACAAAGCCACCGTGCTTCCCCAAAACACTAAAATGTTGTTGTTGCTATTAATTGCCTTCAAATCGGTTCTGACCTATAGCAACCCTGTATAGGATTTCTAAGGAGCAACTGGGAAGCTTGACCTGCCAACCTTGTGGTTCAAACTGACTTTGCAGTTGAGCACATTAACCCACGGTGCCATACCAGAAGTCCTTCAAATAGTGGAGGGAAATTGCATCATGTTTCTTCTACTCTGTGTTAGGTCCCTCAATGAGCAGATACTGATGGGTCTGGATCAAGACCCTAAAGAGCATCTTCAATATTAGGTAAGATGCTGATCTTGTTGCAACCCTGGGACTTGCTTGGTTTTGCTGTTCAGTGCCATCAGGTCAGTTCCAATCATGGTGGCCCTAGAGGACAGAGGAGTACTGCCCTATAGGGTTCCCTAGACTGCAACCTTTATGGAAGTAGGTGGCTAGGTCTTTCTCTCAAGGAGCCACTGGGAAGGTTCCAACCACCAACTTAACCATTGTATCACCAGAGCTCCTCCTTGGGACTTAGTTTACACCAATGAAATCAGCAACTCCATGACGGTTACACGACAAAATGAGATTATTTGACTAATTCTTACTTCTGGATTTGTTCTTTACGCTTCTGAGCGAGGTATTTCTTCTTGATATTCATCAGTTCATTGGTGAGTTTCTCAATCTCAAACTTATATTCTTGGCTCTGTGATTCATACATATTCAGTTCTGAAGACAAAACCTAACGTTGCAAACAAGACAGCATTAACATAAAGTATTCAGGCAATAGCCTTTTCCAAAACGTGTAGCATTCTCTTCTCAGTCCCTCAGTGGAGTTGAGATGCAAAGGTTTAGCAGTTAATCTGCCCACTTCCCCCAATTCAAGGTGTGAGAGGGTGTGCTCCACATCAAAACTGCAGTGGAGTCCTGTCTGGCCGGAAAGTAAACCTCGCTGCTGGGGATGCTGGGGATGCTGGGGATGGGAGAATCACAATCACGTGATCAGGTGACAAACTTAAAATGAAATAACCATTCCCCTGCTTAGAAGGAGAGCTCTTAGGGAACATTCCATAGGTTTGCAGATAAACAGAATATTGTGTTTCAAAGAATACTGTAAGTAGAGAAGAAAAACTCCCAGACATCCAGTATAAAATTGCTTTGAAAGTTTTTTTTTTCTTTTTCTTAAAAAGAGCAATCAAGAAAAATATCACTAAGTAGTATGCTTCAACTGAGAATTATGATAAAAACTATTCTGGAATCATCCTGACACCACCATTAACTAGGTATTCAATTCATATGTTTTCCAAGGTTATTGTTCTAGTAAATGGCTCTCACCTCTGTATTGCGTTCTTACCGTTCATAGGATGGGGCCACTTACCTCCAAGAAGCAGCGAGCTATCACATGTGCTTAGAAGCACCTCACACACATGTAGAACTGGAATCAAAAGTCTCATTATCTGACTCCTTCCATGGTGTGTTCAAGAGATGCTACTGGTCTCAGACTGGACAAGAAGCATGCCAAAGCTAGGGTGTGCTTCCCACCAAACCCAGGGGAGAAAATGAAGACTACAGTCCTGCAGGGCATGGAATAGATGCTATTTCTTTTTCCTCTTGATTTCTACTAAAATGATGTATATAAACCTTTGCCTCTTGAATGTTCACTTGCTTATGAACTCTCCTTTTAATTGCTGTAAAAATGATTCCGACTATGATATCATGAACTAAAGAATATGATTTTCAAGTTGGAAGAAAGTCTGTTTCAATAGTTAAACTCTTAAGGACAAAGACCCTGTTTCCAAACAATGAATAGAGAGCTAGGGGAAAGAGGCAGAGAATGAGGACAAACTGGCCGACTTGCTCAGCACCATTCAGAGCAAGATGTTGGATTTCCAAATGTGTGAAGGGCTGTCCTGCACTATTCAGTGCAACCCTGAGTAGGTGTAGTTATCTAGCAGAAGTGCAAAGACACACATGTGTTTTACTAATCTATACCCACCCTTGAGGAAAACAGAAAGCAAGATTTGATTTTGTTTGAAGTATTCCGTTCTCTTAAAGGCACAAAAATAACCAAAAGATTCTGCCTTGTGCAAAACTCAAATTATAACTGACGATACTCACATGCAATAAGCACTTAAAGTAATAAGTTAAAAATTAATATTCTAATTAGATTTCTGTCTCATCTGCCTTTTTAAAATAAAATGATGCAATTTGAGAAAGTCCAATTTAATAGTGTAGTGCTGATACTAGTAACATGGCACCTATTTTACCTGAAGCAGAAAGGCAATGATTGGTGCCCTCAATGCATGGGTAAGTGCCAGTACTCAGCTGGCATGAGGAGCTCCATTCCTGTGGGTGTGTGCGGAAGACCTCCCTGATGAGTCAAGACTATCTAAGTCCTCCCTTAGTGAAGTTCAAAATACAGTGGGATGTATAATGCATGCAATACATGTACAGAGCACATGTAATAGCGAGCCACCCCACATCCCAACTGAAGTTCTTGCATCATTAAGAAGGAATATATGATAACAAACTTCTTGGTCTTATTTACCTTTCATGGCTACTTATATTTGAATTCAACAAGATTCTGAGCACTGGGGAATCAGCTATGTTTGGTATACATCTTACAGTGGTGCTAAAATATTTCCTCTGCTCCTTCCCATCATCCAAATCCTCTAAACCATCTTGAGACAACCCAAGCAAATCCTATCCTTCCATTTCCAATCCATTGGTAGCATGTTGCCATCATTTCCCCACTCACGTGACTCTTTCTGGAAGTGGAGGATCATGGCAGCTAACAGTCTCAGAGGAAAAGGGAAGCTCCTCTGGGGCTGGGATTCTACAGAAACTAACCTTGGTGGAATGAGGCATTTGAGAGGCTGGTTCACTGCACCAAGTCAGAGAACTTGTCCAGATGTGTTCCCCAGAGTGTGGCCTTTCTTTAGCCAGGGGAGCTCAGAAGTCAGATGACCACTTACTTTCAGCTGCTTGGTCTTCTCCCGCAGCGTGTGTCGGTATAGCTGGAGTTGTTCTGCAGCTTCAGGCCCAGGCTGCCGGGCCAAGATGTGCTTTAGTTCCACATACAGCTTCTCTTTCTCCTGGTAGAGAGCAGAACCATAAGGTAGGGAAACTGTCATATCCAAGAAGGAATGTGCCTTTAGCACCATGGTCAGGATGATTTGGGGCCATCCTATTTCACTGCTTACATACATAACCCATATAAGGGCCTAGCTTGTACCCCCCATTTGAATACTAGTCATAAGACAAAGACGAGAAAGCCCCTCTCTGCCTAAACATGACTGTGAGATAGGAGTAGTGATAGACCAACAGTAAGGTAGCCAACAAAAACAGGGAGGGAATAAGTCTGGTTGGAGGAGTTGGGGAAGATTTCACAGGATTATCATGTGATGTGTCCCTTCATTAAGGAACATTTCCCCCAAGGAACTTCCCCCAAGCAGAGTTAGAAAAAAGGAGCTTTGTAGGCAAAGGTTCAGTGATAGAACAAGGGTGTATTAAGTTTAGTTCAGTGATGGGAGAAGCATAGAGAAAAGACTGGACTCATGAGTTAGGACCAGACCACTCTGGGACCATATCATTAGGCAATGAAGAACCAGGGAAGAGTCATGCCTGAGTTTGTCCGAGGAAAATTCCAGCACAAAGCTGAAATAAGAGAGGGGAGGCTATACAAGGCACTAGCACCAGCAAAAGAAAGCTAAGAACATAGATAGAGGTGGAAACATTTCTGAGGTAGACCCAGCAAGATTTGGTGAATGATGAGACAAGAGAGGAAGACAAGGGCAGAAGTCAAGATAACTCCCAAAGCTCTACCCTGAGCAGCTAATGATAAGGAAGCTAGAAGAGGAGCAGTTGCAGGGGAAGGGAAATGTAACTGCATCTTCTTCAATACTCAACAAGTTCAAGACAAATTCAAGTTGAGCCTGAGGCCTATAGGCTATCTAGGAGTAGAATTGAAAACGTGGGCCCAGAGCTGAAGAACAAGGAATAAGTTGAAGGTAGAGACAAATCAGCATTGGAACCATGAGAATGGATCCATCAGCCAGGGAGGGGTTACTTGGTGGGCCAGGACAACCAGATTTTGGGGAGAACCAATATATAAAGTTATAGAAATAAAGAGAGAAAACCCAGAGAAAAAGAGCAAAATAAATAGAATGCTGCCTTCTCCAAAACAAAAACCAAAATCAAACAGAAGGCAGAGATTACAGATGGGTGGAATGATTGCTCAATGGCATCAACTTGAGTAAAGAGAAGAAACAGCAGAAGGAGGGAAAATTAGTTATTGGGACAAGTAATTAGGATATCACAGCTGACTGTAGTCAGAAAGTTTGTAGTAACATGGTTAAAGAACACATCAGAATGAGGAAATAGAAAAAATGAGTCTTTTAAGAAATATGTCATGGGAAAAGATTTCAAATGATTCAAGGAATAGGTACAATTTCAGAAAACTAGGACACGGAAATTTCTGGAAATGAAAGGTCTTCTTAAGAACCCAAACCTTAACATAACCAATAAGCCCTAAGCAATGAGGCATTCTCACTCACTAAATCCTGGTGTGGCGCTGTGGATTAATGTGCCAGACTGCAAAGCCATTTGAACTGCAAGGTCAGTGGTTCAAACTCACCAGCTGCTCCTTGGAAACCCTATACAGGGTCGCTATGGGTCGGAATCGACTCTATGGCACTTAACAACAACAACAACAATACCCTAAAGTTTAATGGCTTGCAATGTGTTTTCAAACTCTTGAACTAAAGATATTAAATGCAAGCAAAGATTTATTTATTAGCCATCTCAATTCTAGATTCCCATCTTTCTAAACTGCAATAATTTGAACAAACATTGATAAAGACTAGACTCTACTCATTTGTTTCTGTACACATTTATTTCCTTATGATAATTATGCTAAAGGAGGAAAAAATATGATCAGTATAAACCCTCTCACTAAATGAAACATCCAATCAAATGGAAAGTAAGTTTTCCCTAGAGCTAAATATTGTTATCTTGTCATCAAAAGATCTGATTTTGCCAGAGAACATAAGTGTCGTAAAAAAATAAGTAAAAGCAAATTCCTTAACTACTGATTGTTAGTCTTTACTGGAGCTTTCTCTTTCGCCTGGCCGAATTATAGACATTTTACTACAAATACTATAAGTCTGTTTACAAAGAAGCACACCCAACTTATAAATCAGTTATATGGAATCAGCATGTGGAGACACATAAAAATAATACTCACCATTTAAGAAATAATTCCAGAAATTACAAGGAAGCTCAAAAGCCCACACCAAAGAAGAAAACTTGAACAAACAGAATTACCAAGTGGTGATTTTCCTTTGCTGTACAATACTCCCTGTCACGCCTTACAATATAATCTTCAGAGTAAATGGATATAGCAAGCAATGAGAAAGATATCAGGAGGTGAGTTTATTTTCTATAGCCACTTAACGCCTGCTCTGTTGGAAAAATAACACTTCTGACAAGGCTTCAAGATTCAATTTGTCGAGGGTAATAAATATGTGGAGAAGCCCATGAAACTGTTTTGTCCATTTCCTTCAGCTCACCTTTCTTTGTACCATAGGACAGGTAGACTTGAAAAGTAAAGAACCCCCAATGATAAGAAGGAAGCAATCTAGTTTGGGATATAATAATGTCTTCAACTGAAAAGACCATCTTACTCCAAGAACCTTGAAATCTTTCATAGGCATAATTCTTTGAAATTGCTCTTGGTGGAGAGAGATGCAGAGAAGACAGGCTAGAAGAAGTAAATATTGTTATCTCACTTCATAGGTGAGAACCCCAAGGTCAACAGGAGTGAATGGTGTGTCAAAAGCCTAGTCAGGATGCACTCAAGAATCACTTTTCCCTTGTGACTTTTCTATGGCCACGTGGGAAAACCTGAAGATAAGTTATAACCCTACAACAATCTGGATCACGTGGATTTTTGCATCAAATGGAACTACATAATTTCTAAAGACCACATTATAGCATCAATAGAAGAACCAAGCCAGTAGGTGAAATCAGGTTCCAAGAGAGGCTGGAAAGTGGTAGAGGTAAGAACATAACTCGAGTTCTCCATCTCCTAATCTGTTGTAGTTGGGTGCCTTCAAGTCAATTCCAACTCATAGTGACCCTTTAGAGGCTTTCTAAGAGTGCCTGGTGCATTTGAATGTTGCAGTTAGCAGTCCAATGCTCATCCTACAATGCCACACCATCTGAATGAATCCTGTTATGTCCTTTAACAGGAAGTCCAATCTCCACAAACAGAGTGGATGCTGCTGCATTTACCCTGTTTTTGATCACTTCCAGTTTGTTTTTTTTTTCAAGGCTATAGAATGAATTGATATGAATTTATTCTAAAGGCTGAGTGACTGAACAGTAAGGAACCATGAGTGTGGAGCAGAGTGAAGAAGCTGAGTGAATTACCATTAAAACAGTCTGAGTATTCAAAGTCAAAAAGTCTGAGAGTTCAGTAACTGAGCACAAGTGATGCATGTGTGTTCATGGTGGATGGAACGAACACCAAATGAAACTTCAGAGACTAAGACAATGGAATGCATGAAGAACAGAGGGAAAGGGAAGGGGAAGGGGAAAGGGGGCATGGAGAGGAAGAATTAGAATGCACTGCCAGGCTTCAATGCATATGAATTTAGTCTATGCTTACAGTGGAAAACTTAACGGATAAACCCAACATGAAGGCTTGTCAGCATTAACATTCTAGCTATGTATATCATACAAATTTGTATTTTGGGAGAACGTGCTAGTAATTTAGATAAATATGGAGCACTTGATGGATAGAAGGCCTTAAGTATGATTGTTTTCCAATTTATTTCTCTCCTAACCCTCTACAAGGGCCAACCAAGCTCTTCAAACATTGTGCAATGGTGTGTATAATAACCCCATTTAGAGACAAAGCGTGCAATTCTATTACAAAGAGAATCTATCTTATGCAACAGAGACTCATTAGCTGTCCAATGTATATTGTCTCCATAAGCCAGCAGTGGCAGAACCAGCTGCCTTGTAATACATATCCTGTCCTTCTTCATTAAGTGCATCCATTTCTTTTTAAACCTACTCAATTAATTTGTCACTGGGTTAGAAGCACCATATGTCAATGAAACATCATAAGGAAATCATAAATAATTTATTTCCCCCACCAATACAAGATTGCATCTTCGGGTTGGCATTTCATTATTTATTCGTGTTTGTGCACAACACACATTACTATTACTTTGTAGCACACCTAACTCTTTATTTTATAAACAGCTATACTAGACTAAAGCTGGACTATCAATATCAAGAGCCGTGATGTTTCTTTAGCTGAGGATGTCTTCTAAGCATTCGCCATACTTTGTAAACCCGTGAAATAGTCGTTTCCTAGACATCCCTTTCTCTTAGTTGGACAGACTGTCAGGCATGATTATGGATTCTTTTGCTGCAAGACTCTCTGCCAAGTTATGCTGGATAACAGCAGAGCTCATTGTCAATATTGGCTGAGTCTAGTAGCATGGTAAGAAATTAATGACAGTATTAGTTTCAAATAATGCTGTCATTACATGGTGACAGTCTGTAAACCTACATAGGAAACTCCAGATTTGGAGTCATTCAGACTTCAGGTATTTGTATTTTATGTGATAATAAATTACAAGTCTACATTCTGAACAGTGTATGCAAATAAGAGTCAGTGCTATCCTGAGTGCAATTCAGAGGAAGAAACTGAGCTGCTCCCAGAACTCTTCTGCCACCAACCCACAGCTTTCTATTCACTGTCTGTTCATATGCCTTCGCATCTTCAGCTGAAAACAGGAGGTAGATCACATTCAACGTGCACCTTAGCACCTCTGCCTCAGCTCGCCTACTCTAAGCAATAACTGTCTGAGAGGAACTAATTTATTCTGTTTTAATCTGAATCTGTGTTTGGCAAATGCCAGTGCATTGATTCTACTCACCCTGGATTCATTGATCTGCTCGGGCGAGAGTGGGGGGTAATTGCTTCACTCAGTATACTAGCTGACTCACATGAAATAGGCAACTTTCTCCTAGTCCAAGGCCCACACTGTCTATACCCATCAGAACAACAACAACAACAAAAACACCCATTCAGATGCTTGAGGGAAATGTACTCCAAGGAAAGATGCCATCCTGTCCTCAGTCTAGCCTCAACTGATGGGTTCAAGATAAAATTGATTTTAAAAGTAAAAATTCCATGGGGAACATTGTGGCTCTGTAGGATAAGCACTGGACTGCGAACCACATGGTCCACGGTTTGAGACCAACTGTCAGTTCATGGGAGAAAGAGCAGGCTTTCTGCTCCCTTAAAAATTCACAGCCTCAGAAACCCAGTACAGGGTTGCTATGATCGGAACCAACTCAACAGCACTTAACAGCAATAATCCCACAATCACTATTTATGAGAGAATCTACTTCACAGAAGATTTTTTTTTAAATCTCTTTTCCAAAATGTCAACAGAAGTCATGTATGTTATTCCAGTATTTAATCTTTATGAATCCATTCTTCCTCTATGCTGAAATTCTGAGTTGTTATGGTTAGCACCACAAAGGACCTCCCATACATCTCAGATCTACCAGTGTGCTCTCCTCATTCTAGTGCTCCATAACTTTAACAAACTCTGCTCATCATATTTAGAAGAATATATCCATAGAGGTAAAGATAACTTCATCTTGATAACTCTTACTTGAATTAGACCATGAACATCTTCCAGTTAGCATCTTGTATAGCACTCTAGTGAGCATGTGCTGTAATTTTTTAACTAATTCTTCCATTGTACTTATAACTTTCATTGTGCTCATAACTCGAATATTGTGTCTGTGTATTATATATTTAAAAAAAAAAAAAAAAAAACCTGCCACTAAGTTGATTCCAACTCATAGCAACCTGGCATGGGGATTCCTAGGTTGCAAATCTTTATGGGAGAAGACAATCTTATTTTTCTCCCACAGAGTGGCTGGTGGGTTTGAACTGCCAACCTTGTGGTTACTAGTTCAGTTCTTATTCTATAGTACAACCAGGGCTGATATATACATTGTTGCTGTTGTTAAGTGCCATTGAGTCATTTCTGACAGAAAGCAACCCTGTACACAGTTTCTGAGGAGCAGTGGGTGGGTCTGAACCACCACTTTGCTATCTAGTGCTTATCGTACAGCACCATACCAGAGCTGAACAGAAAATTTCAAAGAGCAACTCAAGAAGACAAAGTCAATTATTATAATGAAATGTGCAAAGACCTGGAGTTAGAAAACCAAAAGGGAAGAACACACTCAGCATTTTGTAACCTGAAAGAACTGAAGAAAAAAATTCATGCCGTGACTTGAAATATTGAAGGACTCCATGAGGAGAATGTTGAACTATTTAAGAAGCATCAACAGATGGGAAGATGTTCATTGTATCCAAAAGAATTGGTTAATATTAAACCACTACAAGAGGTACCATATGATCAGGAACCAATGGAATTGAAGGAAGAAGTCCAAGCTGCACCTAAAGACATCGGTGAAAACCAAGACTAGAAATTGATGGGATACAAATGGAAGAATTTCAACAAACTTATGCAGTACTGGTGGCATTCACTCATTTATGCCAAGAAATTTGGAAGACAGCTACCTGGCAAACGGATTAAAAGAGATGCATATTTGCACCTATTCCAAAGGAAGATGACCCAACTGAATACAGAAATCATTGAACAATATCATTAATATTAATATCACACAGATGTCAAATGTCAAATTTTTTAAATGGTTGTAGTCGTACACTGACAGGGAGTTGCCAGAAATTCAAGCTGGATTCCGATAATGACATAAAACGAGGAATATCATTGCTAATGTCAGATGAATCTAGGCTGAAAGCAGAGACTAGTACAAAGATGTTTGTTGTTGTTGATGTTAAGCGCCGCCGAGTTGATTTCAACTCATAGCGACCCTGTATATGGTTTCCAGGGAGCGGCTGGTAAGCTTGAAGCACCAACCTTGTTTACTTGTATTTTATTGACTATGCAAAGACTTTTGACTGTGTGGGTCATAACAACTATGAATAACATTGTGAAGAATGGGGATTCCAGGAACACTTCATTGTGCTCATGAGGAACCTGTAACAAACAGAACAAGCCAGTTGTATGTCAGGGTTGTATCCTTTCACCACACTTACTCAATCTGTATGCTGAACAAATAATCTGAGAAGCTGGATTATATGAAGAAGACTGTGGCATCAGGACTGGAGGTAGACTTGTCAACAACCTGAGATATGTAGATGGCACAACCTTGCTTGCTGGAAGCAAAGAGGACTTGAAGTACTTACTGATGAAAATCAAAGACCTTCGGTATGGATTGCACCTCAATGTAAAGAAAATGAAAATCCTCACGATTGGACCGATGACATCATGATAAATAGAGCAAAATTTGAAGTTGTCAAAAATTTCATTTTACTCAGATCCAGATTCAACATTCATCAAGGAAGCAGTTAAGAAATCAAAGGACACATTTCATTAAGCAAATCTGCTGTAAAACACCTCTTTAAAGTATTAAAAAGATGTCACTTTGAGGACTAAGGTATACCTGACGCAAGCCATGGTATTTTCAGTCACCTTGTATGCATGAGAAATCTGGTGAAAAAATATGTGAAGTACCGACCACTCTTCCCATACCTTCTTTACTCAACTGGATTCAATAATCCATTGCAATGGCCACACAGAACTCAGACACCATACTATGGAAGTTAACAGGCTACAATTTGGGGTAACAAATGCCCAGGGCACAGTTGTTGCAGTCATCTGCTGATAAATGCCCATAGGACACACCATTCCACCATAAACCTCAGCCTGAAGGCACTCAGCTGTAGCTCCCTGAGTCAGCAAACCTAGCTCTCCCACTTACTCACCTGCAGGCACCCCTCTCTCTAAGCACGTTTCCTGCATAAAGTCACTCAGCTTTACTTGTTCTGTGGGCTGAGAAGTCCACTGCCTGTCTCGTGCTCTGGTTGTTGGTTCTGCTGCTGCTGCTTTTCTGCCACTTCTCTCTCAAGTGTCACAGCTTTCTGTTCTTGGATTGAGGAGGTTCAATGTGCAGAGACCTGAGGGTCCAAAGGACAAGCTCCTCTCATGGCTCTTCTCTTTTGATGGTCGTGCTATCCTCCCCTTCCTGCTTCTGAGATGGCTCATTTTAAACCCATGCTAGAGTTTCAAGTTTTTACAATTACAATGAACTCTGCTAACATCTACAGCTGAATCATGTCATCACGTCAGTTTCTTCTCCCACATTTTCCTACCCAGATATAGCAGAACAACATCTTTGTTTGGTTGGAGTTAGAGACTATGGCTAGAAGTGACATTCGATAATTCACTATACCACAGCTGGACAGTGAATAAGGAAAAACAGAGATGTATCTCTGCATTTGAATTACGGTTTGGGCTAAGAATATTGAAAGTCCGTGGACTGCCAGAAGAATGAACAAATCTTTTTTGAAAGAAATACAGCCGGATTGGTCCTTGGAAGTGACCATGGTGAGACTTCACCTTTCATACTTGGACATGTTGTCAGGAAGAACATGCTTGGTAAAATGGAAGGTCAGTGAAAATGAGGAAAATGCTCAATAAGATGGATTGACACAGTGGGAACAGCGATGGGCTCAACACAAGCACCTTGTGAGGATGACGCAGGACTACGCAGCGTTTCATTCTGTTGTATACAGGCTTGATATGAGTCAGAACTGACTCGATGGAACCCTTTCACAACATTCAGTAGTGCTACATGTTATTGTTAAGTGCTGTCAGGTCAGTTCCTACTCATAGCAACTCATCTGGGGCTTCCAAGGAGCAGCTGGTGAGTCTGAACAGCAAACTTTGTGGTTTAAACAGACCTTGCAATACACACACACACACACACACACACACACACACAGAGAGTCCTAGTGTGGTGCTGTGGGTTAATGCACTGGACTGCAAAGTCAGTTTGAACCCACAAGGTTGGTAGTTCAAACTCACTAGCCACTCCTCAGAAACCCTATATAGGGTTACTGTGGTTCAAAACTGACTGGATGGCACTTAACAACAACATATACATACATATAATAATGTACGATGTTCAGCTCTCATTTAACATTTAGTTACATGTTTATTGAGGTGTTTAGATAGTTCAGAGGATTTCAAAAACTTTTTAAAATTCATAAGGCTTGCAAATGTATCTATCCATATATGTACCCACAGATAATATATAAACGTAAAGATGCAGGTATAATAAATTGTGTTCTTCAACTAAATACTGTGTTGACTTTTTTAAAACAGACTCCATAATTGCAGAAATACTAATTTTCTGTATAACCTTTTTCCAGAATTAAAAAAAAGTCATACATTGTTGCCCCTTTGCTAGGTTTCATTCCTTTCTCCATCCCACCACCCCACCTGTAATTCTTAACAGAAGACTAAAGACAGCTTTAAAGTTTTAAATAAAATAGCTTCTCTCATAAATGAAGGTAACTCCACAGCATTACCTAATTTATCTGGATGTGCCTATTTTCATTAGTAGGAAAATAAATTAGAAACTCGGTAAACATTATTACATTTCTCTTTTGCTCTGGAAAAGGAAAAAGAATGGCTAATACCTTGGGACTTGCTTGTTTATTGGCTTTATAAGAAAATGTCAGCTACACTGAACTCTGGACCATTTTGTTTATGATGTCATGAAGTGGGGAAGCCCTCCTGAGAGAATGGGGGATGCAGGAATTGAGGATGAGACAGAATTACACACACCGGTTCCTTCTGAGCAGGGAGGCAATTGGTTGCACAGTGGCCCCTGGCTTCGGATGTAATAGATTAAGTTTTTTATGAGGCATATGAGAAATTTGCATGCACTAACCTTCACCATTTTTAAAACAATAGTCAAAATGCTTCTGATATAAGCAATACAAACTTTTTTGAGCAATCTTTTTGCAAGGGATTTTATTTCCAAAATGCTATTATATATATTTGTGAACTTGTGTACAAAGTATGTAATTCCCTAGATGGGTCTGGACTTCTTTGCCAAGGCTGCTTGCTTATTTGATCTGTGAACATTCTTTAGCAAGTGAGGCATGTACACATACTAAATAATAATGTATTGACTTTTCCTAAAGCTTGTCATGAAACAAGGTGGTGGCGCTTTAGGATAAGCACTGAACTGCTAACCACGAGGTCAGCAGTTCAAACTCCCCAGCTGCTCTGCAGAAGAACGAGGCTTTCTGTTTCCATAAAGACGTATAGCTTTGGAAACCCTGCCTAGGGTTGTATTGAGTCAAAACAGACTCAATGGCAGTGGGTTTCATTTGGTTTTATGGGTAATGAAGCAATCCAGAAAAAGTCAAGTCAACAAAGTAATGCACACCAGCACTGTGCATGTCAGTGTGCTGGTTTTATAGAAAGACAACTAAGGCCCCACCTCAGAGTAAACTTCAAGGAGTTTATAACCCAATTAAGGAAAACCAAATAGCCAAGTTATTATCAAACAAGACAGAGTAATGCCAGGTCCCCAAAGGTATACGAGTAGGAGGGCAATGTGTAGGAAGGTTCAAAGGTGGAGATGCTATCCATTAGACGGATGAAGCAGGATTCAGAGAGAAAAAATCTTCCAGATGGAGCCTGGTGGGAACAGTAGGAGCAATCATAATAGTTGTAGTCATTAACTAGATAGAGAAGGACTTCACAATCAAAAGGATACTTTTAATACCTAAAGTTCACTTGACATCCATCCACTTAAAATGGTAATCAATGTTTATAATAAATGCTGCTGTTAAGTGAAGTCGAGTCAATTCCGACTCACAGAGACCCTGTATAGGGTTTCCAAGGAGCGGCTGGTGAGCTTGCACCACTGACCTTGCAGTCTAGCACATTAACCCGCAGCACCACACCAGGATTCCTTATAATAACAGTAGGAAAGAATTTTGAATGAAATTTTGTCTTATAATTGAAAAGTTTACATTTGAATTATAATAATGTACTACTTATTGAACAAGCAAATAATTAGTCAAGTGTTAACTTGGTGGGATTTTTTGTTGTTGTTTTTTACCAACTGCCAGTAATACATTATAGTACAATTTGACTTTCCCCAGTACATATTCCTGTATCTTTGTTATGTAAAACTCATACAAAAGTGATATTATTCAGCCATCCAGAGAAAAAGGGCCCTAATACATGCTATGACTTGAAAGAACCATGAAAACATGCTGAGTGAAGTATACCAATCATAAAAAGACAAATATTATATAATCCTAATTATGCGAAACCTCTAGATAGGCACTTGGATAGAAATTGAAGGTTTTTTTTCACGGTTATAAGGAGTAGGTGGGAGGAAGAAAAGGGGGGAGCATTGTTTAGGAGGCACTGAATATCTATTTATGGTGATGGAAAACTTAGTAAACTGGAGATGGTTATGCATGATTAATGTAACTGGCATCACTGAGTTGTACATGTAAAAGATGTTGAATTAGTAAATATTGTGTCTGTGCATGTGGGTATACACACACACACACATATATAATCACAATGTTATATATGTAGTGTTATATATGTGTGTGTATATATATAATAAAAAATAAATCTTACAAAAGAACATATATAGCATATACAAGAGGACTTCAAAAAGTTTGTGGAAAAATTCCATTATCTTTCATTCCATTGTCTCATGAACTTTTGAAAGCCACTTACAACTATACAGTATAATAATAAGATGGATGTGTATGAAATCATCAACCAACATACAAAGTAAGATATGATCAATATCTTGGTGCTACCTGGGTTCTCCTTTTCCCATCCCATCTCTGTACTTCAGTATCTACCACCATCTGATCAGAGAAGCACTATTTTGAATCCAATCTTGCTAATATCATGCCCCTGATACTTTTCATACAGTTTTATCACATAGCTATTCTTTTGTTTTACTTGGTTTTGAACTTTATAAAAATATACCTTAGTGTATCTAGTATTCTGAGACTTGATTGTTTTACTCAACATTATGGTTCTAAGCTTTATCGATGTTGCATAGGTTTCTGGTCATATCATTCATTTGATTTTCTATTGGGTAAGGATTTACAATTCATCTGTTTTCCTGTCAGTGGACATGTGGGTTGTTTCCAGAGTCTTGTTTTTATGAACATCACGGCTATGAACATTCTCCTGCATGCTCCCTGGCATTGGAATGACTGTGTCTGGAGAATCTCTGAATGTTCAACTTCACAAGATAATGCCAAATTGTTTTCTAAGCTACCTTCTAGATTATGTTTGAAATTATTTATAATTTTTCCCATGATATTTTCTAAAAAATTTTAATAAACGGTTATATTTTTAAATCCCATAAATCTACAGCCTTGCTCTTGCTTAGTACTGTTAGACTTTCCTGAGCAGAGGATCCAGACCACTGACTCACAGAAATATGAGATCATGTGTGTGTGTTGTTTTAAGCTGCTAGCTTTGTCGTGATTTCTAACCAAACAACAGATAATACTGACATCTTAACTTGTGTCCCTCTCCCACCCACATCAGCAAGTTGATTCTGACTCATAGCAACCCTACGTAGGGTTTCTGAGGCTGAAAGTCTTTACAGAAGCAGACAGCTTCTCTTCCTCCTGTGGAGCCGCTGGTAGATTCAAACTGCTGACCTTGTGGTGAGCAGCCCAGTGTGTAACCCATGACACTACCGAGGCTCCTTTAGAAAAGGTAAAATTGTATCTCAATATTGCCTAATTTTACATTTTTCCTGATTATAAAATATGGTTGAACATGTGGTTTTTTTCTCCAAGTTTATTCACCATCTGTATTTCCTCTCCTGAAAAAGTCTGCT
>NW_006408521.1:31987822-32012797 GCF_000296735.1 Chrysochloris asiatica | reverse complement strand
CCCCTATCGGGTTGTCTTTTTCTTATCGATCAGTAATTATTTATATATTCTGGATCTACAAAGACACATTGAGTTTGTACCTTATTTTCTTTCTGATTTCTTTTGAGAAAGTGACATTCTTAATGTTAATGTACCAGAATTTCTCCATAGTTTTTTATGTGGTTAATTTTTTTTATATATCTTATTTAAGAACTCTGACCAATTATTTTTAAAAGATTTCTTTTAACAGAAATTTTCAAAGACTTTATTGACTTTCCCTCAAATCCTCCCTTAATCCTTTGATATTATAACATTTGCTTTCAAGATGCTTGTTCCAGTAGTTGTACAATCATTCTTTTTGGCCAAATTCTGACTTGTCATTGGTTTTATTCCAATTTATTGTGGCGCTGTGGGTTAATGCGCTGGACCACAAAGGGGGGGAGGGGGTGCTTAACTACAAGGTTGGCAGTTCTAGCTCACCAGCCGTTCCTCAGAAACTCTATACACGTGGCTATGAGTCCCAACCTGGTGTGACACTGTGGATTAATGAACCAGACTGCAAAGCCATTTGAACTGCAAGGTCGGCAGTTCAAGCTCACCAATTGCTTCTCAGAAACCCTATACAGGGTCACTATGGGCCAGAACCGACTCAACAGCACTTAACAACAACAACAAAATGAGTCCAAACTGACTCAACAGTTAACAAGAAACATCTCTTTCAGAGTTTACCATTTTGATTTGCTTTGCATTTGCACTGCTATTGTTGGATATTAACAATCCTGTGTGGTGCTGCAGGATAAACACTGGACTGAAAGGTTGATTTGAACTACAAGATCAGCAGTTCAAACTCACCAACAGCTCCTTGGAAACCCTACACAGGGTCACTATGAGTCAGACCTGACTCTACAGCACTTAACAACAACAAATCAAGAGAGACACCAAAGATGTCAAGATGGGTAAGAACTAGTTATAATGGGGTGTCTGAGAGAGGAATCATCATATCAGTGGGAAGCTTGTGGGTGGATATTTTTATGTTATAACAAGCTTCACTTCTTGAACACTCTCACAACTCAGGAGACCTGGACAATACTGGAGAGGAATGCTAAGAACAGTAGCAGCAGTTCTGGCTTATAGAACGTGTATGATACGAACATGCACCAGGCTTGGTGCTAAGCTCAACACACATTTAATTTCAGTAACTCATCACAACAAATATGAGAGCTGATTGCTATTATCCCTATTTTCCAGATGCAGAAGTTGAGGCTCAGATGTGTACATGACTTGTCCAAATAAGACAACAAGAAAGTGACCGAACCAAAATTTGAACCTATTTTCTAGAGGACTGTAAATCCTTATTCATAACCACTTCACAAAGATAGCTTTGGATAGAAGGACAGAAGTGCAGCATGAGAGAAGAAAATAGTACAAAAGCCATAGGTGGACGAGAAGGAAAGCATAAATACATGCCGTTAGTGGTCAGACTTGGCTAGAGTCTACAGAGGGACAGACAGGTGAGTTTGTTTTCAACATGACAGAGAGTACAAAGCCACTGAGGGTTTCTTGATGGATAAATGATCAAAGTTACATTTGAGGGTGATTAATCTGGCACTGGTGTATAGAATGAATTAAAACGGGAAGAGAGAAGACAAGGAGATCAGCAACAAGGCAAATGCTGCTAATCCAAGTGTTTAGCGTTCATATTTTTTAAAAGTTATATACATTCTTGATTGAAACAATACATGTTATTTTATATATTATGTATATAATATACACATATACTACTCTAATAAATTATTTACATGAAGTCATATGTTAAATCATTCAAATATTGAAATAAAATGCGTGTCATATATTTTTATTATGTATACATACATATACTGTTGTTGTTGTTGTTGTTGTTGTTGTTGTTGTTGTTAGGTGCCATTGAGTCAGGACAGACTCATAGCAACCCCATGCACAACAGAATGAAACACTGCCCATCGGGGGCCAACCTCACAATGGTTGCCACATTTGAACCCATTGATGCTACCACTTTGTCAGTCCATCTCTCTGGAGGTTGTCTTCTTTTTCTCTGTCCCTATACCTTACCAAACATGATATCCTTCTCCAGTGATATGCATACATATATATGCAGTGGCTCCAAATGGTAAGCACTGGACTGCAACCACAAGGTCTATGGCTCAAGACTGCCAGTTGCTCTAGTGAGAAAGATGAGACTTTCTGCTCCTGTGATGATTTAAAGCCCCAGAAACCCTATAGTTACTATGTTTCAGAACTGACTTAACAGTAATAACAACTTTGTAGATATTATCCATATAATTCTCACACATCAACTCCAGCTCACTGGTGAGAAAACACAGGCTCAGGGAGGCTAATAAGTGTGCCTCCAAACACATACTTCTGAATCGTAGAATCAGGATTCAAACAATTAATGCGAGCAGTCACCCCAGGACAGCCAAGGCATCAAGAATTCAAGAAAGAATAAAGCAGCTTTGCACCTGTGCACTAACAATGACATCAGCATAGAGAAAGGACCTTAAGCAGCCAAGTTATAAAACCATGCGCTGGAATCAATGAAATGTAGCTTGATGAAATCTGCCTACTCTGGAAAAATCTTTGGAATACTACGTAGTTCTGAATCATTAAATTTAAATTTTGAAATCAAGAACCACTCTGATGTAATTACATGGTGTTGTTGTTAGGTGACATCAAGATGATTCCAATTCATCGTGACCCTGTGTCCAACAGAAGAAAACACTGCCCAGTTCTGTTCCAGCCTCCTCATGGTTGCTATGTTCAAGTCCATCACTGCAGCCACTGTGTCAATCTTGTTGAGGTCTTCCTCTTTTCCACTAAGTGCCCACTGTACCTAGCATGCTGTCCTTCTCCAGGGGCTGATCCAAACATGTCTAAAATATATACAATGAAGTTTACCATCCTCGCTTCTAAGCAGCATTCTGACTTTACTTCTTCCAACACAGATTTGTTCATTCTTCTGGCAGTCCATGGTGTATTCAATATTCTTCACCAACACCACAACTCAAAGGCATCTTCAGTCTTTATTATTCATTGTTCTGGTTTCACATGCTTATGAGGCAACTGAAAATACCATGGATTGGGTCAGGCACACCTTAGTCCTCAAAGAGACATCTTTGCTTTTTAATACTTTAAAAAGGTCTTTTGCAATAGATTTGTCCAAGGCAATACAACTTCAATTTTTTCTTCATTTATCATGATGTTCCTTAGTGATCCACTAGTGACAATTTATATTTTCTTTACATCGAGGTATAATCCACACTGAAGACTGTATTCTATTAACTTCATCAGTACCTGCTTTAAGGTGGTGTAATTGGCATATCACGGGTTGTTTATTAGTCATCTTCTAATTCAGATGTCATGTGTTTTATATATCTAGCTTCATGGATTATTTGCTCAGCATAAAGATTGAATAAGTATGGTGAAATAATATAACTCTTATGCACACCTTTCCTGATTTTAAACCATGCAATATCAAAATAACTGCTGCTTAAGTCTATGTACAGGTTACCTATTTTTTGCAATGTTATTCATAATTTATTATGATTCACATAGTTGATTGCCTTTGAAGAGTCAATAAAATACAGGTAAACATCTTTCTGGTATTCTCTGTTTTCAGCCAAGATCCATCTGATGTTATCAATGACATCGCTCTCCTTCCACATCCTCTTCTGAATCCCTACTGATGTACTAATTTTTGAATTATCTTCAGCAAAATTTTACTTGTGTGTGATTATTGTTCATTTATTTCCACATTCTGTTTGATCATCTTTCTTTGGAATAGGCACAGCTATGAATGCCTTCCAGTGGATTAGTTGTGTATCTGTGTTCCAAATTTCATGGTATAGACAATTGAGCACTTCCAGTGTTACATCTGTTTGTTAAAACATCCCAATTAGTATTGCTTCAATTCCTGAAGCCTTGTTTTTTGCCAATGCCTTCAGTTCAGCTTGGACTTCTAACGTGAATAACATTAGTTCTCAATCATATGCTACCTCCTGAATTAGTTGAACATCACCAATTCTTTTGGTACAGTGACTCTATATTCCTTCCATCTTCTTTTGATGTTCCCTGAATTATTTAACATTTTGCTCATTGTTGTTTTGTTATTATGTGCCATCGAGTCTGTTCTGATTAATGGGTTTGAACCACCAACCTTGCAGTTAGCTATCCATTGCTTATCCTCCAGTGCCACACCAGAACTCCATTTTGCCCATAGACTATTTCAATATTGTAACCTGAGGCTTGAATTTTTTTCCCCCAGTTCCTTCAACTTGTGAAATTGTAAGCATCTTCTTGCTTTTGGATTTTCAAACTCCAGGTCTTTTCACATTTCATTATAATACTTTACTTTTGTCCTTGAGCTGACCTTCTAAATCTTCTGTTTAGCTCTTTTGCATCATCATTTCTTCCATTCACTTTTGGTACTCTGTGTTCAAGGACAAGTTTCAGAGTCTCTTTTGACATCCATTTTGGTCTTTCTTTCCTGTCTTCTTGATGATCTTTTGCTTTTTCACGTGTGATGTATTTGATGTCATCCCACAACTCCTCTGGACTTCAGTCATTAATGTTCAAGGTATAAAATCTGTTCTTGAGATGATCTCTAAATTCAAGTGGGATATGTTCAAGGTCATGCTTGGCTATTGTGGACTTGTTTTAATTCTCATCATCTTCAACTTGAATTCACATATATACAATTGATGAACTGTTCCACAGTTGGTACCTGGCCTTATTTTGACTGGGATATTGAACTTATTCATTGTATCTTTTCCATAGATGTAGTCTATTTGGTTCCTGTGTATTTCATCCAATGAACTCTATGTGTATAGTTGCCATTTATATTGTTGAAAAGGGTATTTACAATGAATAAGTTGTTGGTTGCACAAAATTCTATCATGTGATCTGAGGTATTGTTTCTATCACTGAGATTGTATTTTCCAACTACTGATACTTCTTCATTTCCAACTTTCATATTCTAATCACCAGTAATTATCAATGCATGTTGACTGTATGTTTGATCAATTTCAAACTATAAAAGTTGGTAAAAAAAAAAATCTTCAGTTTCGTCATCTTTGACATTAGTGGTTGATGTATAAATAATAGTTTTATGAATTGGTCTTCCTTGTAGGCATATGAATATTATTTGATCACTGACCAAATTGTACTTCTGAATAGATCTTGACATGCTATTTTTGATGATGCATGTGATGCTATTCTTCACTGTGTCATTCTGGCATAGTAGCCCATATGATTGTCTGATTCAACATATGAATACCAGTCCACTTCAGGTCACTAATGCTTACTATGCCAATCTTTACGCATCCCATTTCATTTTTGGTGACTTGCAATCATCCTTGATTTACACTAAATATATTCCAAGTTCCAATGATAAATGGATATTTGTAGCTGTTTCTTCTCATTTTGAGTTATGCCACATCAGCAAAGGAAGATCCTAAGAGCGCTACTCTAGCCATATCATTAGGATTGGATTGACTCTGCTTGGAAGAGGCAGCTCTTTCTAGTCTATTTTAAGTGTCTTCCAAACTGAGAAGTTAATCTTCTGGCACTATATCAGACAATGCTCTGCTGTTATTTATAAGGCTTTCAGGGACTAATTCCTCAGCACTCGATCCCCTATTCCTTATACTAGTCTGTCTTAGTCTGGAAGCTCTGCTGGAACCTGTCCACTATGGGTGACCCTACTGGTATTTGAAATTCCAGCGGCATATATTCCAGTGTTAAAGCAACACTCAAGTCACCACAGTACAACAAACTGACACACCATTGGTAGATGCAGTTATATACTCAAACTGAAATAAGTCTAAGTAATCTGAATTTTTCACTAAATCCTGAAAATATTCCAAACAATTATTAAACCAAGGCAGCAGAGGATGGGCTCAGAGAGCTCTGCTTCCCTCAAGTTCCCTAAAGTACATCTCACTGAATCATTATCAGCCACTGATCTGACTGGATTCTTCAATCTTCCTCATCTTTGCACTTACCAATCCTTTCACTAGAATGCTCTTTCCTGGCTCTCACTGCCATCCCTTAGCAAAAATACCTTCTCATCCTTCAGGCTTTCACTCAGAGTAACTTCCTTTGGGAGGGCTTCCTAATTTTCTCAAATTAACTGCATATTTGTTGTGATTGAGGCATTGCTGTTGTTTTTTAATTGTGGGTCAATTTAGTCCTAATCATCAGTTCACAGGTCATAGCATCATTTGTCAATGCAAGGCATCTTTAATTTTCTTTAGAGCTAAAGATACTTCATAAGTCACATCACAATAAACATGCTCAGTAGGTGTGCACACACACACACACAACTGATTTTTTTAGATTAATTCCTACAGTAGAATTTCAGAGTCAAAGATTTTCCAGAATTTATACTCTATAAGACTTTCAATAAACACTATCAAATTCTCTTCCAGAAAGTTTATAACAATTTTAACCCCACTCACAGTAGACAGCTTATTATCCTACATTCTCACTAATACTGGGCATTATCATTCTTTTTTCATGTCTGCCAACCTGATAGACCAAAAATGGATAATTATTCCTTTTATTTTCATTCCCTTGATAACTAATAAGTTTAAGATATTTTCTTGTGTTTACTAGCCACCCATCCTTCTTCCTTTCTGAATTGTTTGCCTATAACTCCTCCTAATTGATTCATTGGAGTAGGCATCTTTTTCCAAATTGATTTGCAAAAGCTCTTGAAAATTAAGGATATTGACTTTTTCCCTGAAATGTTTGCTGCAAATATTTTCCCCAGGATTTAAAAAAAAAAAATTCTTTCCATTGTTAAAGTGTTTTGTTTTGTTTTGCTATATTGATGATGCTTTTAAATTTCATGCAGACAAAAGTATCATTTTTTCCTTTCATGATTTCTACCTTTGGTATTATGCTTACAAAGTCCTACTTCTAAGAACATACCCTAGAGAGATGCTCACAAATGTGTACAATAATGCCCACTGAAATACTTTTCTTTTTTTTTTTTAATTAAATGTTTTTATTTTGGATTGAGTGAAAGTTTACAGGGCACATCATCAGCTTCACATTCAACCATTCATATAGCTTGTTTCATTACATTGATTATTATCCCCTCCATATATCATCAGTTAACAGTGTTTCTCTCTATCCTCTTTAGCTTTTTTTTTTTGATGTGGGGGGACTTGCCTTTTTGGAATTTACAGTCTCAGCTTTTAGGGAAGGTTTTTACATTTGTCTGTGGATATCCAGGGCTCATGTATGAGATTACTAACAAGCATTACTGAATAATCAGATGAGGGACAGTTTGCTGTCTACTAGGTAGCTAAAGTCTGATCCTCAGAGCCTATGGTTTGGACGGTCAACAACGCTTGGGCCCACAGGGGCTTGACCTCCTGACTGGGTCTGCACGGTCTGCATCAGATTCCTCCTTATTTATTGTTTGTTTAAGGGACGCTGCCTGTCTTAGGCGGTCAGTGCGAATTCCTCAGTCTTACCAGTCATTGAAACTCATTGCAGCATGGCAATGGCTCTGTCTTAAGTTGCCAAGGTTCCACGTGATCCTTACCCATCTCTGGCCGCACGTCCAGCATAAACAGCTGCCATCCGAGGAAGGCAGGGAGGTAGGAGATCGGCTGGGGACCCCATACACCAGACATTGCTGGCCCACTACCTGCTCTAAGGTGACCAAGCAGGATCACTATGCTGAGGTTCAATCCCACTGAAATACTTTTGCAAGAATGAAAGTTTGCAAAAAAGCTAAATGTTCATCATAAAAAAAATGGATAAATATAATATGAGAATACAATGGAATCATCTACTTCATGTTTAGTGGTTGGGGAAAAGGAAATGAGAAATAATGCATTCAATAGCAAAAAAAAAACAATGAAAAATAATGCACTTGATATAATACCATGTATATAAAGGAGTTCTGGTAGCGTAGTGGTTACAAATCGGGCTGCGAACCTTAAGGTCAGCGGTTCGAAACTACCAGCGCGCTCCGCGGGAGAAAGATGAGGCTTTCTACTCCCGTAAAGATTTACACCCTCGGAAACCCTGTACAGGGTCGCTATGGGTCGGAACTGACTCGACGGCACTTAACAACAACATATAAATGTAAAACACATCAATGTTAATTCTATATGTTATTTTAAAATGCATCCATCTGCATTAAAAACATTAAAATGTAATGAAGAAATACACACCAAATTCCTGGTGGCTGTTGCTTTTTGGAAAGGCAGTAAACAAAAATAAAAAGGGGAATTTGAAGGAGTACAAAGAAGTCTTCAACCAAACCGAAAGATCTAGTCACTTTAATTTTTTAAATCTGAACCAGATGTGACGTAGCATCAGCGTGTACCATTTTGGCTGGGCAGAGAGTGTATTTGTTCTAGCAGACTCTACTGCATTAACCTATTTTCCCAAACTCAAAAAAGGGGGACTTTCCCATCCCCAGAATATATAAAAAGTCACTTATATTCTATTCTAATGTTTGCAGTATTTTAACAAATTTAATGCAGGTGATGATGTACAATTGTAACCTAATTTTCTTTTAAATATAAATTCCATAATACTTTATATTTCTAGAATAGTGTCTTAATCACACTGTTATAATTATTTGTTTACATGCTTGTCATCTCTAGTAGACTCTGCCTCCTGGGAAAACTGTCTCCTGTGTATCTTTGTAACCCTCTTGTTGTTGCTGTTACGTGCCATCAAGTCAGTTCTGACTCATAATGACCATGTATAGGGTTTCCAAGGAACTGCTGGTGAATTTGAACCACCAATCTTGTGGTCCAGTGCATTATCCCACAGCACCACACCATGATTCCTTTGGATTATTTGCTATGTGCCATAGAGTCCATTTCAACTCATACTGACCCTGTATACGGTTTCCAAGGAGTGACTGGTGAGTTTGAATCACCAACTTGGCAGTTCAAACCAACCTTGGTGTTGAACGCTTATCCTACAGCATCACACTAGGGCTCCTTTTGTCTCCCTAGTACACAGTACACAGTATAAGACCTGGTACTCATGGGTCAGTCAGTGTGTGAAAAAAATGAAGAATGAATAAATGGAATGAATGAATGAATGGGTGTCTAATCTAAATGACAAAATAATTCTATGCCACGCCCATAAATGTTGTTAATCAGATTACATCAAACATGTTCAACAAATAAAAAATAACCTAGCTGGCCATCAACCTATCCCTCACTGTTACCATGATTATATATCTCAAAAGCCAAGGGAACTATTCTAGCAAGAACAGATACCTCCCTAAAATACTGAGAAGCAGTCATAGAGAAGGCAAAGTCAGAACCCTCTCCAGCAGGCAGAAAAAGAGGAGTGGGTGAGAATAAGTTTATATTTTGCATCCTATCTCAGCCAGCACAAACCAGAAGCCTCAAATGGAAACGTATAGTGATTCTGTGCATAGCTATGAGGTCACATGGGCAGCTGAAAAGATTAACAGGTCAGTTTTCATAAAACAAAAGCGAGGGATGGTGCTAAGATGGACCTGGAATTGTTGTTTACTTAGAAGATATTCGAATTGTGTAAGACTTTGCAGAATGGAAGGATTTCACATGTCAGAGAGGATCTGTAATATTCTATAATAAAAAAGGGATTGAAGCGTCATCAAATATCTGCCATTTGGATACATATCAATTTTCAGAAATAACACTGACTAAGGGAGCTTCAAGTAGCAAGGACATTTAGATAAACAAATAAGGTGTGGGTGGGTGGGGGTAGGCACTGGGATATTTCTTTCTTTTATCTGGTTGATATATTACAGCTGAAATTCCACAGCCAGTGAATATAAAAGCCAATAATTCAAGAGCTGGTCTTGAAATGTTCTAATTCTATGTTCTTCTCTCTGAATGCAAGCTCCTAACTGATCATTTTTCTCACTCCTTCGCTCTCTGCACTCACTGGGACCTACAATCACTCAATCCTCCTACTCCATTCAGTCTATTAGCCTCCTCCTGGCTTTATTGTTCTCCTTCCACCATAGAGTCAACCGCAGAGTCAAACACTTCCAATACCCTTCACAACACTTGTAACTCCCTCCTCTTGACCTCCTGTCTTCCTGGCCCTGCATGCTCCAGGGCTACCTCTCTCTCACTGTCCAGTTCAGTACTGCTGGAGGGCACTGCAGGTCTGTACAGCGTGGGGCCACTGTACATTCAAACCTGGCACACGGATGTATTCCTTCTTCTGCTCAGCAATTCCCAGTCAGCTATTGTCTCCTTTACAGCCTCTTCAGGGTTCTCTCCTCAAGGCCCTAGAGGCTCTACCTCAGTCACATGTCCTGGTTTGGACAGACCCTAGGTGCCCTAAGAGACATTGACCTTCATAGTGCAGCATCAGTGCTAATGAATACTTCTTCCTTAACTGTTTCTAGCCACCAGTAGTCTGTCAGTTTGTCACTGTAGTGACTCGCATGTTGCTGTGATTCTGGAAGCTATGCCATCAGTATTTTAAATACCAGCAGGGTCACCAATGGTGGACAGGTTTCACAAGAGTTTCCAGATTAAGATAGCCTAGACTTCTCGTGTGGATCAGCACTGGACTGTGAACCACAAGGTTGGCAGTTCAAACCCACCAGCTAATCCTTGGAAACCCTACAAAGGGTTGCTATGATTTGCATCCAATTCGACAACACTTGACAATAACAATAACAAAGGGAAGGAGGAGGGATGGACTATTCAGCCACTGAAAATCTGATGCATAGCAGCAGAACATCATTAGCTATAGTGCCAGGAGATGGAAATATTAAATCACACCAGATTATTATAGGTTTTAGTGCCAGAAGATGACCTCTCAGGTAGGAAGGCACTCAAAACATGACTGGGGAAGAGCTGACTCCTCAAAATAGAGTTGACCATGATGATGTGAATGGAGTAACGATTCAGAACATTCATTTACTGATGGAGCACAATTCAAAATGAAGAGAAACAGCATAAACATCTATTCGTATGAGTCAAATAAAATTGGAAGTTCTCAAAAATTAACTGGAGTGCATGAAGATCAATAAGCTAAGCATCAGTGAGCTGAAATGGACTGGTATTGGTCATTTGGAATCTAACAATTATATGGCTTACTATGCTGAGATCAACAAATTCAAGAGGAATGGCATCACATTCATTTTCAAAAGGAACATTTCAAGATCTGTCTTGAAGTACAACACTACCTGTGATAGCATAATATCCATATGCCTAAAAGGAAGACCAAGGAGCTCTAGTAGCATAGTGGTTATGAATAGAACTGCTAATCTCAAGGTCAGCAGTTCAAAACTACCAACTATTCCATGGGAGAAAGATGAAGCTTTCTGTTACTGTAAAAATTTACAGCCTTGGAAACTCTATTCAGGGTTGCTATGAGTCAGAACCATCTCCACGGCATACCACCACCACTTAAAGGAAGACCAGTTACTACCACAATTATTCAAAATTACACACCAACTACTAAAGACAATGATGATGAAATTGAAGAATTCTACTGACTTCTTCTGTTGGAAACTGATCAAACATACAATCAAGATATATTGATAATTATTGGTGATTGGAAAGTGAAGATGAGAAAAAGAGGAATGGTCAGTAGTTGGAAAATATGGCCTTGGTGACAGAAATGATGCTGCATATCACATGATAGAATTTTATAAGACCAATGACTTACTTATTGTAAATAGCTTTTTTAAATCAACATAAAAAGTGATTATACGTATAGACATCACTAGATGGAATACACAGGAATCAAATTGACTATATCCATGTGAAGAGATGGTGAAGAAACTCATTATCATTAGCCAAACAAGGTCAGAGTCAAGTGTGGAACATATCATCAAATTTTCACATGCTGAAGCTAAAGAAAATAAAAATAAGTCCACAAGAGTCAAAATATGACTTTGCACATATCTCACCTGAATTTAGAGACTATCTCAAGAACAGACTTGATGCATTAGACACTAATGACCAAAGACCAGAAAAAGTGTGAGAGGACATTAAGAACATCATCCGTGAAGAAACCAAAAGGTAATTTAAAAGAGAGGAAAGAAAAAAAGACCAAAATTGTTGGGGACTGCAATCACTGAGATGTTGAGGCCCTGTGTCATGGATGAAAATCCAACAAGGTGGCTCCACTCAGAATTGTTAGCCAGGGACCCTGAGGGCCCAAGGAAGTGACCTCCTGACGTCCCGGGTTCATTGGTTTTTGCAAACTCACTGTTGGGCTTCCTCTGTATAATTTTCTTTGGTCTTATTATTCATTCTATGTTTCTAACTCCAGTAATTGTAGCTTCTGAGAAAATGGTTTCTTAATGTGCCTCTCTCAATGTCTCCACTGTATTAGCAGTGTGCGTAGGGTCCTGGGAACAAAACTCTCTGAGGAACAAACTCTGGCCACCTGGCAAGCATGTCCAAACTGTTCTTTATCAAATTATTCAGTTATGTTTGATATTAACTTAATACATGAGCCCTTGATACCCATGGACAAATATTAAAACAAAAGCCTCTCCTATAGCCGAGGCTTTATAAAGTTCCAAAGGCAAGTTTGCTGGGAGATTCTGGAGCCAGGCTGCCCAAGGGATTCACTCAAAGTAGATTGGCGAATTCCAGAGTATTTATTGTTCAAGGAATAATAGTGTCAGCCCTTCTAATTGTCCCCAGGTGTCCCTCTTCCTCCTGAAGGCTTAAGCCGGGTAGCTGAAATAGCTGGACTCCTTCCAGACCTTTTGAATCCTTTTCTCACCTTTACCCATTAGAGATTAAGTGCTATAGGTATGTTAATTAGCCTTGAAAAACCTCGAGTCGCTGCCTTAGGATTTGAACCTAAAAAGTAATTTATAACAATTTGCTTGAATTTCTGGAAAATTAAGGATTTTAGATTATTAAGACAATTTGTGATGTATATTTTAGAATTTGTTGCTGTAAATCATTGTGTCCTGTTTTGAAGGATTAATCACATTTCACTTCTGTACCCTGTCTTAATAATCCCCTTCTTCCTTTGTGTAAAATCCCTCCCTGAAATAAAAGAAAGGCGAGATTGATCCCTGCATGCATTACTGCCTGCAGGGCCATGATGCCTGCAGTCCAGGGTCTGCCCGCCAGTCTTGCATCCACTCTAGTTTCGGGGTGTCTCTTTGTCTCTCTCATCACGTCTTTGTGTGCATTCTTTATCTATCTCTTTCGCCACCAGATCTCCCTACTTCGTGAACCAAACTCCCTGTCGAGGCCGGTCCCCAACACAAAATGGATGTCAGAAGAAAGTCTGAAACTTGCTCTCCAGAGTAGAGATGCTAAAGCAAGTGGAAGAAATGAGGAAATAAACGAACTCAACAGAAAATTTCAAAAAGAAGCTAGAGAACACAAAGCCAAGTATTACAATGAAATGTACAAAGATCTAGAGTTAGAAAACCAAAAGGGAAGAACATTCAGCATTTCTCAAGCTAAAAGAACTGAAGAAAAAACTTCAAACCTTGGCTTGCAATATTAAAGGATTCTATGGGCAGAATGGGGGCTCTGGTGGCGTAGTGGTTATGAGTTGGGCTGCTAACTTCAAGGTCAGCAGTTCGAAATTACCAGTGGTTCTGTGGGAGAAAGATGAGGATTTCTACTACCGCAAAGATTTACAGTCTTGGAAACCCTATACGGGGTCACTGAGTCAGAACTGACTCAATGGCACATAACAACAACAACAACATGGGCAGAATATTGAATGATGCAGATAGCATCAAAAGAAAATAGAAGGTATATGCAGAGTCACTGTAGCAAAAACGAAATGGTCAATGTTTAACCATTGCAAGAGATAGTATAGAATCAAGAACCAATGGTATGCCTGGAACAGCTAGAGGGATAGAAGATACATCTTCAAAGAAAGATCAGCAGAAAAAAACCCAAAACAAAAATGGCAGCATGACTGGCTACTACAAGAATAAGCAAGCTGTTATCCAGGAAGCCATCAAGGCAAGCATTCAAGTTTCTTCAGGACAAACCCCCCTCTAAGACTGAAACTCAAAGGGAACACATGAGCAAGTATGTAAGTTTGCTGATGACCACATTGGTCTACTGGTGAGTGAAAGAGGGGTTTCCCAATGAAGAAATGGGCTGAGTTCAACCACAGTCCACAGACTCCTGTTGACCTGGAGATGAGAGAGAGAAGAGGAAGGTCTGGTTGCTTCAAAATGTGGTGAGAACTGGGGACACCTGAGCCAATAGATAAGGACATAGCCAAAGAGGGCTAGAGCTGAGAGTGAAGCATCCAGCTGATATGAAATGAGGGGAAATGCACAAGAATGCCCAAACTTGCAGATAGTACCCATTTGACCTAGCCTCAATGGCTTGATAATAAGAACTCAACTAGAGGAAGATAACAAAACAATTTTTGATAAAGGAAATGAGGGTAAATTGCTACAATTTGATAAATTTGACCTATACTCATAGAGGTAGTAACTCTAAATACCAACAGAGAGGGAAGGAATCTTTACATCAAGTATCAATGCTATCCCCTCTGTACACAAGGTAGATAGGGACAGGCAACTTAGATATTGGCTACCTAAAATGAGGGGGAGATAAAGGCACGAAGTGACTGGCTTACAAGGTTTCAAGAGGGAGTTTAGTTTAAGAGTATGTGGGCCAGATCCAGAGGGTGTGGAAGAAGGTAGAATCTCCACTGAGTAGTATCCAATCTGTCTGGGCAGGGCTGATGAAGGGAGATGTGATAGGTCTCCTGTGGTACAATAGTGAATAATTGTTATCAGGACTGATTGTGAGTGTTGGAAATGTAAAGGTAGATGTTTTGTAGCAAAAGGAGGGGAGTGACTGACTTTGCAGTTTAGGAGCAGAGGTCCCTGGGACCATCAAGGGAGAAGAGCAGACAGCGGGACCCTACCCAGAGAAGCAGTGACCCCAGAGATGGAGGCAGAGAAGATGACGTGGAGAGATGGAGCAGCTGGGGACTTTAGACCCAGAGAGGGAGAGCAACTATGTGCTGATGACCAGGAGGCAGGCTTACAGGGTGTATACCCTTTGGTTGATTGATGATGCATGGAGGGGATTGTAACCACGGCAATGAAATGATATATGATAGGATGAATGTAAAGCTAATCTTCTCTCATATAAATGATCATATAATTCACAAAAACCATTTTAAAAAGAGTATGTGGGGGAAGAAAGAGTCCCCACTGAATAGTTTTCATCATGTCTAGATGGGTCTGGTGAAAAGAGATGGGGATAAGATTCTTATGATTCAATAGTAAGTAATAGTTATCATGACTAATTGCGACTGTCACAATTGCAAAGGTAGAAGTTTCGTACCAAAAATGGGGGAGTAGTTAATTTTATAGTCTAGAAACCAAGGACCCTAAGACCATCAAGGGAGACGAGCACAAGTGGAATGCAAGACCTTATCCAGAGAAGCAACGGTACCAGAGATGGAGGCAGAGATGGGAACATGGAGAGAGTGAGCAGCTAAAGACTCTACATTCATGGGAAGAGAGGAACTAAGAACTAACGGCCAGGAGGCAGGCTTGCAGAATGTGCCCTTTGGTGGTATCAGTTATTACATATGCCTGAGTGTTTAAAAAAAAAAAAAAAAAATTAAAAGCTAAAGTAAATAGAGAGAAATACTGTTATCTGATGGTACATGGGATTATAATCATTGTAATGAAATGAGGTTTATGGTTTGTTGAATGTAAAAATGAAGGTCTGCCCTGTAAACTTTCACTCAATTCACAATAAAAACTTTTTAAAAAGAACCAATGGCACTGAAGGAAGAAGTTCAAACTGCACTGAAGGCATTGGTGAAAAACAAAGGTCCAGGAATTGATGGAATACAAATTGAAATCTTCTAGCATACTGATGAAGACAAGCACTGGAGGCACTCACTCATCTATGCCAGTAATTTGAAAGACATTTTTGTGTCCATTCCAAAGAGAGGTAACCTAGTGGAATGCAGAAATCCTCAAACAATATCATTACTATCACATGCAAGTAAAATTTTGTTAAGATCATTTAAAAATGGCTGCAACAGTACATCAACAGGGAACGGCCAGAAAGTCAATCAGGATTCAGAAGAGAACAAGAAACTAGGGATATCATGGCTGGTGTCAGATGGATCTTGGCTGAAAGCAGAGAATTCCAGAAAGATGTTTACTTGTGCTTTATTGACTTTGCAAAGGCTTTTGACTGTGTGGATCATGATAAACTATGGATGACATTTTAAAGAATGGGTATTACAGAAGAACGTGTGTTCATGAAGAACTTGTGCATAAATTAAGAGGAGTCGTTCAAACAGAACAAGGGATACTGAATGGTTTAAAATCAGGAAAGGTGTATGCCAAGGTTGTATTATTTCACCATACTTACTCAATCTGCATGCTGAGCAAATAATCCAAGAAACTGGATTATGTGAAGAAGAATGTGGCATCAGAGCTAACGAAAGACTCTTTAACAACCTGTGATATGCAAATGATACAACCTTGCTTGCTGAAAGCAAAGAGGGCTTAAAATACTTACTGAAGATCAAAGTCTTCAGTATGGATTGCACCTCAATGTTAAAACACACACACACACACACACACACAAGAATCTTCACAACTGGACCAATAAGTAACATCAGGATAAATGGAGAAAAGATTGAAGTTGTCAAAGACTTCATTTTGCTTGGATCCACAATCAACATTCATGGAAGCAACAGTCAACAAATCAAATGGTGTACTGCTTTAGGCAAATCTGCTGCACAAGACCTTTTAAAGAATTCAAGAGCAAAGATATTAGTCTGAAGACTAAGGTGAGCCTGACCCAACCCATGGTATTTTCAATAACCTCATATACTATATAAAAGTTGGACAGTGAATTGATGTATTTGAATTATGGTGTTGGAGAAGTACTGGGGACTGCCTGGAGGACAGGCCAATCTGTGCTGGAGGAAATGCAGCCACAACACTCTTTGGAAGCTGTGATGGTGAGACTTCGTCTCTCATACTTCAGACACATTATCAGGAGGGACCAGTCCCTGGAGAAATACATCATGCTTGGTAAAGTGGAGGGTCAGAGAAAAAGAGGAAGACCCCCAACAAGAAGGATTGGCACATCGTCAACATCAAGGAGCTCCCACATAGCAACAGTGAGGATGATGCAGGACCAGACCGTGTTTCGTTCTGTTGTGCATAGGGTCACTATAAATTAGAACTGACAACAACAATAATATGTAGTGAGGAGCCATAGTGGTGCTTGGTTAAGTGCTTGGATGCTATCCAAAAGGTCCATGGTTTGAACCCACTACATGCTCCCTAGGAGAAAGATGCAGCAGTCTGTTTCTGTGAAGATGTATAGCCTTGTAAATCCTGTGGGGAAGTCCTATTCCATGATATAAGGTCTAAAGGCATCAGAATCGATTCAATGGGAGTAAAGCCTGGCTTCAGGGCTCAGCAAGAAATGGGAGCAGTGGGCATAAGTTACATGTATAAAACACTTTTATGATAGATTGGAGGCAAAAATTATAAATGATTCAATAATTTAGAAATAATAGAAGAAAGCTTGAAAGACCCCTTTTTGACTTAACCCCATTCTCTGATTTGTAACAGATTGACATTTGCTCTCCTAATCTTTGGTAGGAGTCCTGGTGTGGTGCTGTGGGTTAATGCACTGGACTGCAATATCAGTTTGAACAGTTGGCAATCAGGTTGGCCATTCAAGCTCACCAGCTGCTCCTTGTAAACCCTATACAGGGTAGCTATGAATCAGAATTGACTTGAAGGCACTTGAAAACAACAACAACAACAACAACCTTTAGCACACATTTTGGAGAGGGGTGAGAGACATGGCAGACATGTGTGCAAAGGGGAGGCAAAGAAAAAGGAGAGGATGAGATTCTAAGGAGGCATATATGTTTTACATATGTAGTTTCATGGACTAGTCTATAAGTCTATATAGGTGTATTCATACACACACACCAGCAGCGACGAGTAAGGTCATCTACCTCTCATTTGAAACAGATTGTTGTTGTTAAGTGCCATAGAGTCAGTTCTGACTCAGAGTGACCCTGCATAGGTTTCCAAGGAGCAACGAGTGGGTTTGAACCACAATTCCCTTCAGCTTCTCTATGTTCAAGAACAAGTTTCAGAGTCTCTTCTGACATGCATTTTTATCTTTTCTTTCTTTCCTGTCTTTAATTACCTTTTGCTTTCTTCCTGTGTGATGTTCTAATATCATCCCACAGCTCTTCTAGTCTTCTATCAGAAGTGTCTAATGCATCAAATCTGTTCCATCTTATTTTTGACAAATCCCTAGACTCATACTTTGTACAGTTCATGTTCCAATTATGAATGGATGATTGTTGCTGTTTCTCCTCATTTTGAGTTGTGCCTCTTCAGCAAATTAATGTCCTGAGAGCTCCGTTTCTGTCATCACAGTCAACTCTACATTGAGAAGTCAGCTCTTCTCCAAATGTATTTTGAGTCCCTGAGGGGTTCATAGTCTGGCACTTTATCTGACAAAATACTGGTGTTATTCATAATGTTTTCAACTTCTGACACTATATCTGACAATGTTCTGATGTTCTTCATAAGGTTTCAGTGGATAAACATTCAGAAGTAGTCTCCCTCTCCTTCTTCCTAGTCTGTCTTAGTCTGGAATCTCTGCTGAAATCTGTCCACCATCAGTGACCCTACTGGTCATTTAAATTTTTAAATACCAGTACATATGGCATAGCTTCCAGCATCACAGCAACATGCAAGCAGCAAAGTACAACAAACTAACAGCAAATTAAAGACTCGGTACATATATACCACTCCCTAAAGGGCAACAAAGTACCTCTGGTAGTGTCGTGGTTACGAATCGGACTGCGAACCACAAGGTCAGCAGTTCAAAACTACCAGCTGTTCCCTGGGAAAAAGATGAGGCTTTCTGCTCCTGTAAAGATTTATAGCCTCAGAAACCCTATACAGGGTCGCTATGAGTCGGAACCGACTCCTCGGCACATAACCACTACCAAAGGGCAACAGATCTGGGTCCACCTGCTTGAGCTGCCTCACTCAGTCCTCTCTCTCTCTACCCCTCTCCATTACTTCTTCTGTGTGGAGAAGGGGACAAAAATCATATCCTATCTGAACGGGTTTTTCTTTTTAAATAAAGAAGGTTTCAGTGGGTGGATATTTTACCTCATTTTCAAAGACAGAGGAAGAAAGGGAAATCTGTGCTCAGAGAACCACAATTAGATCAATGTTTTGAATGTAACTTAGAAATTAATGTGTGAGAGCATTAAATGAGTGGCTGTAGGTGGAAGTGCTTTGCAACATGTAACTTGCTAGACAAATGTTACATGCTTCTAGCATCATCCATCTTACAAGGTGGTTGAAGACCAAATAAGATAATAAATGTAAAATCACTTTGTCAACTGAAAAAGCTTTTATAAGTTGTAATCATTGTGTGATATTTTGCCTCTACTTAGATTAAGAGTCAGACCATGCAATATTGAAGAAAATTTAAATATCCGATCATGTCTTTTGAATTCACATTCCTGGTACTGTTGATAAACTAAGAATTCTAATTAATTTCCATCCTCTCATTCTCTTTTCAGATGAATAGACTGCAATTAATTTCAAACTCTATTAACAACATAGTCAAATTCCTGGTCACTGCCAATTAGGCTTCTAGACTTTGGATATGAAATCTGGAAAGCATCTTTTGTGCCTTGCCCACAATAACAAAGCCAGTCAATTTCCTATCATGATAACCTTGATTTCCTTCATTTCAATCTCTTTGGACACCGTCACATCATCATCCCACTACAGCTGCTTCCGGATCATTCACTCAGACTTTAGTCTTTCTGATTTCCCAATCAGTCTTCCTACCAGTGCTTAAAAACTCAACATCATTTTTATTATTCCAACTATTTAAAAAGAGAGCTTATGTTATAAGTAAAACAATAAGGAATGAAATAAAAACAATAATAACTATGGGGGTAGGGGCCCTGGTGACACTACAGTATAAGCACTAGACTGCTAACCACAAGGTTGGTAGTTCAAGCCCACCAGCTGCTGCATGAAAGAAAGATGAAACTTTCTACTCCCTGTAAGATTTTCAGACTTGGACATGGGGTGATATGGGGTCATTATCAATGGAATCAACTTGATGGCAGTGAGTTTGGTTTTTAGTTTGGAAAGAGAAACAATCATCACTTCCTAGACAAGGTAGATCTTGTATACCTTGAACTTCAGTTAAGAAAATTCACTGAAAAGTGGTTTAGTATGATGGGTTGGCTACAAATAAGCATGCAAAATTTACAATTATCCAATATATCAGAAGTAACCATCTGACACATATAATACAGGAAATTATTCTTTCATCATAACTACTAATCCTAACCTGAGATGCAATCAGGAACAGCCAAAATGAGTTGAAAATTTCCTGGAATCTCTAGTTTTTCTGTGACAGTAATGACTTGCAGTCTTGATGTGAGATGGGTTTTCTCCCGTATTTTGTTTTATTCTGTTTTAAGCATCTGTTCATCAAAGTTTCAAGTGTCTTAAGATGGGTGTTGCCATCTTAAGATTCTGTAGGCTGCTTCAGAGACAAGGAGACATGCTGGCATTGCAGAAACTGCATCTATACAGCCTACCCACAATCCTCTAATGCCCCACCTATTTGGAAAGAGCCAATACCAACTGTTGTTCACTGGATCAATGACAAAAACCAGCATCAACTAAATCCATCCTGAACTGAACTGCATGAGCAGTGAACTGAGAATGGTGCGTAGTCACACCCACCAGGAGACAGTTAGTGAGTACCTAAGACTACACCAACATACAATCATCAACTTCACACAACTCAACAACAGAAAGCAGCAGGCAATTTCTGTTCACACAAAGAAACAAGACAGAATGGCTGAACCAAGTGACCAAGTGGCAGAGCTAGAAAATATTTTTGAGGAAAAAAAGGCATTGGAACTATATGACAAGGAATTCAAGAGAATATTTATGTACCTCTAAACAATTGACAGAAAGGATGAGGAAAACTATGAATAATTCAGTAAAGCCCTATAGGAACAACCAAACAAAATAGATAAAGGATTGGCAACAATGCAAAACAAACAAATAGGAATCTAGAATATTAACATTAAGATTTCAGAAGTAGACGATACATTGAAAGGGCAAAGGAGTAAATTTGAAACAACAGAAGCCCAAATTAGTGAGCTTGAAGACAGATCTTTCAATATTAGTAAGCCAGAAGAATAATCAGAAAAAAAGAATAAGAAGTCTAAAGAAAGCCTAAGATTTGTGTGGGACAACATGAAGAGGAATAAATAATGGGTGATCAGAATTTCAGAAGATTTCCCTAATACCATGAAAGCACAAAGATAAACATCCAAGAAGCTGAACAAACACTAAACAGAATAAACCCCAAAAGATAATCACCAAGATATATCATAATCACAGTCTCCAAAATCAAAGGAAAGAATCCTGAAAAATAAAAAGTAACCTACAAAGGAAAACCTAGAAGATAAATCTCTTATTTCTTAACAAAAACCATGCAAGCAAGTAGGCAATAGGGAGACATATATAAAACTTTGAAAAGAAAAAACTTGCTGCTACCACTGTGCCAATCCATCTCATTGGGGTCTTCTTCTTTTTCTCCAACCCTCCACTTTACCAAACATGATATCCTTCTCCATTTACTGGTCCCTCCTGATAATATGTCCAAAGTATGAAGGATGAAGTCTGGCCATCCTGGTTTCCAAGGAGCATTCTGGCTGTACTTCTTACAACACAGATTTATTTGTTCTTTTGGAAGTCCATGGTACTTTTAACATTCTCCTCCAACACCATAACTCAAATGCATCAATTCTTCTATGGTCTTTCCAAGTTACTGTCCACCTTTCACGTGCATATGAGGTTACTGAAAAAAACATGGCTTGGATCAGGTGCACCATAGTCCTCAAACTGACATCTTTTCTCTTTAACTCTTTAAAGAGGCCTTGTGCAGCAGATCTCCCTGATGGAATACGTTGTTTGATTTCCTGACTGCTGCTTCTATGAGTGTTGATGGCTGATTCGAGCAGAATTACCCTGACTACTTTAGATAAAAGCCCTGGGCTCTAAAAGGATAAGCCACTTGCTCAAGGTTCACAAAATTGACCATTGGTAAAGCCAGGACCCAGAACTAGGTCTTAGCTATCGAGTCCTAGGCCACCCCGCCGCAACATAGACACGTAGGCAATGGCTGCATGAATCACTGTTATGCTTCAAGGCTCAGACTTTTTGGAGACAGTTATTGTTCAGCTCTCACCCGATACTTTCCAACTGTTTAAAACAACAAATGCCTTATTTATATTGTCCTAGACAGTGACTCTGCTGAATAATTGAGTGTTTGCTATTGTCAGCATCCAGTATAATGTATTATTGTTTTTAGTTCACTAAGTAGAGCCATAAAATAATGGTCTGGATTGTCACACATAGCTCACAGAGACTAGTCTCATTTCTTCCCAGATTTACCTCAGGCATCTTCTCAAATAGAATGTACTTTTCTTTTAGGTGAAGACTAGGTCTTATGTTCTTTTGTATCCCACAAACTTCTGTAGACATCATAAATTCATTACCATCAAGTCAAGTCCAGCTCATGGCAAGCCCATGTGTCAGAGTAGAATTGTGTTCCATAGAGTTTTGTTTTGTCTCTTTTTGTGTGTGGTGAATAAAGAAAACATTAGCTATTTTAACAATATTTGCATGTATAATTGTTACATTGGTCATGTTCATTGTGTTATTCAAACATCACTCTTAATCATTCCTTAAAATTCCCATCATCCTTAATAGAAGCTCATTGTCCCCTAAGCATTGTGACTTTGTTGCCCCTTCTCTCCAGTTCACCCCTAGTGACCACTAGTAAACTTTGGTTTATACACGCTCTTATTCTGGCGGTTAAGGAGCTCTGGTAGCATAGTGGTTATGAGTCGGGCTACTAATTTCAAAGTCAGCTGTTTGAAACTACCAGCCCATCCATGGGAGAAAGATGAGGCTTTCTGCCCCTGTAAAGTTTACAGCCTAGGACACCCTATTAAGGAACCTACTCAACAGAACACCACCACCGCCATTCCAGTGGTTGTCATTGTTATTAAGTTGCATTGAGTCAGTTCCCACTGATTGTTGTTATTAAGCGCCTTTGAGTTGGTTCCGACTCACAGTGCGACTCTGTACGGGGTTCCCAAGGAGTTCTGGTGAGTTTGAACCACCAACCTTACACTCCAGTGCTTATCCTATAGTGCCACACCAGGACTCCTGGTTCCAACTCACAGCAACCCTACACAGGGTTTCTGAGGGCAGTTGCCGACCTTGTGGGTTTGAACTGCTGACCTGGTAGTTCACCGTCCAGTGCTTATCCTACAATGCCACACTTGTCTGCTATAGACATTTTATGAGTGGAATCATACAGTATTTGTCCTTTTGGGACTGACGTATTTCACTCTACTTAATGTCTTCAACAGATGATTGACAAGATGGTAGATCAAGCAGACGTGCAGTGAGGAGCTCCATCGGCAACAACACAGAATACTGGACCAAGCAGGCTCAGAGGATGGTGCTAGAACTCTGAACCACATATAAAGGACTATTTAGAAGCTTGGAAGACTTACAGCTAGGGGGATTTGTAGCAGAATCAAGAAATTCATTGATTTCTAATTCAAAATGCTCAGCTGCTCCCAGATCCACCATCTTGGGAAAGAACAAGTGGGGGAAGGATCAGAAAAGCCACGAATGCCTGACAGACCCGTGGAGATACAGGTGTGGACATTCTTTTTTTTTTGGGTAACTGTTCATTGGTCTGTCGCTGTCTGCGCACCTCAATTTTGGTGACTAGAGGGGATACCTGAGTGAATGGACACTCCACCCCCTGGAGGGTTCTATTACACATGTGCACAGATCTCCTTGAAATTTAAAATGAAAGTTTCCCCTTAAAACCAAACAGCCGCCAGTTTGTCATACTATGGTGGCTTGTGAGTTGCTGTGATTCTGAAAGCTATGCCACTGGTATTTTAAATACCAGCAGGGTCACCCATGGTGGACAGGTTTCAGATGCGCTTCTAGACAAAGCAAGACTAGGAAGAAAGAGTGACGAACTACTTCCGAATCTTTAGTCACTGAAAACCTTATGAATAGCAGAGAAACGCTGTCAGATATAGTGCCAGAAAATGAGCCCCACAGATTGGAAGGCACTCAAAATGCAACTGGTGCCTCCTCAAAGTAGAGTTGACCATGATAAAGAAAATGGAGTAAAGCTCGTGGGAAAAAAGCCCGCAGGACCTTCATTTGCTGATGGGGTACAACTCAAAATGAAGAGAAACAGCTGTAAACATCCATTGAAAATTAGAACATGGAATGTACAAAATATGAATCTGGGAAAATTGGAAGTCGTCAAAAATAAAATGGAACACATAAACATCGATATCTTAAGCATTAGTGAGCTGAAATGGACTGGTATTGGCCATTTTGATCTGAAAATCACATGGTTTCTATGCCGGGAATGACAAATTGAAGAGGAGTGGTGTTGCATTCATCACCAAAAAAGAACATATCCAGATCAGTCATGAGGTACAACGCTGTAAGTGATAGAACAATATCCATGTGCCTACAGTGAAGTCCAGTTAATACCACTATTATTCAAATTTATGCACCATCCACTAAAGCCAGTGAGGAGGAAATAGAAGAATTCTATCAACTTTTTAATCTGAAATTGATCAAACATGTAATCAAAATGTATTGATCATTAGTGGTGGTTGGAATGCAGAGGTTGGGAGCAAAGAAGAAGGATCAGTAGTTGGAAAGTATGGCCTTGGTAATAGAAATGATGCTGGAGATTGCATGATAGAATTCTGCAAAATCAATGATTTGTTCATTTCAAATATCTTCTTTAGATAGCATAAGAGATGACTATACACATGGACCTCACCAGATGGAATACATAGAAATCAAATTGACTACATCTG
>NW_006408521.1:31976442-31977780 GCF_000296735.1 Chrysochloris asiatica | reverse complement strand
GAAATACTGTTAACTGATGGTACATGGATGGGGATTATAATCATTGTAATGAAACAAAGTGTATGATGTTGAATGATGTTGAATGTAAAACTGATTATATGCCTTGTAAACTTTCACTTAATCCACAATAAAAACCTTAAAAAACTGATTATGGTTTTAAACCACTAAATTTTGGGTTTTGTTTTACTTTTTATTGTGACTTAGGTAAAGACTAAAAGAACACATCATCAATTTTACATTCACTAATTCATACACATTTTGTTTCATCTCATTGATTGCAATCCCTTCAACATAATATCACTTATTCCACTTTCTCCCTGTGTTTTCCTTTTGATCTCAAATGATGGATTATTCTAAGGTGTGCGTATCTCACGAGTGTTATTGGTCCTTGTAGACCTATCTATGGTTTGGCTGAAAACTGAGTCATGGGGTTGAGTTCAGTTCCAGACCTAAAGGGTGACTAAAGGCTATAGTCTCAGGGGTTCCACCAGTTTCTATCCAACCAGCAAGGTGGTCTCTTTTTTTACGGTTTTGAGTTGTGTTCCATATTTTTCTACCACTCTAACCAGGACCTTCCCTTTCAGAGCAGCTGGTAGTGGTAGCCAGGCATCATTTAGTTCTTTTGGTCTCAAGGTCATGGAGACTGATGTTCTCGTGGCCCATTGACACTTGTCCACTGGACTCACTGTTTCCATGTGTCTTTGATTTTTATCATTCATCTGTCCTCCTGACAGTGAGATACCAGCAATTAGAACTTAAAGGCTCCTCACAAGCTTTTAAGACCCCAGTCACTATTCACCAAAGTGGGCTGTAGAACATTGTCTTTGAAAGTAGTAAATGTTGGACTGGTTTATTATACAGCAAAAGCTAACTAGCAGAGTCCATAACAGAAACCTATTTCGTGAGTACAACTAATGAACTCATCACTGCGGAAGAAGATGGTAACAGGATCTATGCAATTATTCACATATAAAAGGCTGAGTTACATCAAGGTGCTCATAAACTATTATTTTGGAGATACTTCTAAAATCTAAATAAAGATTATGATACCATGATAATGTTGTTGTTGTTGTTAAGTGCCAGCGAGTTGGTTCTGACTCACAGTGACCCCGTATAGGGCTTTGGAGGAGTGGCTGTTGAGCTTGAACTGCTGACTTTGCAGTTTAAACCGACTTTGCAGGCCAGCGCATTAACTTGCAGTGCCACACCAGGCTTCTACTATGATAATAGCATCTAACACTTATCTACTGCTTACTGTCTGCACATGTCAGGTACTGAGCTATGTGCTTGCTTCACAAAGTTGTTGTTGTTGTTGTTAGGTGACATTGAGTCAGTACC
>NW_006408521.1:31974549-31976172 GCF_000296735.1 Chrysochloris asiatica | reverse complement strand
CCCATGGCACTTTCCATGTTCACAAGTTTTATCCAGTTTAATCCTCATGTGAAAGCTACTATTATTATCCTTATTTTTCCAGTAAGGAACTGAGACTTAGGGAGGTTACAGAACTTAACCAGGGTCACACAGCACTGAGGAGTTTGGTATATGATGAAAATCCTGGTGACTTTCAGGTCCAATCAGAGGCAACTGTTAGGGCATCTTCCTCCTATGAGGAGGAAAAGCCTTCCCACCCAGACCGGGTATAGAATCAGTTGGTTCACTGCAGTTTTCTGGACAGAGTTGGAGTCATGGACTGAGGCCTCCTACTCCCCCTGGGTTAGTCAGGCCAATACATATATCAGAGGGCTTCAAAATGTTCATGGAAAAGCGGAATGAAAAGACAATGGAATTTGTTCACAGAATTTTTGAAGTCCACTCATAGTTGCATTCATAGCTCGGGCCTTTGTAGGCCCCTGACTGAGGGCCTTGGCTAAAGTAGATTGTAGGACCTCTATCAAGATCTCCTTAGTAGTGGCCTTGACTAATAAGGTCTGTTCTCCACTTGGACTCAGTCCCTTCCCCCTCCTAGCCCTTTCTCCTCTCTCTCCCTCAGGCCCACAGGTCATAAAGATGCGGAACTTTCTCTTTGGGGCCCCTCAGCAGTTAGCAGATTGCTGCTGAGTTGGTCCATGTGATCCTCCCCTGGTGCCATTTCACAAAGAAAAACGAAACACTGGGGAGCTGGTTCCACTTGTTGCCTCGTGCTTGTGCGGTGGCAGGAAGTGGATAGAAGCCTTGGCTGATTCCTTCAGTTTGGGTTGCTGTACTAATTGACAGCCCCCCAACCCAACTGCACAACAAGCTTTCTAAGGGAGCTTACAGTCACAGATCTGATTTGCTGGAGAGCCTGCACTCGTAATCACTTAGATTCCTATCTGATAACCACCAACCACCTCATAAGCAACACTTTTCTAGGCCTTTGGGCTAGAGAATTGTCTGGACATTGAGGCCTATTCTCTCTCCTTGGGATCTTAGGTAGCCAGACAGAACAAAACCAATAAGACAAGGCACCCAGTCAGAGACACAGAGAAGGGTTGGAATGGACAGTGGACATGGTGGGTCTTGCCCAAGCTTGCTGACCATGCAGAGACTAAGAGAGTAAATGAACAGTGGCTGTTTAACACAGTTATTCACTGATGTACCAAAAGCGTGGTCTAAATCTCAGACTGTGAACAATCAGATTAGCAATTCCTCCTTTTCTACTCATGGCGACCAGAAGAAAGAGGGATCTTGGAAGGGGGCTAGTGTTCCCAGGAGAAACAGGTAGAGGCTCTGTATCGCCTGCACATCTAATGTACACCAGTCCATTATCCATTAATAGTCTGGAATCAGACCTACTCTCTCATAGATTTCTGACCATCTAACATGCCACCACTCGTCTGTCAGTTTGTCGTACTGGAGTGGCTTGTGAGTTGCTGTGATTCTGAAAGCCATGCCACCGGTATTTTAAATACCAGCAGGGTCACCCATGGTGGACAAGTTTCAGATGAGCTTCCAGATGAAGACAGACTAGGAAGAAAGAGTGACAAACTACTTCCGAATATTTAGCCGCTGAAAACCTTATGAATAACAGAGAAA
>NW_006408521.1:31944682-31972799 GCF_000296735.1 Chrysochloris asiatica | reverse complement strand
AGAAAATTTCAAAGATCAGCTTGAGAAGATAAAGTCAAATATTAAAACAAAATGTGCAAAGATCTGGAATCAGAAAACCAAAAAGGAAGAACACTCTCAGCATTTCTCAAGCTGGGGGAACTGAAGAAAAAATTCAAGCCTCGACTTTCGTTATTGAAAGATTCTCTGGGCAAATTATTGAATGCGCCATGGTACAACCAACAATTGTGAGGTTGGCCCAGGACCAGGCAGTGTTTTGTTCTATGTGCATAGGGTGGCTATGAGTCGGTATTGACTCGATGGTACTTAACAACAACAACAACAAATAAATTTCTCTGAACTTAGTTCCTTAATCTACTAAATAGCATTGTTGTAAGGACTAAGAGATCATCTAGTAGTTCCTAGATTGTAGATTTCTTGGACCTATAAAATTCCACTAAAATCTTGAGAACACCAACAGAGTCCTGCCAACTTCATCCTTTGGTAATTTTTACCATGAAAAAAAAATTTTTTATGTCATAATAGATAATACTTATGTTGTAGGACAATTCTAAATGTTTTACATATAGTAACATAATCTTCCCAACAACTCTCTGAAATAGGTATGATTATACCTGTTTTACAAATGAGAAAATTGAGCTACTACACAGAGGATAAGTTACCCGTCCAAGGTTAAAGAGCTAGTGGAGAGACAGGATTTCAAACCACAGCAATCTGATTCCAGGGTCCAAGCTCTCAACAAACAGGAAACTACCAAGAGCTCCCTCCTACCATCATTTCCTAAAGAAAAAGGATACACAATTAAAACAAGAGACTGTCATTTCAAAGAAAAGAAATGACATTTTACATCTCCAAAAGTTAAGAAAGAAGGACTAAAATATAAGGCCAGCTTTATGTTATATGGTCCTTATTATGTTCTTTTCATCAAAGCCCAATGCATATGTGTCAGAACACAGATTCTCCCAGTACCTAGATTAGTATCCGGGAGCCTTCACACTGCTGTAGGGTTCTAAGACTATGAACAAGGTGACCCTCTTAGAGTTACTTTATTTTTATACAAATAACACACTCAGTATATGGGTTTTTTCACACTGCACAACTATCTCAAGTGTTACTTTCCAGTGCATGCTATGTGCATTTTATGTGTGGGCGCATTACTTGAGTGGCTGCATTATTTGTAGAAAAAGTAGAGTCACCCTAAGGCTATATTTCTGGTATTCTCTGCTTTTAGCCAGAAAGAGTTTGTGTTTTATAGACTATGCAAAGGCATTCAACTGTGTGGATCATAACAAACTATGGGTAACCTAGTGAAAAAGGAGAATTCCAGAAGAGTTCATTGTGCTCATACAAAACCTGAGATAGACCAAGAAGCAGTCATTTGAACAGAACACGTGGACAGAGTTGTATCATTTCACAACACTTATTCAATCTACATGTTGAGCAAATAATCCAAGAAGCTGGACTATATGAAGAACACGGCATCAGGATTGGAGGAAGGCTCATATGCAGAGGACACAACTTTGCTTACTGAAAGTCAAGAAGACTTGAAGCACTTATTGATGAAGATCAAACACTACAGCCTGGATTATACCTAAATGTAAAGTAAACAAAAATCCTCACAAGTGGGCCAATAATTAGCATCATGATCAACAGAGAAAAGATTGAAGCTGTCAAAGATTTGATTTTATTTGGATCTACCGTCAGTGTTCATGGAAGCGGCAGTCACGAAATCAAACGACACAGCGCGTTAGACAAATCTGCTACAAAAGACCTCTTCAGTGCATTAAAGAGCAAAGATGTCAGTGTGAGGACTAAAGTGCACTTACCCCAAATCATGGTATTTTCAATGACCTCACATGCATGCAAACATTAGACAATAGCTGATGATGTGCCCTGTAAACTTTCACTCAATCCAAAATAAAAACAATACCTTTGAATTATGGTATTGGCAAAGAATACTGAATATATGATGGAATGCCAAAAGAACAACCAAATCTGTCCTAGAGGAAGTACACCCAGAATACTCCTGGGAGGCAAGGATGACAAGTCTTAATTTCACATACTTTGGACATGCTAAGGGAGGGACCAGTCCCTGGAGGACATCAGGCTCAGTAGAGAGTCAATGAAAATGAGGGAGGCCCTCAATGAGATGGACTGACACAGTTACGGCAACAATGGACTCAAACACCAATTATAAGGATGGTGCAGGACCAGGCGGTGATTCATCCTGTCACACGTAGGATCACTATGAGTCAGAACCAACTCATGGCACCTAACAGCAACAAGGTTATCTTAGACAATCCAAGTAGTAGGCAGCATGCCCCAAAGAGGGGCCACATGAATGTAGGCACATCAGAGCCAGCTGGCCGTCGAGTTTGTTCCAACCCATAGTGACCCTCTATAGTTTTCTGAGGAGCGGCTAGTGAGTTTGAACCGCCAACCTTGCAGTTCACACCTACTTTGCTGTTTAGTTCATTAACCACCCCAGGACTCCATGTTTCTGACTAGCACTCTGCATTCCAAACAGCACATCCCCAGTTGTTCTTTCTGTCCTTCCTGACGTAAGTGAAGACCACATGCAGGAAAGTAGACAGGCCCCAGTAAATCCCAAGAAGAGGTGGTAGCAAAGAAGGTAGCCCTCAATCATTTCCAAGCTCCCCAGCCATTCTGAAGACTTGAAATGTGCTTTGATAAGAAGACTTTGCAGAAGGTTATTTCTTCTCTCATGTTAGTCTTCTTCCCCTTGATTTTAGAACAGAACAAAAAACCCCCAAACAGATTTCTGTTCAATGACTGCTGCTAACACTATGGTTTTCAGTCCCAAATACAACCTCTACTGAGGAAGTATCTCTACCAATTTTAACTCCGCTCAGAGCAGGATAATCTGCTAACTGAGCAAACAAGAATTATGTTTAGCATAGGCTATACTACCAGAATATTGATTATGGAGCTAAGTAAAATGAAGTCTTTGACAATTTCAATCTTTTCTCCATTTATCATGACATTATCAATCTAGTTGTAAGGATTTTTTTTTTTTTTACGTTGAGGTGCAATCCAATATTGAAGGCTGTAGTGTTTGATCTTCATTAGGAAGTGCCTCAGTCTTCTTGGTTTTCAGCAAGCACGGTTGTATCATCTGCATATGGCAGGTTGTTATTAGTCTTCCTCCAATCCTGATGCCATGTTCTTCTTCATAGAATCCAGTTTCTTAGATTATTTGCTCAACATACAGATTGAATGAGTATGGTGAAAATATACAACTCTGACACATACCTTTCCTGATTTTAAACCATTCAGTATCCCCTTGTTGTGTCCTAACAACAGCACACAACAGCAACAGCACAAATACTACTGGGGAAAGGTATTAGAATTTTGCCTTCCAAATCTTTATTTAATTCTTTGATGACTGAACAACTGTAAGAATCTGGGGGTGAAGTGGGGAAGTAGTGATGGAAATGAAATGTTTACTGGCTCTACAAGTTAAATTTTATTTGGAAGCCTCAATGCCTTCCTCTGTAAAATGGTAGCCCCAATACTATCAACCTTGTCTGGGTTTCCTGAGATGCACCAAAACCAAAATGCTTAGCACAGGACTTAGCTTATACTAAGCATTCAATTAATGTAAGTTGTTACTGCTATTTCCTTCCACTATTCAAAACTCTGCAGCTTCTGCCAAATTCATCCAGGCTACCATCAAGCAGGATCAAGGGTTCGCATACCTCTATTAACAAAGAGGTATTCTAGATTTTTCATACTGACATCAATATACTTCAAGATGCCTCCGACACCACACATGCTCATTTGTCAGTTTCCTCCTTGAAACTCTCATTCCCTAAATTTCAAAGTAAAATTTCAATGTGAAGTGATCATGCTCCAAACCAAAATTAATGGTATTTTTTATCACACCTGCCAATTTTCAAGCCATAAGTTAAATGCTGTCCTTTCATTTTCACAACAACCAAAGGATACCCATGTTGTTGTTGTTGTTGTTGTTGTTAAGTGCCGTCGAGTCAGTTCCAACTCATAGAGACTCTGTACAGTGTTTCCGAGGGTGTAAATCTTTACGGGAGTAGAAAGCCTCATCTTTCTCCCGTGGAGCAGCTGGTAGTTTCGAACCACTGACCTTAAGGTTCGTAGCCCGATTCGTAACCACTACGCTACCAGAGCTCCTTATAAGATGATGCAATATGGGTTTCAGAGAAGGAAAAGGAAGAGTAGGAAGGGTAAGTAATTAAGGAAGGCCACCTACCTAGTAAACAAGCGATGTGGGGCTCTATCTTGGCCTGCTGACATCAAGGATCTTCCCTTGAGCACTAAGATTCACCACAAAGGTAAGGATGGCTGTCCTCTAGCCACTTCCCCACCCCGACCCCCATGGATCTCAGACTAAAAAGTAACCTGAATGCCTACAGAGGTTGCTAAAATGCAGGTTCTAATTCATTAAACCTGGGAAGTTCCTGGATTTTGCATTTCGAACAAGCTCCAAGTCGATGCTAGACCATGCTTTGACTAATAAGGTTCTAGGTGAAGTGAGAAGTATGAATTTCCTCCATGAATGGCCAAGATGGTCTGCTTATGAGGAACTGACGACCATGGTGTCTTTGCACTGCATACTGGAGTGGTGACGCACAGCCTTCAGAGCCAGCTGGCCAAGGTCCTGCTCAGCGCCGCACCCGTGCCAGTCTAAGGGTCTGGAAAAGTCACTCAACATTTCTGTACTTCATATGTCCTTGTTTCTAAAGGGCAAGAGTAGTAATTCATCCCATAGGGTTGTGATGACAACGAGTTGATACAATACATATGTAAAGCTATGTCTGACACAGAAGAAGCCAAACCAAATCTAAACCAGTGCTGTTGAATTGACTCTAATTACAGTGACCTAACAGGACAGAGTGGGACTGCTCCATGGGATTGCCACTCTCCACAGGAGCACACAGCAGCATTTTCCCCCCACAGAAGAGCTGGTGGATTTAAACCACCAACCTCTTGGTTAGCAACACTTAGCCCACTGTACCACCAGGGCTCCTTGGTATAGAGTGAGCATTCAATAAATGTAAGGTAATTAGGATTTCAAGAAAAGGGACAATTTTCCAAAAATGTGCTGTATGAGGCTTGTTCCCCTTGAACAGCTAAGAAGTTGTGCAGATCCTCTCTGAGCCTGACATCACTCAAACCATTTTACAGTTAAGTAAACCAGACTTCCATCCAGTCAGTCATAAAATTAAATTACAGAGAAAGTTCACCTTGAAAAGGCAGGCCCCAGATGCCAACGGAGGAGCAGAAATTTCCAGTTGAGTTCATTGTCTATTTATCTGAGGGGTATACCCATTCCCTGAGCCTATAGGCATGTACCAAAAAAAATGACCGAGCATGCTTGTGACAATTTTCTAGAGCAACATGAATCCGAGCTCCACCAGTGTAACTTTTGTACTTAGATCATTTCAATGTGCCACTGTGTATTAGGTATTGAGCGGTCATGCATAAAACCCTTGAAAGTAATTAACTTTGCTTGTCAGAATTAGGGAAATGCCTCCGTTTTCTTATCTGTAAAATGAATGTTCTGGGCAGAATAATCCAGTGTTCACATTCTAAGAGGCAAAGCATTACAGACTGCTTGGTAAAGTGGAGGGTCAGTGAAAAAGAAGAACACCCCTAAAGCAATGGGTTGACACCACAGCAGTGGGCATGGGCTCAACAGTCACAACAACGGTGAGGATGGCGCAGGACTAGGCAGTGTTCCGTTCTGACTCGATGGTCCCTAACAACAAGAAGACAAGGGACATGCAACCACCTTGTACTGCAGTCCCCAGCCCTGCCTTTTGCCTCGGACTCTGAGGTCCTCATTAGTTGCCATTTAGGATCATGATAGATGAAGCCCATGCTGTTCTTTCCTGCCTGACCCTGAGGGTGAGGGTAGTTTAGTTTACTAGTCCTGGGGTGGCGCTGTGGGTTAATGCGCCAGACTGCAAAGCTGTTTGAACTGCAAGCTCAAACTGCAGCTCACCAGCTGCTCCTCAGAAACCCTTTACAGAGTCACTATGGGTCAGAACCAACTCAATGGCACTTCAAAGCAACAAAAACAACAACACGCCTGATTTACACACTTGGGGGAACAAATGTCCCAGATGCCATGACTCTTCTTTATGTTTTCAGTGACTCTAGCAAGAGATTACAGCTAACCTACTGGCATGTTGTCCTAGGCCCGTGATTTGGAAGTCCATTTAATGATAATGATGTAATGTACCCACGCATAGCAATTCCTTATACCACATATGCCTCTCTGTTGCTATAGACACCTTTTCTTTAATAATAATAATAAAAAAGTCTGAAGGATTTAAAAGGAATAAAAGAACAAATAGAGCAAGAATAGAGAGGCAGCTGCCAGCAGGCACAACCTCAGGAATGTTTCCATTGCCCCTGCTGTGTTGAGAGAGTTTTGTGGTGGACAAAGGAAAATAAATTCTTCTCATGCATGGCTTAGGGTCCCATTCTGGCAAGAACACAGACTTCTTCATCTTACCACTGAAGCTATAAAGTCAGGCTGAAGAACTATTTTCATGTTAACCCCAAGCAAGGGGAGAACTTTGAGCATGCCCACATGAATCCGCCTGTCTCAGCACACAAAAAGGACACGGACAGTTTCCATCAAGTTTATAGATCTATAAACCCACAGTAAATTTCAGACTCTTACAAAGTTAGAAGTAATAAGAAAAAATGCAAAGGCTACAGGAACAACAATCCCATAACCTCTCAAAGCTCAAAAACAGAAATATAAATACCTATGAGACATACATGTGGCAGTCACTGAAGAATGACCATTCTCTCGATGTTTTTTCAGCCAACAAACAAATAAGTTAACTCATGCTCATGTAGCCAAGGAGTCAGGCATGTAGTGATCAACAGGACTGGCACAGGAATTGTAGGCTTATGGTCTGGTAGAAAAGTTACTAGGCACACACAATTTTTAAAATAATTACAGCTGTAAAGGAGAAGACCCGGTATGGGAACATGTACCAAGAGACCCATCCTCCTCAGAGGGGAACTAGGGCTTCCCTGAAGAAGTACTTAAACTAAGACTTAAAGGGTGGGTAGGAGTTTCTCAGGTAGAGATGTTGTCCAGTCTTATTGAGACTTATTATGAGCCTGGTACTGTGTCAGACAGTCGGGTTAGAGAGATCAATCCTGGAGGACTTTTCCACAAAGACCTCAGTGGAGTGCTGGGGGAATGGGAACAGAGAGAGAAGATCATATCACATCTGCTACTTGGAAAATGATAGGGCCGTGTAACAGATTAACTAGTCACTTAAAGATTGTTCTGATTCTCAACAGAATTCAACCAAAAGTTTCCTAATTGCAAAACGTTCTGTTGTGAGTACAGAGAACGTCTCTAATAATTTAAGAAAACAGACAAAATTGAGAAACTGTCAAATCCTGTGGAGCACCTGGGGTCTTAGCAAGATAACAAGCTTGTTGTGTGGGGAAACGGAGAAACACAGCAGTCACGGGGCAGCCCAGTGATCCAAAAGGAAGACTAAGGAGGAACTGGATAAAGGGGAGTCAGACTCTGGAGTTAAAAACCTCTGGATAAAAAATTGCCTGGTGATTAATGCTAGTGATTATTACCATCATAACGATAATGACAGATAACTCCCTGTAAGTGCTAAGCTTTATGTGTTCCTAACACACTCAACTCTGTAAGTTGTTGTGAGGGCTGTCAAGTCAGTTTCACTCATAGCAACCCCTGTAAAGGGTTTCTGAGAAGTGACTGGTGGGTTTGAACCGCCAACCTTGTGATCAGCAATCCAGAGCATATTCTACAGTGCTGTTGTTGTTAAATGCCTTTGAGTCAGCTCTGACTCATGGCAACCCTGTATGGGGTTTCTGAGGAGTGGCTGGTGAATTTGAACCACCGACCTTTCAGTTCAAACTGACCTTGCAGTCCAGAGCATTATCCCACAGCGCCACAATTCTCCAGTGCTAGAGTCCTGGTGTGTTGCTGTGGGTTAATGCACAGGACCGTAAGGTTGGCAGTTCAAGTTCACCAGCCGTTCCTTGGAAACCCTATACAGGGTCACTGTGGGCTGAAACTGACTCAATGGCACTTAATAACAACAACAACAAAGGTACTATTAACTGTTCCCATTTTACAGATGAGCACAAATGAGATATTTTGTTATATGGCAATATGACAGAATGAATAACCTAAAATTTAACATCTTAAAACATTAGACATGCTGGGGAAACAAAACAAAATCACATATCCTTTTCAACACAAAGCGATATTTACAAGTAGTTTGATCACAAGTGCTGAAATCAAATGGCAAACTGCTCATTAGAGCTGTAATCAGATACAGCAGCTATAAACTATAGGGGTGAGGAGGGATGGTGCACTGGGATTTTGATGGTCACAAGGGGACAAAAGATGGGATTCTGGGCCTGCGTAAAGTGGGTAGCTGGCACTGAGACCCCTTCACAAAAGGTTAGGGACTTAGAAGACTTACACCGTTGGTGAAAAGATAACAGATAAAAATCTACCCACTGAAACAGGGAGACCATAGAAAATCCATCTGTCTTACCTCAGCTCTGAGTGGGGAAAAATGACTCCCCTGAGAATCTGAACCCATGGGCATTCCCTCACATGAGTCTTAAGTTTGAAAATATGTTAGCCAAGTGGCTCATGGGGCCAAAAGGTGAGAATTTGACATAAAATAAAAAATAATCCCAGACAAGTATATTCTAGGAGACCTGATAGAAAAATGAAGGGACACACCCTCAAACTAGAGCATTCCCATATCCTATCAATAAAGCCCCTCCAAAAATGAGTTCCTAATCCAAAATTACAAAACACAAAAAAGAAGAAACCCAGCAAAAATGAAAGTCAGCAGTGACTTCAAATAACAGAACAAGCAAGTAAAGACTATTAACTAGCAGTATTTAATTGATGATCTAAAGTATCTAAAGGAAGGAATAAAACCATGGGGGAAAGATCAAGGCAATATCCAAAAACCAAAAAGATCAAGACACTATCAACAAAGACCAGGTATGTGTGAAATAGAACCTCTTGTAAAGTAAGATCACTGGAAATAAAAATGTAGCACAAAGAGATAAAGAAAAGAAAAACATCAAAGAGGCAAGTAGATACAAAAGAAGGCATAGTAACTCCAACATGCATCTAATAGGAGTTTCAGAATGACTGAAGGAGAGATTATTCAAGACACATGAATCCTCAGATTCTGGAGATACAGTGAGTCCAAAGCATGGTAAGTAATGACAGAGTCCTACCTAAAGAATTTCAGGACATCAAAACCAAAGAAAAACCTTAACAATCCAGCAGAAGAAAAGGCAGCAAAGAAAAGCAAAAATCGTCATTGGTTTGACCACTAGAAACTAGAACACAAAGTACTCAGATCTTCAAAGCACAAACAGAAAATCAAGATTCTAAATTAACAATTTCTGAGTAAGGGCAAAACCGAAGCATTTTTAGATAAGCAAAGGGAAGTGTTCACCATTGAGAAAATAGAAGCCATTACTAAAAGAACTAAGGAAGGTTACACTTCAATCTCCTTCAGATTGAACCAAAATGGAAGGAACAGAAAACCAGAGAACTAGTAAACATCTGGTTAATCTAAATAAATAACGCTGATTACTAATGTTTACAGGACTGAAGGGGAGAAATTGGAGATTAAAAATCCCAAGCACCTGCATTGTTTATAAAGAAATAAGATATGGACATTATGCCAACTATGCATACTAAAATGTTTGTGGAATCTAGAGAGTGTGTGTATTACATTGGGTGGTGATAAATGTTTTGAAGAAAAATAGGAGGTGAGGGAGAGGTGACTGGTAGAGGAGTAGAAGAGAAAATAAAGAAAAGTCAAAGCAAAAGAAAGTGGGGGCTGATTTATTTAAGGTTTAAGTCATAACAAAATAAGAAATAAGCCTACATTGATCAATAAACGTAAGTGGATTAAACATACCAATCAAAAGACAAAGGCTGGATTTTTTTGAACTATAAGTTACCATAAGTCTTATAAAAAATAAAATCAGCTGGGAGAACTTAAGAAATAAAAAATCTAAAATTTTTACTTACCTTATTAACATGATCTGACATATAATTAAAGCCAAAAAGAGAGAAAAAGAACTAAACAAATCTTTATACTTTTAATAGCTTAATTAAAAACTTAGGAATGGAATAGATTTGGACAGCATAATTAACAAAGTTGTTCTAATAAACTTATATAGAATCCTGAATCCTGAACATTGAGAGGAACTATCGTTTTCAAACACATAGGTATCATTTATAAAATCTATTAGTTGGTAACAAGCAAATCTCAAAAAAGTCTGAATCATCACGATTATATTGTCCACGATGAAAACAAGTAAGAAGTTGCTACCTAAAAGATCATGTAAATACCTGTATATTTAGATATCTAAGTATGCCTATAATTATTATAGTACAAAGGTTTAAGATTTCTAATTATCAAAATACTGAAAGTAGAAATATTTAGAATAAGTTGAGATGAAAGTACCACATATCAAATCTACAGAAACAACCAGAAAACATCATTTTACAACCTTGAATGTCTCTATTAGAAAAGAAAACGGAACACAAAGAAACTGAACATTAATCTCAAAGGAGAGGAAAGGAACAGAGTAAATCCAAAGTCTGTAAAAGGAAGGAAATAATAAAGTTAGAGCCATCAGTGAAATATAAAATAAATTCTCGATATAGAGGATTCATAAAAAGCAAAATCCAGTTCTTTAAAAACGAATTAAGGGATAGTAACAGGTTGGCGGAGCAGCGTAGTACAGCTCATGCGCTCAGGAGCTGAACTGCCCGCCTGAGGTCCAGCCCTGCCACTTACCAGTTTCATGGTCTTAGGTAAGTGACTTGTGTCTGTCATTGGTGGGCTGTTGGAGCCTGTGCCCACACACTAATTGGTTACCTTTACAACAGGGAATAAAAGCTGTGTACTCCACCAAGTACACATTCCTCCCAGAATGAAAATGGGTATTTTAAATGCCATTTCACAGATGGGGAAACCAATTTTTACAACTACCAAGTGTTGGTTGGAGCTGACATTCAAGACTAGATCGTTCCAGCTCCAAAGACTGCTCTCTCAACCACTCTGCCCACCTACAACAGGTGCGGAAAACCAGTGCTGGTCATACTCTGTCATGATGCTCTGGGAGGTTTTCACTGTACACATGTGTCCAGGGAAAATGTCCCTGTTAAGGTAGCATGGAAAACAGGAGGGTCAGAAACCCCTGGCTCAGCAAGTTCCTGTTCCTTTACTAACGGTAACCCAGCGGTTAAGATCCCAGTCTCTGGAATCAGAAAGAAGAATTGGTAATGATTATAAGAACTTATACAGGCACACCTCAGAGACTCTGTGGGTTAGGTTCCCACCACACTAAAGACACTATCTCAGTAAAGGGAGTCGTGTGGTTTTTTTGTTTTCCCACTGCATATAAAAGTTGTTTACCCTACACTGTAGTCTATGAAGTGTGAAGTAGTCTGAGAATTACAACAACGTGACATAGAGACACGAAGTAAGCACATGCTGTTGGAAAAACGGTGCCCGCTGGACTCGCTTCATGCAGATTGCCACAAACGTTCAATTTGTAAAGAATGTGCGATCTGTGGAGCACCGTAGAGTGAGACATCGTCAAATGGGATCTGTCTGTACTTTATGCTGAGCTCAATGCTAAGATTTCGTCATTTCTCCCAAAATTCCTTTTCACAGGTTCTATTGTTGCTATCTCAGGAGTCCTGGTGTAGCACTGTGGGCTAATGCGTCAGATTGCAAAGCCGTTTGAACTGCAAGGTCGGTGGTTCAAGCTCACCAGCTGCTCCTTGGAAACCCTATACAGGGTCGTTATGGGTCGGAATCGACTCGACAGCACTTAACACAACAACAATGTTGTCTCATAATACAGATTAAGAATCTAAAGGGCTGAGACGTGAAACTCACACAATTACCAATTAGCAGAGGCAGGATTTCAATCCAGGCCATCTAACCACACATTCTTGTCCACACTCAACTTCTGGCCTCAATTGCCTCATCCATTAATTGGGAATACCAATACCCACTACCCATATTATGACGTGAGACGGGTAGATAAAAGTCCCCAGAAGAGTATCTGGCATGGAATAAGTGATGATGATCACGGAGGAGGCAGTGGATGTAGGAGTGGTGGTCACAGTGATGATGGTGAGGGCAACTCTTACTTCAAAGATAAAAACCTAAAAGGATCTTACCCTCCCTAATTGTTCCAGAATAACTTACTACATAAAATCTTCAGAAAGAAAGATTTCCTTCCATTTCAAGCACATAAATCTTTAAGTGGCCAGATCGCTTGTGCTCTACATGAGAGCTTATTTTCAGAATCAAAATCACAGCATTTCACACTATATAAAGATAGGAAGAAAAGCATTTGAAAGAATCTGACATAAAACTCCAGAGATGCATGTAGGGGGCAGGGAGGGGATGCTCGCATTTATCTAATGTCGTATGTCTAGCCTTGAACTTAATTTCCCAGAATTCTTGAGCTATCCCAGCACAATCAGAGTATTTGTTCTCTATGTGTGAGTCACTGTTGCCATCTACAGTTAAATATGGTACATGCAACGCTGCCAAATAGGAGATTCATTCTAAGAATGTAGTCCTGGAAATGGTGGTGCTAAGAAAATACATTTGTCCAGGGAGTACAGAACATGAAAATGCTACCTGAAGAATGAGCTCTTTTTCAACCACCTCTTCAGTCTTGCTGATGAGACGCTTTTGCAGGGTATGAATTTTCTGTATCAGCTCAAAGGTACTAGGGTCACTGGCCTGTCCAAGGAGAACAGCAACAAAAAGTTAAGTTTCAAAGCTAAGGTCCCAATGTAAAATTATTATTGGAATCTATTGCAAACTTACAGATCCAATATAGAGAGAATCATAACCCCAAAACAAAATGTAAAACAGATGGGATGACCATCAATTCTGCCCCAGAAAGAGCGGACTGCATGTCTTACCTATGACTCTATTTAGCCAATAAATAGAAAGTGAATATATATTTATTCCACCAATGAGAATAATAAAAATGACAAATACCACGAGGCCTGGTCCTTTGCCACCATCCAGATACCTTGTTAAGCGCTTTTCATACAATATCATATTTTAGCCTCATGACAGCGCTATGCATCAGTGTTGTTGTTGTTGGTAAATGCTGTCGAGTCTGTTCTGACTCATAGTGGCCCTGTATAGTGTTTCCAAGTAATGGCTGGTGGGTTTGAACCACAAACCTTGTGATTAGCAGTACAATGCTGTTAGTCTTCCACTTTTACAGATAAGGCAACTGAGACTCAGAGAAGCCAAATAACTTAACCAAACTGGTAAATTGGCATCCGGTCTGAGTTGCCTTCAAACCCAGCTATGCCTAGCCCTAGAACCGGTGGTAATTACTGTGCTTGGAGGCTTCCCCTAGCATCACCTCTGTTTCCATGGGAATGAGACAGGGTTCCCTAATTCACTTGGCCTTAGGAGTCTCCTCTGATAATTGTCAACAAGAAGATTCATTACAATCAATGATGGGGAAGGATTCCAGGATGTGGCCTTCAGCTGATAGTTGACAGCAGAACATGACCGTGACATTTAGCTCTCAAATGGAGTTATCAATCTGTAGGGCTTTGATGCTCCTTCAGTAGCTATCTCTATACAATTCAAACAAGATCTACAGTCCTCTAGACTTTAGCCAAAGCTTCACTTTTAACTCTACTGACATTTTGAATAAATCTAGCAGCTTAATATTTTCAACAGCCTCCCAGAGTCTTCATTTTCTAACTTTTAATAGGAATTGACATGAAATTGGACATTTTCAGATCTGCTTGAAAACACATAGAATCAACTATGTGACAGTAAACGGGTTTAAAATCTTCACCTCAGCTGCCCCAGATACATCTATATATGCTAGTTTCATAAACTACAATGTGCTTACCATTTGAAGAGGGAAAAATGAGTATGCAAGATTTTATATATATATATATATATATATAGTTGTTGTTAAGTGCCATCAAGTCGGTTCCGACCCATAGCGACCCTGTACAGGGTTTCCGAGGATGTAAATCTTTACGGGAGTAGAAAGCCTCATCTTTCTCCCGTGGAGCGGCTGGTAGTTTCGAACCGCTGACCTTATGGTTCGCAGCCCGATTCGTAACCACTACACTACCAGACCACTATATATATATATATATATATATATATATATATATATATATATATATTGGTGGTGGTGGTGTGCCGTGGAGTCATTTCTGACTCATAGCAACCCCGTACAGAGTTCCCAAGGCTGTAAATTTTTACGGGAGTAGAAAGCCTTATCTTTGTCCATATACATATATGTATGTATATATATATACATATATACATATAAATTCCATTGACTCTAACTTTGCTTAAATTCCAAGTGATACCCATATATTGGGACTAGACTTGGAGCACACTCACTTGGCAGGGTTTGATGTTGTTAAAAGGCAGGCTTCATATTTAAATAATAATTTATATTATATTATCCTTAATACTTTCTTCATTAAAAGGAAACACATGAAAATGAAAGATGAAAAACTACTTGGCTGATTCTCCCCCCATTTCTTATATCATATACCCATAGTCTCCCCAAAACCCTAATTGTTCATTTAATGAAAGCCACTTCTGGTACCCACATTGCTAGGCACCATGAAAGGAAATGGCCACCTTCTTCTTGGGCTTTAAATGTTGTGTCTTTGAATGTTATCAGCAGAGCTGGTGGTAATGTCTGTCAGGGTGTCAAGAAAGGAAAATGAAGTTTATTATATATCACCTACCAATGGGATTTTGGTTGTGTCCCTAGATCCTAAGAGAAAGGGTTTGATTAACCAATGCTGGTCCTTTGAAAAGAAGGCTAGTTCTCAAGATCACATTGCCTGCGCGAATTAAAGGGATGTAAAGACCAACAGAAAGAAAGTAACAATGCTGGTGGCCAACATAAATAAAGGCAAGTCATCAAGGCTAACAGGTGTCCAGAGGATAACTGGTTGGTCAAAAACTACCAAAAGGAAAAAAAAAAGTGTCATTGATGAGGCTAGGTTACAGGTATTACTAGACCCACTTTAAGTAGAAAGGATTTTGTTCATGATGGCTTAAAAACCCAAATGAGCCACATGCTTCTGGAACAATACAATTTACATTTGATCCAGACTTACATTTGGGAGAGAATTTGCATAGAACTGCTAACGATAAGGTCAGCAGTTCAAAGCCACCAGCTGCTTCTTGAAAACCCTAGATGGGGTCGCTATGAGTTAGAACTGACTAGATGGCACTTAACAACAACAACAAATAAAACCATGCTCCCTGCTGTGGTTTTGGGCTAGTAACTGTGTATGTGGGTAGAAAAAGAGGTTTGGGCATGGTAGCAGATGTTACCTCGAGCTTCCTCCATCTATGCACGTTCATGGGGTTTTCCAGTTCCTCTTCCAGGGCTCTGCACCGTGTCCTCTCCTTCAAGAATTCTCTTTGCATGTGATAGAGCTCCTGTCTGAAAACAGACAAATTTTCATTTGCAAAATCTCTACCCCCTAGAAATGACCAGACTTATTGGTCTAATAGAGACTGGGGAATTCTCAACACTGTGACCCTTAGACACCCTTGAAATATACACTACTTATGGAGATCAACTTTCAGTCAAAGAACAGACAGGTCTATAAAATAAATAAGAACACCTGTGAGGAATGTACTTCTCTGTATGCCTACAATCAACCACACAAGACCAAAAAGGAGTGTTTTCTCAAAAACAAATTCAGAATGCAGCAAGGTGTAGGAAAGGAGGTTGAAGATGAATGGGAATGGGGAATTCAAGGAGGGAGTTAAGGAGGGAGTGGGAAGAGTGTTATTATATAGAAAGGATCGCAACCAGTGTTGTGGGAGAAAATGTATACAAATAGTTGAATGGAAAACTACTTTTCTATGTAAGCTTTTGCCCAAACCATAATAAGTTCCAGAGGAAGCAAGAAAGGAAATTCTCTGCCACTGGGAACTTCAGAATATGACATCTTCAAATTATATGAAAAGATTCTGACTCAAAGTGAACCTCTAGGACAAAGCAGAACTACCCCATAGGGTTTCCAAGGTTGTAAAGTGCTATGGAAGCAGACGGCCACAGCTTTCATCCATGCAACAGCTGGTGAGTTCAAACTCCCCCTTTTCTAGTTATCATTTGTAATCGGGGTCTTAAATCTTATATTATTGTTATAGGGTTTCCAAGGAGTGACTGGTGGATTTGAACCACCGACCTTTTAGTTAGCAGCCCAGTGCTTATCTTGTAGCGCCACACTAGGACTCCAAATCTTACAGGGTGGTGTGCCGTGGAATCACTTCCGACTCATGAGGACCCTGAAGAGGGTTCCGAGGTTGTAAATCTTTACATGAGCAGAAAGCCTCATCTTTCCCCCATGGAGCGGCTGGGAGATTTGAACTGCTGACCTTGTGGTTAGCAGTCCATAGCATAACTACTATGCTAGCAGGACTCCTGAAATCTTATATTGTTGTTGCTAAGTGCCGTTGAGTAATTCAAACTCATAGTGACCCTGAATAGGATTTCCAAGGAGTAGCTGGTGGGCTTGGATTGCTGACCTTGTGTTAGAAGTCCACTGCTTATCCTACAGTCCTACACAATCTTCCATAGAATGCTGGACTGAACAAGACTTTGGAGAACACTGAAAGCAGCCTCCTATTGTATCTAAAACACAGATTGTATCAACTCTTGTGGGACTCAAACTTCAGCCTTAGCTTTAAAAAGCAACAACACCAAGTCTCTGAGATAGACTTTGGATACTCTCAGGAGCTGAGGTGTATAGAAGGAACCATGAGTAGCTGACCCATGAGAATGTCAATGTTCTTTTTTAACGTTTTTAAATATCCCTAATAGCAGTAGTTCCACGGGAGACAGAGGAGGCGTTCTGCTCCCGTAAAGATTTACAGCCTCGGAAACCCTGTACAGCCTAGGAAACCCGACTTCACGGCACACAACAACAACAACAAAGAGCAGCAGAGGAGCACTGGTGTGGCGCTGTGGGTTAATGCATCAGACTGCAAAGCCGTTTGAACTGCAAGGCAGTGGTTCAAGCTCACCAGCTGCTCCTTGGAAACCCTATACAGGGTTGCTATGGGTCAGAATCAACTCGACAGCACTTGACAACAAGTAGAAGCAGAACAGGAATCTACATTCCACCCAAATTCTGGCAGCTGGCTGACTGCCAGTCTGAGGTTCAGCACATCTCCACCTGGACTGCACATCACAGTCAACCCAGGAAGTTCTGAAACCATGAGGTGGCTGGCCCAGCCCCAGCCCCAGACCCAGACCCAGACCCAGACCCTAGAGGGTAATTGGCCTATCTATCATGGGGTGTGTGGACATCTTGCAGGTAAATCTAATGAGCAGCCATGATTGAGAACTAAAGATAACTGTTGTTGTTATGTGACATGGAGTCAATACCGACTCATAGCGAACCTGCACAGGGTTTCCGAGTCTGTAAATCTTTATGGGAGCAGAAAGCCTCATCTTTCTCCCGTGGAACAGCTGGTACTTTGGAACTGCTGACCTTAAGGTTCGCAGCCCGATTCATAACCACTACTTTACCAGATTAGGAAAGTCCTAAAGATCTAGCTCTGGCCCTAACATATTTCTGAAATTGATGGGAATATCCAGTTAAATAGGTAATGTGCTACAGACATCCTCAGTAGCTGGTGAGTTTCTGCCTAGAGACTGAATGAGGAACTTGGAGGGCAGAGGAGAAACAAGTGCTCTCATTGGCATGGGCAATAAGAATATTATTATCTATCTGTCCACGGCTGCTGCGGGCGTGCAGATCACTAATACTAAGCCATCTCTTTTACTTAATTGCTTCATTTAAACCAATAATACAACTTCCCCTCATTAGCAAGACAAACCATTAGAATTAACTGCATGATGCTCACTCAACAGGGAGCTCAGAACAAGCTGCTGAGAATTAAAAGCATATTTTTAACATGTGCGTTTTCTAAAGTGTCATCAGAAGAGACGGGCAAGAGTATGTATTAGTTACTGTTCTTGACAGCTCATTCTGCACTAGACTCTGTGCTAGGCTTATTCCATTTATTTTTGTGTTTAATTTTAACTACAATTCCAAAGCTCAGAGAAGTTAAGTGGTTTGTCCACGGTCACACGGCTTTCATGTGGCAAAGCTGAGACTGGAATTCGGGCCCGCTTGCCTCTAATGTCTTTATTGAATTGCCTTTCTCTTGAAAAGAAAAATAAAGTCTATTCCCAACAAACCAGCAATATTGACCAGGAATGGGTAAAATTTAGTTTTGTGTGTGTGTAATAAAAATAACTCATGACTGGCTCCTAACCGCGGGTCGGCAGTTCAAACCCACCAGCTTCTCCTTGGAAACCCTATACAGGTTCGCTATGAGTCAGAACCAAATCTATGACGTTTAACAACAACATATATACACACGTATGTTGATCTATCCTTGATTGTAGAACTACTTCCTGAATATACTCAAAGTTTCAAAATATCAAAACTATTTTCTAATCCAGTTAATTTAAGAAGTAAATTCAAATGGTGTGCTTGCCCCAAGGTAGTCAAGAATATCATTCACCTATAAGTCTGTGGGGAATAAGGAAAACTACTAAGAAATCACCAGACCTCTGATTTGGTTTCCTGCAATTGCCTGTATAAACCATGGAGACGTTTTCCCAAAGGGGAGGTAGATCTTGCGCAAAACAAGATTTAAAGAGAGACGAAGGCGCACTAAGCTAAAGTGATAGCTGCAGGAGATAAATCAAGAGTGAGATATAAAAGTTGGCCGCCTTCTAAGGAAACAGAGTTTTCAAACAGCAGTAAAATTAAATGTTTCACCTCTTTTCATTCTGTATGTATTTCGAAGAAAAAGATGTGCAAACGTTACCAAGATTAAATTTAAATATTGATGCTCCACCTTTTGCATACTGCCTCATTAAAGAAATTCCAAAGAGCTCTTTGGGGAGAGAATATTTTCTGAATTGTAACTAAGTTTGTGTTTGTGATTTGATTTAAGATTTCTTTTCCAAAATGCAGACGTTTATAAAATAATCTTTTGTACTTGCTTATTTCCTTCTGAAAGGAAACTAGTTCATATTTGTGACATAGCATGAACACAGTATAGATTCTGTTCTAATTGTTGTTGTTAAGTGCCATCGAGTCGGTTCTGACCCATGGCGACAAACCCTGTATTGGGTTTCTGAGGAGTGGCTGGTGAGCTTGAACAGCTCACTTTGCAGTCCTACACATTAACCCACAGCGCCACACCAGGACTCTGTTCTAATTAGTTGCTAACGATTTCATCATACATAATGTATTTTACACAACTTTATAAAGGCCTTCTATGACCAACAAGCCTGAAAACAAGGTTTGTTAAGAAGTTCCATGTAAATGCCTGATACCCTTTAGCTCTGAGGGGTGGGTCGCCTTATACCTGAGTTCTTCCACATTAGCCACGGTCCGAGCAAGAATCCCCTTTTCCCGGCGGAGCTTCTTGATCTCCAGTTTGAGGATTCTCATGTCCTCCACCCTCTGGTTGTACTGGCTCTCGCCTTTGTTCAGCACCGACTGTTGGATCTTGATCTTCTCGTAAAGTAAGGCTAGCTCGTCATTGCGCCGAACAAGCTGAGAGCCCAGAATGTCTCTCTCACTGATAACCTAGAACCATAAGGAAGAACATGTCTATCAAGAAAATGTCACTCATGGATCAAAAGTCTCATTTTTCATTAAGGCAGTTGCATTGATTCAGTCAATGAATGCATATGGGATGTCTGGATGACCAGGCACCCATGTGGTCGGGCACGGAAGTAGCCTACTGCACAGTATCACAGGAACCCCCATCAGAGTTTAGTCTCCTTGGAAAGAAAAAGAGAACAAAAACTAATCCATAGCTGCTAGCTTTGGCCCAGAAGTATATTGTTTTGATTGTCTGTTTCCCAGTACATTATATTCTAAATGTTTAAATTTGAATGACTTTATAGAAGTCATGGTGTGGTGCTGGACTGAAAGGTCAGCAGTTCAAACCCACCAGCTGCTCCTCACAAATGTCATACAGGTTCACTCCGAGTCAGAACTGACTCAACAGCACTTAACAACAACAAGTTGTACCACTTCTTTATTCTTTTTTTAAAAACTTTTTCTTGTGGTTTGAATTGAAGTTTACAAAGCAAATTCGTTTTTCCACTCAACAATTTATACACATTTTATTTGTGACATGACTGTAATCCCTACTCTCCTACTTCCTCCCTGTGTCCTGTTTGCATTCCTTCTTTTCTGCCCCATTCAGGTCTTCCTTGTTTTTAGGCAAATGCTGCTCTTTTGGACTCCTGGTGTGGTGTATAGGATCAGCACTGGACTTCAAACCACAGGTTGACAGTTCAAACCCACCAGCTGCTCCTCAGGATCACTATGAGTCAGATCTGACTAGATGGCATTTGAACAATCACAACAACAAGGTTGATTGTCTTGAAGAGTGAATTCCTCCCTGGTGTTAAGATTCACTTTATGAAAGGATCCGTCTGTTGTTTGGCTGAAAGTTGATCCCAAGGGTGAGTTCGGTTCCAGGTTTGAATGGTCTAAGGGTCATAGAAGGAGACCTGGTAACACAGTGGGTTACAAGTTGGACTTGTAACTGCAAGGTCAGGAGTTGGACACTACCATGCACCCTACGGGAAAAAGATGAGATTTACAGCCTCCAAAATCCTATCTATACAGGGTCACTAGGAGTCGGAACCGACTCCATGTCACACCACTACCAAACCAAGAGCCAGAGGTCAGGGCACCCCACCAGTCTCTATCAGACCAGTAAATTTGGTCTTTTTAATAATTTTGCGTTGTCTTTCACATTTCTCCCCCCGCTCTGTCCAGGATCTTCTATTGGTTGCACCTCTTCTTCCTGCCTCACACTGGCAAACGGCAAGCATTTGAGTTTCTAACTGTCAAATTACCTAATTATTAATTTACAATTCTATCTCAGCAATTATAGTACACTAGAATGCAAGTTCCTTGAGAAAAAGAGCTGTTTTCTTGTTCCCTACATCTACAGTGGTGACTGTCACATAAAAAGGGATCACAGAGGAGTTGAATAAATGAGTATTTCATATTTAATCAGCAGAAGATGGGTCGCTGCGGCTGTTTTCCCAATAGCCTTGGACAGAGCACTGAGACAAGAATGTGGATTCATAAAGAGCTGACTTAAACCTTTGTGTCTGCTGTGTGGGGGTGGGTGGGGGGGCTGCAGGGCTGCAGGTATTCCCACCTGGTCTAATTCCTTCTTCTGTCTCAGCCTCTCCCCATCGGCCTCAGCAATGATTCGCAGGAGTTTTCTCTCTTCAGCTTCTTGCTTTTCAATGAAGTGTTTGGTCTCCAGGGCTTGTTGTCTCAGTTTCTGTAGCTCGGCCTGACAAAGAGTGAAAGATACAGACAAATTTCACTTGGTAACAGCATAAACCAGAACTGCAGGGCCTGGGTTTAGATGTACAGTTATGCTTCTTATACGTCCCTCTGATGTTTCATTGAACACGGTTTGATCACTCTCACCAAAAAACAAGCTTACCACACACATGCACACACCCCCACATACAAAAGCCTGTAAAGAAACAGTAATGCACATTAGAGTGATCATGTTTATTCTATCAGTTGTGCCCTTGAGGGATCTCGATCATTCTTCTGTACATGTATAGCAGCAGCTTCATTGGTATTCAGTAGCACTTCATCTCTTACCAGCTAAACATGTGGAGAATGCACAAAGCACTGTGCAGAGGAGGATGTGGGGCGAGGACAACTCCCATAATGGTCCTAACATCACCAGCAGGAATGAAGCCCACTGCAAGCAAAACCCCATCAGTCCAAAGTGGCAACTAAGTATCTGCCTTGTAAAACATTCTGATGGAATACTTCATGTTATAAAAAGGTATAAACAGATATCTAGATCTATTTATAGATCTGCCCCTAAGAAATTTCCAATTCCAATAGGAAGATACAAACAAATATTCAAATATTAAGTCCAGGCAATATTTTTTCAATTTTTTTTTTTTTTTATCATTCTAACAGTGAGCTGATATTCCAAGAGGCCAAAGGAAAAGCCATCATTGGTCTTGGGTTGTCAGAAGCTTCCTGGTAGAACTCAGACCTGACTCCAGCCCTAGAGATTACACGGAATGGATGATTAAAGTGCTCTGGAGAGGGTGCTGTGGACTGACACATTTGGGAAGGAAGATTCCTCCTGTCAAAGGACACATTCACAAGTGTGTTTGTTACCTACCAATACCTTAAGCACAATCCTAGGCATCAGAGAAAAAGAAAAGCAAGTTAAGTTGCTTAATGTGAACTGTTACAATTTTATAAACTGGACCTTTGCTTGTGGATGTAATTGCTCAAAATTCCAACCAAAAGGGAAAGATTCTTCATATCAAGGATCAAGCCAGTCTCCTCATTACACAGGGCTGTAGGGATGGACTTTAACATTTCCTACCAAAAATGAGGGGCTATAAAGGCACAAAGTGACTGGCTTACAAGCTTTCAAGAGTGTGCTTAGTTTCAAAATGAGGGGGTTAAGATACAATACCCACTGACTAGATTACCTCTTGTCTAGATGAGTCTGATGAAAGGGGGTGGGGGAGGTTGGAGATAGGATTCTTTTGGTTCAATAGTGAGTAATTGTTATCATAACTAATTGCAATTGTCACAACAGTAAATTTTGTACAAGGTGTGAAACAAAAAGGGAGGAATAGATAATCTTTCATTCCAGGAACAGAGGACCCTAGGAGCATCAGGAGGGAAGAGCATGAGCAGAGCATGGGATCCTAATCCGAAAAGAGGCTACAGCAGAGCTGGTGGTAGAGGTGATGGCATGGAGAGAGAGAGCAGCTGAGGACTCTAGACCCATGGACTGAGAAAGGCTGTGTGCCTGTGGGCAGGAAGCTGGCTTGCAAAAATGTGCCCTTTGGACATTTAAATGAACACTTATTTTCTGTGTTTTGTATACATAAATAAAAAAAAAAGTGGGGGACAATAAAGGTAAATACTGTTAACCAGTGGTGCATGGACAGGACTGTAATCATTGCAATTACACAAAATATGATTTGTTAAGTGTAAACTTGATGATCTGCCCTGTAAACTATCACCCAATTCACAATAAAAGCTTTTGAAAGAAAAAATTAATTTGCTCAAGTTCACACAGCTAGTAAGTATCCAAGTGGAAATTCCAACTCAGGTCTTTTGATTCCAAAGTTTGTGCTCTCTCTGCTATCACCATTCAATTGTCCCAACTCAAATAAAAGGGAAGAAAACTAGAGGGATTCATCATCCATGGGAGAGGGCAGCTGTAATCACCCTTCCTACTCTGTGGAACTGGAGTCCTGGGGTGGCGATGTGGGTTAATATGCTGGACTGCAAAGCCATTTGAACTGCAAGTTTGGCAGTTCAAGCTCTCCAACCACTCCTCAGAAACCCTATACAGGGTCTCTATGAGTCGGAACCAACTCAACAGCACTTAACAACAATTCTGTGGAACTGCTCTCCACCTGAAATAAGGACATGGTGTGCATAGAATTTTCTCTGTCTACCTGAGGTCAGGAGCTTGGTAGGTGATAGATACTGTCAAAATAGTAAGACAGCATCCCAAAGTCAGGCTTGGCTGAACAAAGACTTGCAAACTATGTCCCTTTCATGACCACTGGGACATATAAGTCCGACTTTCTCTGTGTTTCTTGGAATGTTGTTGTTTGGTAATTGCCATCGAATCAATTCTGATTTATAACACCCCTGTATAGGATTTCTAAGGAGTGGCTGATGAGTTTGAACCTCCAACCTTACTGTTCAAACCAACCTCATGGTCGAGTGTTTATCCTACGGCACCATACCAGGACTCCATCTTGGGATGTCGTTGTTGCTGTGTTGTTGAGTCAGTTCCGACTCATAGAGACCCTGTATAGGGTTAGCGAGGAGTGGCTGGAGAGCTTGAACCACTAGCCTTGCAATTCAGATGACTTTGCAGTCCAGCATTTTAACCCACAGCACCACCCCAGGATTCCATCTTGGGATGTTGTTGTTGTAGTTGTGAAGCACCGTTGGGTCGGTTCCTACCCATAGCGACTCTATATAGGGTTTCCGAGGAGCAGCAGGTGAGCTTGTCCCCTTTATAGCGGAGACATGTGTAAGTGCTGAAAAACGGAAGAAACAAGCGGTAGCACCAAATCACTGTACTTAGGTTACTGTATGAGACAGGGCTCCTGGAGGTATGATCATGTAAAACTTTTGTCTCTTTTAACTTTTGTCTAGCTAGATAAGCCTTACAAGTATATCTGCAGTTTCCTGTGTTATTTGGTGAAAGATGTACATTTTGTGATGATTTTGTTTTCGAGTGAATAACTTATTTTCAGGAGCAATGTATGATAAGCACATGTTGGTTGTATAGTCTTTGATCTACTGTACGTGATAGTTTTGCCATCATTGAGGACTTTTGTTCTGATTTAGGAGCTATAAGTAGTTCTTTCATTTTGTTTTGTTTTCTTGATCTTAAATGGTGGGGCTTTATTTAGCTTTTTATTCATAGGTCAGGACTTTGTTGATCATTTACGTTATATAAAAGAGTACAAACATGATTTGGGGTGTCCTAAAAATATAAATTTTTGTTTTATTCATTTTTAAAATTTTTTTATTGTGGATTGAATGATTGTTTACAAGGGAGAATATTGGTTTTACACTCATTGTTTCATTGTAATGGTTACAATCTCCTCCGTGTATCAACAGTATGTAAGTAGTTCTTTTGCAATAAAAATTAACTCAATATAGTTGAAATTTTCCCATGACACCAAATCATTTCATTTCTTGTATGTGTACAGGAGGCTAGAAGTACACAATTTCTTCGCTGTGTAATCTCATATTGGTTTGGAGGTAGAGTATTGGTACTATCCCAGTCTTACAATACCGTCTTGTTTTTTGTTTTCCTGAAAATTTCCCTCTTTTTAGAAATGGACTTGTTGTAGGGCAAAGAAATTCTAGATTATTTCTTTTCTCTACCTGAAAATGAAGATGAGTCTGAGGAAGTGTGTGATAAAGATGCCTCTGGTACGCTTACCCATCCTATGGAACCTATAGCTCATTTTGATGAGAACAAGGATACTGCCATGATATTGAAGGATAACAAAACAGTTGATGTGGCAGAAGAAAGGGTTGAACCAGATGATGATACGCATGATGATAGAAAACAAAGGTGAATGATGCAAAGATGTCGCCTATTTTAAAACAGAACTAACTCACTCCAGCAATATGCTAACGTTTACCCAGATTTGCCCCATGAATATATAGAAATAAATTCTTTTTGTCTTCTGTGTATTTACAGAAGAGATTTTGAAATTTGTAAAAAGACCAAATGGTTATATGACCCAGAAAGCACAACACAATATAGAGGGCAGGAGATTAGAATGCCAAGGAAAAACTGGCAGCCTACCACCATAGAGGAAAGAAAGACGTGCGTTGCTAGGCATATGCTGATGGGTACGCACATCTGCTGGAGTTCAGACTTGAGTCGTCCAGTGAGACCCTCTTGGGTGCTGCTTCTGTCACTGAATTTATGACTAAAACAAGATTCAAGACCTGACCAGGAACCTACATTGTTATTGTTGTTGTTAAGTGCCATCAAATTGGTTCCAACTCATAGTGACCCTATGTAGGGTTTCCAAGGAATGACTGGTGAGTTTGAACCATCAACCTTGTGGGTCAAACCAACCTTGCAGTCCATTGCTTATCCTACAGCACCACACACAAAGAGAACCTGCCTCTGAACAGCTTAAAAATTGCGCTTAATTATCAATCACTGCCTAAAAGCAGTGTATGTACCATCAGGTGCCATGGCAGTTGATGAAAGCATGATGCCATTCAATGGCCATTCGTCAATAAAGCCATGCACGCCAGTGAAGCCTGTCAAGCACGGGTACAAAGTCTGTACTTGGCTGACTCACAAACTGGGGAAGAAAGACCTAGACAATGACTCATCCCTCTCTTGGTGACAGTGTTGTTCTTGGACTATGTCATTCCTGAAACCATTCTCATAGACTCATTGCCTTTGCTTTCTCCTGTTGCTTGATGGAAAGCATGAATGCAAGAGGCCTGTATGCTGTAGAAACACTGCAAGCACATAAAAAAGGGCAACCAGAAATGATGAAGAAGAAAGATAAATTACAGTGGGGAGAATTTCTTTTTTGTTCGAAAGGATGTGGCAGGACAATAAACCTGTGACAATTTTTTCAACATTCCACAGCCCAGAGGATGTAACTAATGTTAAAAGACAGAGCAAAGACAGTTTCTTCTCAGAAATCCCTTGCCCAAGAGCAGTTGTAGAATACAACGCTATCATGGGAGAGTGGATTGCTTTGACCAAAGGCATGAAAGATATGCAATCAGAAAGTGCTTTTTCAAATGGTGACATTGATTGCTGTCTTTCCTTATTGTCCTTGCCATTGTCAACAGTTTCACAATGTGGAGCTGCAACAATGGGGGCAAATGTGACTAGCTTTCCTTTGGGCTCACTTGAAATCAAAAGAATAGGAAGCCCCTCTCTTCTTGTGAAGAACAAGTCAGGAGTAACCAGGGAGCCAAATGATGTGCAGCTCTGAAGATTGAAAGGCATTTATCTCTTAAGTGATCAAGACTCAAAGAACATAGCACTAAGACAGAGACTCAAACCAAAATTATGTGCAGCCATTTCAAGGTGCCTTTATGTGTAACCCTATGTTTGCAAGAGTTTCACAAAATAAAATTGCTGAGATCAAATGATTTTTCTCTTGCCTCATTCCAGCAATCCTACCTCCAGAGTCCAGTGCCCCATGTAATATTTATAAAACCTATCTTGTTGTTATTGCTGTTAAGTGTCGTTGAGTTGGTTCCAACTCACAGTGACCCTACACAGGATTTCCAAGAAGCGACTGGTGGGTTTGAACTGCCCACCTTGTGGTTAGCAGATCAATGCTTATCCTACAGAACCACACAAGGGCTCTTAAACCCCATCTTAGCAAAATTTTAACATGACTCAGTGATTCAGAATACATTCCATTACTGTTGTTGTTAAGTGCCATCGAGTCAGTTCCAACCCATAACAACCCTGTATAGGGTATCCAAGGAGTGGCTGGTGAGCCTGAATCACTGACTTTGTGGTTCAAATGACTTTGCAGTCCAGCTCATTAGCCCACAGCACCACATCAGGACTCCATTTCTATTACTTTAAAAAAACAAACAAACAAACAAAAAACCTTATATCACCAAATTTAACAAACATAAAATAATTTGATAATGAAAGGGATAAAAGTAGATGGCAAGGCATCTAGTGTGGCTGGAATATAGCATGAGGTAGAGATTAGCAGAAGGTCAGGCTGGAAAAATAGCTGGGTTGTGCTGGGACAGGCTTTGTCTGCCATGGGGAGCCACAGAATTCACCGTATTAAAGGAACGAGGAAGCTATGTTTGAGAAGCGCCATGTTCCCTGCTCTCGGGGAAGGGTAGGCAGTACCACAGAGCAGCCCAATATAAGAAGAAACCAATGAGAAGACAGAATTCTGCTTTCACCCATGCCTGGAATTATAAAGGAGGCGACAAGATGACTTACAACACCAACTTGTCAATGGTTTACAAGCCAGGAAAAAGGACAGCAAAAGAAGTGATTTTTTTTTTTCCTTCAAGAAAGTATCAGGACCCACACCTCCACCCACCCAAAAAGGCCACCAAAACAATAAAAATCCCCATACTTTGAAATGCCTATGAACCAACTCAACTCTAAATCAAGGTCTGTCTTTTACTCATGAAGACAGTTATGAGCTATACAAAAGCAGAGCAGACAGTAATGATCCATCGGTTGCTTTTTGGAAGGAGATTGCCAAGCTTTTTTTCCTAGTCCATCTGAGTCTAGAGGCTCTGATGAAACCTGTTCAATGTCACACCAACATGCAAGCTTCCCCGACCGAGAAGTGGTGGCTGCTCTGGAAGAGTACTGGCTGGAATTGAACCTTGCTTGGTCTCCCACATGTTGCTGCTTTTGTTGTTGTTAGGTGCCATCAAATC
>NW_006408521.1:31931286-31942487 GCF_000296735.1 Chrysochloris asiatica | reverse complement strand
GCATTCCAATCACCAGTAATGATCAATACATCTTGATTGCATGTTTGATCGATTTCAGATTGAAGAAGTTGGTAGAATTCTTCTATTTCATCCTCACCGGCTTTAGTGGTTGGTGCATAAATTTGAATAATAGTGGTATTAACTGGGTTTCCCTGTTATTGTTGTTGTTAAGTGCCATCCAGTTGGTTCCGACCTATAGCGACCCTGTACAGAGTTTCCGAGGCTGTATATCTTTAAGGGAGCAGAAAGATAGCCTCATCTTTCTCCCATGGAACGGCTGGTAGTTTCGAACTGCTGACCTTAAGGTTTGCAGCCCGATTCATAACTACTATGCTACCAGAGCTCCTTGGTCTTCTCTGTAGGCACATGGATATTACCCTATCACAGACAGCGTTGTACCTCATGACTGATCTTGATATGTTCTTTTTGACAATGAATGCAATACCATTCCTCTTCAATTTGTTATTCCTGGCATAGTAAACCATGTGATTGTCAGATTCAAAATGGCTAATACCAGTCCATTTCAGCTCACTAATGCCTAAGATATCGATGTTTATGTGTTCCATTTCATTTTTGACAATTTCTAATTTTCCTAAAGTCTATTGCTGCACCACCACTGCCTCCACCCAGGAAGTTATTAATTCCCTAACTCAAACTTATCCAACGAGTAGAAGGTACTGCCCAACTAGTAATTGTTGTTAAAAGCCGAGGAGTCAGTTCTAACACATAGAGATCCTGGATAGTGTTTCCAAAGAGCAGTTGGTGGGTTTGAACATCTGACCTTGTGGTTAGCAGTCTAGTGCTTTTCCTACAGCACCACACCAGGACTCCACACCTAAAAACAGAAATGTAATTTTACAAAATGCAAACCGCTACTATCAAGCCAAGGCATTTTTTTTAAGTGACATTTTATTTCTTCATTCATGAAATAAGTTTTGGTCTAGAGATAAGCAAAAGGAAATACGTACTAAGAAAAGATCGGGTCTAGCATTTGCCACTTTGGTGGATTGCCTGTTAGGAAAGATAGTGAAGAACCAGCATTGCTGATCCTATAATCACTTAAGATGACAGCGAAGACAGCAATAAAATACCTGCTTGGCGCATGCTTCCTTTAATAAAACTTTTATTTTCCCAGATGTGCAACATTTACTTCCCTGTTCCTACGTGCCAGGAGCTGATCAGAAACCATCAGCAGAACAAAATGAAACTGCTGTTATATTAAAATTCAATCAACAGTGTGTAAAACGATCTGTCTGGAATGTAAGGCCATCCGTGCATTTGTTGTTGCTGGATATTTTTTTCATAATATATCAAAATTCTGAGTGGTCTTCTTATGTCATAAATTTATGGGCTGTAAACAAGATGTGGCATTAGACGTTGGCAGAAAATGTTAACATCAACAAAATACCTTGGGTCTAATGCATTTAGCAGTTATAAATCTGAGCTGTCTTGCTCAGAGGAAAATGGTAACAGCTGTTGCATACCCAAAAGTCCATCAAGTCACGGCCTGGTGGAACCTGAGGTTTCAGCCTCTATCAAAGTATTATTGGTGACATGAAGTTGCACTAAGATGGCAGTGTGGTACTGTGGGTTTATGCGTTGGACTGCAAAGTCAGTTTGAACTTCAAGGTCGGCGGTTCAAGCTCACCAGCCATTCCTACAAAATTCAGACAAGGTCGCTATGGGTCAAAACTGACTTGACAGTACTTAACAACAACAACATACTCTTTAGTCCCTGCCCTCCAATGATGCAGCTTTGTGATAGGTGTTTATGAAACATAGATCATCTAATGTGGCTATGAGGCATAAATCATAACTCAAGAACCATACTTGAGGAAGTTTCACCATTCATTCATAATCCCAAGACTCACTGGGATCCACAGAAAACATCTGTTTACATCTAGCAAAACAAATAGGATCAACTGAAGTCTTCCAGCCATAAAAATACTTAGGCTCATTCTCTCTCTTTCTACAAGAACTCCCCATCTTGTCATTCTTCAGAGTCTACAAAGGAGAAGGATATGGTGCCCTGAAGCCAGTTGCTAATGTCATGCTCAGCTCTGGACATAGAGAATGTGCTGCTGAATGATTCGCCAGGAATCAAAGTACTGTCAGATTGATGTGGGATGATTAGGTAGTAACTAGACAGAAATGGGGCTTGTTAGGACTTAGAAGGCACACACTCCAAATGAGATGGTCCTTTCTGTGCTGATGAAACAAGACTGGGACAGAATGGGCAGATGAGCCCAGTTGTAGCGACTTCTACAGAGAACTAGTGACATCCTGTCATAACCATAACATGCTGACAATGTCTACAATTCTGGGAGGGACTAAAAAGAGAAAAGAAATATAGAAGGAGCAAGAATTTTATTTTTAGGGGTTGAATGAAGATTGGGATAACCTACTATGGACAACTGTTCATCTGTTGATCGTGAGAACTAGAAAACTGGGTTGTCCTGTCAAAAGACATTGCACAGTCTCGCAAGCAGGCTAGGATTGGCCCCTCCAGAAGGGACTTAGCCTCACATAGCACTGTTAAACTTACAATAATAAGCTAAATTTCTCTTGTAGTAAAGTTACTAGAAAATCTGCCTTTTCCCCCAGGGTTTTGGTTTCCAAACTTCAGATGCAATGAATCCAGATATTCATGTGAAACACAATTCAAATTCCTAAGCTGAAAAATCAAGAGGCTCAAACTCGACATTTGAGTTGTTATATTCCTCTAAAGAATGTCAAATGGGCTTAATGATAGGCCAAAATTATCCAGCCGAAGCACCACTGCAAGTCACTCTTGGGTAACCTCAAATAATAAATCAAGCAAGCATCCTCTCTCTGCTCTTCATTGTTGCTTTAATGGGAAATTCTGGGAGAAAATGCATCCTGGTTTCACAGTGAGTCCAACACAAACATCTTTCCTGAATCGATGACCCAGAGCCATTCAAAGTTGAGATTTCCCATTTGAAGTTGACCCTCTAGAACAGAAGCTCTTTAATTCATCTTCAGGTCTACCAGCTGCCATCTCTGCTGACCCAAAACCAAGTAACAGGACCCAACTGCCCTTTCTTTTATTTAATTACAATGTTTCTCTGGGGTTATATGGATAGGTGCTTGGTAATGAGGGGTAAAATAAGCCAGAAAGAAATTTTTAGATAAGATAATCAAATTAAAACAAATCTTAACTGAAGTAAGACTCAAAGGAATTAAAAATAATTAATCTTCGCATAGGGCATACTTATGTTAAAGCAGGACTTTATGGAAGGCAGTTCCACCTTGGACCCCATTATGGGGCAATAATAGATCTAGATCTTTCAACTGCAGAGTTACTTGGGAAAGTAAGTGGTCAGGATTGATGTTATTCTCTAAAGGGAAAGCGTTGCTGTACCATCTCTTCTCCAATTGGAATTACACTGAAGCCTTGCTAACATGAACCATGAGGCCCTTGGGTGAAGCTATGTTTATGATAAGCCTCTTTTGATTCATTCAGTGATAAATATCCATCCTTCTACAGGCTCCAGGGTGGAGCACACTGCCTTTATAAAACTGTGCCTGGGAGTAAGGAAAACAAGAGCAAAGACACAGAGTCCTTTCAAATCCTACAAAATACATGTCTGTTTTCTTTATATTGAAACAAATTTTAATGCAGCATTTACTGTTCTTTTTCTATCATAACGAGGAGTGCAGATATGAGTGTCTCAGAGAGGCAAATATATCAATTACCATATTGTTTTCTAAAGACGTTTAATCTTCTTGAAGGAAGATGTGCCTTAAGCTAACTTAAGCTAGTAGTTCTATTTCCATGAAACCCAATTATGAAATCGACAAAACCCATTATTAAGTTGAGAGTGCATATTTCAGCCTGTGACATCTTAGAATCAAGGAAATATGGCATTAAACCTGTCCAATTCTAGATACACATTATCAAGATAGGAATTGTGTTAGAAAGCTAAAATGTGCAGAAACCAAGATACCCTGTGTCTTGTTTGCTGTAAACAGTTTCTGCAAGTGGCTTGTAAGCACATGAGTAGTCTGCACATAAAACATTTTCAAAATAAATGTAGCATCAGTCTTTGGTCATATGGATTAGAAGGGAAATCTATTGGACTGCATAAGAAAAGGAAAATACATTAGATCTAGTGATATGTATAGTTAAAAATGGAGCCCTGGTATGGCACTATGGGTTAACATGCCAGAATGCAAAGCTGTTTGAAACTGCAAGGTTGGTGGTTCAAGCTCACCAGCGGCTCCTTGTACAGGGTTGCTATGGGTCAAAACCAACTCAACAGCACTTAACAACAACAACAACAAAGTTAAAAACAGGAGTCCTGGTGTGGTAATGAGGATAATGCGCTGGATCACAAGGTCAGTTTGAGCTGCAAAGTTGGCAGTTCAAACGCATCAACTACTCCTTGGAAACCCTACATAGGGTCTCTGTGAGTTGAAATTGACTCAAAGGCAACTTAACAACATAGTAGAAACAGATTTGGTTAGAGGATTTGAAATGATGCAATTATTTGATGATGTGTTCTTGGAAAGACCTTCACATTAGTAGACAAGTGCAAGAATGACATGGGGGTCATGTCTAACTTCACAAGGGGAAGGAGAATCCAACTCAAAATCGGGCCAAAGCTGATTCCTCTGAGGCAGAGGTCAGATGTTCCTCCACCCATCAACCTTCTTCTATACCTATCATCCCTCCCACACCACTCTCTGCTTCACATCAGGGTTCAGTCAGTCATCTGTTGCAATGGCCACACAGAACTCACAGACAATACTCATGATTATGGAATTTATTAGGGAGGTGAACAGGACACAATCCAGGAACCTGACTGGAGACGGTAAGCTCATCTTTCTAGTTGACTTGGGTAACCATCAATAGTGACCACAGGCAGCCTTGATTGTCCTCCCTGCACTTTGCTGCCTCCAGTGAGAGCAAAGCCTGCCTCGAGTGTGTGAAATAGATGGACTACAGGTCTATCACTTTTATTATATGGTCTGTACCTTTAATGTTTCCTTCTCCTTTTCTATTCGCTGCTGTTCCAGATGTAGCTTCACAAGTGCTGACTCTTTAGCTGAGATTTCTTCTTTTAACTGATCTACCTGATGGGTCATAATCTTTAATTTCCTCTTCATTTCTGTTAATTCATCCTAACCAAAAAAAAATGAAAAGAGAAATATCTGAAAGGCATTACTTACGGAAGTTCAGTATATCTTCAAGTGCTTTTTGAAAGACACCCCTCAAAACTAGTCTCTTGACCCATTAAAACTGGGCTATTCCTATAAATCTTGTACCCATCGATTTCAGAACTATATAGCATTCACTTTCAAAATATTCATGAGATGTATATCGCGCATGCACAATATATATCACACACACAGATACACTTCATTCCTCATTTTACAGGACAAGATTGGAAGTACAACAAACACTGATTGTAACTAAAAGACTGTGAAGCAAAGCTCTGTAATTAGATGACAGGAGTAGGCGCCTGCCCTCTAACACATGGGGCTATTAGCAGTTCTAAAATAGGAAGAGGCCAGTAATTGTTCTACATAACAATGAAAGCAAAGGGGAACATGATTATCACCATCTTACCAACTTGTGTCGTCATCTCCATTTCAAACAACCTGACAGCCTTGCAAAAATTGATCTTCTCTTGCAGGTGAATTCCAGGAGATTTCTTCCTTGATCTGTTCTATATTCTGCCATTAGGGTAGCAGAAACTGTTTCAAGCCTAGTGTGAGGAAGGAAGAAAAAGCCAAAACATAACTACATCCTTTACCTGAGCCTCAACCAGATTTTTGCTATACAGATTCCTGTCCGATCTCACAGCTTCATACAGGTTCTGTTGCTGCTTTAATTTTGTCTCTGACTCAGCAATTTTTTTCCTGTAGTCAAAAATCTGCATTTCACGGACTTTTATGTCTTCCATGTTCATGAGGACCTGGCGGAAAAAAGAAGTCAATGAATATGGTTAAATAGCCTAAGTGAGGCTATCAGTTTGTAACAGACATGGTGATTTATATCTAAGGGTGGATGCTAGAAATGCCAGCAATCAGAAAATCTGACTGTGGTTATAGTCACTGCAGTACAAACCCAGAAACAGCCCAGCTGAAAAGGCACAAGTATGTATTTTATCTGCTCCACATTCCGCTCAAGCAAAAAAGCTTAGCACAGTTATTTTGTGATCATAAGAAGGAAAAATAGAGTTCTTTCAATTCTGAAAATCTTACCCACCCAAAAGAAAAACAACAACAACAACAACATAGGCTTAAACAAATCTTAACACAAAACACTGAAAAAGACGAGAGATAGCCTAGCTGCTTGGCCACTCTGGCTGCTTTATAGGGTTAGCCAAGAGAAAGAAAAGGGGCTTTTGAATAGTGATAACAATCATAACCCTGCCTTGCCAATGTTGCTGTCGCTGTACTAGGGGAAGGTAAAGGCCTTCATAAAAACCCATCCTGTTGTGCACAAAGCACTTCTGGGAAAGATGGCATACAAGAACGACTGATTCCTTTTTGCAAGTATGAAAAAGCAAGATCCAAGACTCCACAGTGTCCCGATAGCCATCAATAAACAGTCCTTACAGTAGAAATGGCACAATCAGGACTCAACTGCATTATCTACAGACATTCATTCTTAAAACTTCCTTAAGAAAAGTGTTAATGATTAAATCAATGGAACGCAAGACTCCACAACACCTAGGACTCATAAGGACAACATTCTTATGAAGACGAAGACCTCACTGAATTACTGAATTTTAGTGGGCTTCTCTTATTAGGTACTACAATGTAAGGAAGTCAAGAATGTGACAGAGAATGGAGGGAAGGGGCCATAAGGAAGCCAGGGAAGGTTGCCCTGAAAAAGTGAAGTTTTACTTGAAATCTAAAGGACAAAAGTACATTTTAACTTCACCATGTTAATTTCATTGTGATCCTGGTGTGGGATACATGTTGTCAACAGCGTGTTCCCAACTTACTGAACTTTGGGAACCCCCCCCCTTTTTTTTTTTTAATTTCTACTTGTGAAATTAATGTTCCAGAAAATACAAGGGGGCTTCAAAAAGTTCATGGAAAAGTTGGATTTAAAGATAATGGGATTTTCCCACAAACTTGTTGAAGCTCCCTCATAGCACTCTGAGCAACACTGTTCTAATATTTTCCCATCAGAGTTGATGACAGCTGGAATTAACAATATTTACCCTTTATATCTTAGAAAACTTTCTTAGAATTTCTACAATTATATGTAAGGAGAAATAAAATTATTCTCAGCACTTTTCAGCAGATATTTTTTTGTACTATTTTTTCTTATTGGATCTATTTTTTTTCTTCTTACAATCTTTTAATTTATCCATATTCCTATGTATAGAGATGGACTACACTGTGGCAACAACAATGGGCACAAACAACAACTGTCAGGAAAGCTCAGGACCAGACGGTGTTTCGTTCTGTTGTACTTAAAATCACTGTGAGTCAGAACAGCCACAATGGCACCTAACAAGAAAACAAAAACATACATATTCCTACATGTCATAATTTCAAATAGTCTGTCAAATGTACATTTATTTTCTTTCTCTTATTTACTTGGACCTTTCTTCCTACCTCAACCACATCAGTCCCTTATTATACATAACATGTCTATGTTAACAATCTAATATACATCCTTCCATAGCATTCTTTGAATTCTGCATATTCTATTCAGAACTACAAATAGAATCATAATAGCTGAGAGATATTAGGTACTTCCTTTGTACCAGGCACTTTACATATTGGTGTTGTTGTTAAGTGACTCATAGAAACCCTGTATAGAGTTTCCTAGGAGGGGCTGGTGGGCTTAAATCACCAGCCTTGCAGTTAGCAGTCCAGTGCTTATCTTGCAGCGCCAAACCAGAATGCCATACTAACTTAATCTTCAAAAAAATGCCAAGATGTGTATTATGATTACTCTGATTTTACCAAGAAAGTAACTGAGGTCAAAAGTATCTATATCATTCCCCAAAGGTATTCAGCTAGTAAATCTACAGATGAAGGGATTTGTTTGTTTTCCAAGGGAGTCTTGTGTTGTGGTTCACTCTTGTTTTCCTTCCTGTTTTGTGTGGGGGGAGGTAAGGAAAGCATTAGTCAGATGGAATGTTATAGACACTTTCATTCACTTGCCTTTATCACTCAATGATATCTTGTGAAAATCATTGGATATAGTTCTAATCCATTCTCTTTAAAGATCATATCAGATTCTGTTGAAAAGATGTACCATAACATACTCAATATTTCTCCAACTGATGGCATTAACTCTGTTTCTCCGTTTTACCAGTACGAACACTGCTCAAAACACCTCTTTTGTACTTATGTCCTCATGCATTCATGATTTGACTTCTATGGGATGGATTCCCAAGAGTAGGAGAGCTGGCTCAAAGGAGATATATTTTTTAGTTCTAATAAATATTGCTAGATTGCTTTCCAAAACAGCCGTAATACTTTACATTTCCACATTACCAGCCATAGTTTCTTCTTAACAGAAAGAAGGTTTATCCTGAAACTACTGGGATAGTTTTTCATTAAGGATAGCCTCTCTTTGGTCCTACTGACTAATTCTTTGAATGTAATGTTGAATTTGGATTGCTAGAATTTTATTTAGAATTCTGCATATATAATCATAAGTGAGATAGGTCTACAACCTCCTTTTTAGTTCTATTTTAGTATCAAGGTTTCTGCTAGTCTCATAAACGGAGTACATTTCTGCTCACTCATTCATTCGTTTGCTCACTTATTCATTCATTCAATGAATATGTATTGAAAGCCTATCAATTGTGTCTTCATTCGTACTACTCAACCACCCCAACCAAAGATTCACCTGGGATCCCAGCTCTTTCCCAGGTCTAAAGTCTTTCTACATTATAATAGGAGAAGGCATGAGCTATATCAGTAAGCAATACCTTCCAAAATTACCAAAAACAATAAAAGACACATGAGCAGCACTTTCTCTAAATTCACACGCATATGAAAGTCATATAATAACACGTGAATGATCTGATTCTTAAAAGTCTAAAGGAACTCAATTTTAAACCATTAGGACTTCAATCAGTGTTGGAGCTAATACCCTCCCAAGTTTTGCTTGGCAGCTTAAATACTTATTAATCTTTTAAAGTTTTCTACTTCCCTATGAGTCAAATCTTAATGTGTATACAATCTATAATGCCCAAATTTTTTAATTTATGAAACTATGAGTTAGAACCAACTCAACAGCACTTAACAACAAAGAGTTGTAAATAATATTTTTATGTGCTTTTACTGTTTTATCACTTAGTAATAATAGCTGTCATCTACTTTGTGTGGAAAGAAAAATGACCCAAAGTAAAACTATATACAGACACACTGGGAATAGTTTGGAGGGTTGCTTAGGGCCTGGAAGAATAAAGATTAGAAGATTGAAGACAGAAATTTTGAGGAAGAGGCATGAATTTGAGATGCATTGAAACCCTGATGCATTTTCCACCGATTCTTAGAGCTATATGGTGGTGCTGTAGGATATCCATTGGACTCCTATACAAAAGGTCAGCAGTTCAAGCCCACCAGATGTCCTATGGAACAAAGATGAGGCTTTCTTCTCTTGTAAAGATGAATCACCTCAGAAACCCTATACAGGGCCATAATTGACTTGATGGCAGTGGGCTTGAATTTTTTTTCCTTTTTTGTGGAATATATCTCTATTGTTGCTGTTCAATGTAATCCAGTTGTGTTCAGCTCATGTTGTTGTTGTTAGATGTCATAAAGTCAGTGCCAACTCATAACAACCCTATGTATAACAGAACAAAACAAGATCCAGACCTGTGTCACCTTCACAATTTTTGTTACATTTGAGACAAATGCTGCAGCCAACCCATTTCGTTGGGTGTCTTCCTCTTTCTCACTTTAGAAAGCATGATGTCCTTCTCCAGAGACTGGCCCCACACAATAATATGTCCAAAGTATGAGAGACAACGTCTTATCACCCTTGCTTAACAGGGCATTCTGGCTATATTTCTTCCAACACAGATTTGCTTGTCCTTATAGCAGTCCATGGTACTTTTACTATCCTTCTCCAATATCATAATTCAAATGCATCAATTTTTCTCCAGTCTTCCTTATTTATTATCCAACTTTCACATACATAATGAGGCATATGAGGCAACTGAAAATACCAGGATTTGGATCAGGCACATCTTAATCCTTAAATGGATATCTTTGCTCTTGAATAATATAAAGAGATCTTGTGCAACAGATGTGCCTAATACAATACTCATTTGATTTCTTGACTGCTGCTTCCATGAGTATCGATAGTGGATTCAGCAAAATGAAGTCTTTTCAATCTTTTCTCCACTTATCATGATATTATTATTTATTGGTCCACTTGTGAGGAGTTTTGTCTTCTTTACATTGAGGTGTAATCCATACTGAAGGTTGTGGTCTTTGATCTTCATTGGTAAGCATTTTAAATCCTCTTTGTTTCCAGCAAACAAAGTTGTATAATCTGCATATTACAAATTGCTAATGAGTCTTTCTCCAATTCTAATGTCACATTCTTCTTCATATAATCCTGCTTCTCAGATTATTTGCTGAGGATACAGATTGAATAAATATGGTGAAAAGATACACGCCTGACACGTACCTTCCTGATTTTAAACCATTCTGTATCCCCTGTGTGAACCACTGCCTATTGGTCTATGTGCAGATTCCTCATGAGAACAATTAAATGTTCTGGAATACCATTCTTCACAATGTTATCTATAGTTTGTCATGATCCACACAGTCGTTGCAAAATCACTAAAGCACAAGCAAACATCTTTCTGGTGTTTTCTGCTTTCTACCAAGATCCATATGACATCAACAATGGTATCCCTAGTTCCCTGTCATCTTCTGAATTTGACTTGAATTTCTGGCAGTTCTCTGTCAATGTACTGCTGCAACAGTTTTTTAATTATCTTTAGCAAACTTCTGCTTACCTGTGATATTAATGATATAGCTAGATGACTGCGTACCATTGAGTCATCTCTCTTTGGAACGGGCACAAATACGGATTTCTTCCAATAAGTTGACCCAGTAGCTGTCTTCCAAATTTCTTAGCATAAGTGAGAGAGCACCTTCAGTGATACATCTGTTTGTTGAACGATGTCAATTTGTATTCCATCAATTCCTGGACTTTGTTTTCGCCAATGCCTTCAGTG
>NW_006408521.1:31920825-31930606 GCF_000296735.1 Chrysochloris asiatica | reverse complement strand
GGAGCAGAAAGCCTCATCTTTCTCCCATGGAACAGCTGGTAGTTTCAAACTGCTGACCCTGCGGTTTGCAGCCTGATGCGTAACCACTACACTACCAGAACTCCAGGATGAAAACCACAGTGGGGATTCTGCCTTCCCCCACACACTCTGAAACTAAACTCTCTCTTGAAAACTTGTAAGTCAGTCACTTCGAGCCTTTACAGCCCCTCCCTCCATTTTAGGTACTCAATGTCTAAGTTGCCCATCCCTATCAACCCTGTGTACAGAGGTGGTGGGAGATGACCTTTGCTGTGAAGACTCCTTCCCTCTTGGTTGGTATTTTAAGCTTCTACATCCATAAGTATAGGTCAAGTTCATCAAATTGTGGTGATTTACACTTGTTTTCTTTATAATTTTTTTTTTTTTTAAATCTTCCTCTAGTTGAGTTCTGATCATCCAGCCATTAAAGCTAGGTCAAATGGTTACTATTCTGCAAGTTTGGGCTTTCTTGTGCCTTTCCCCTCATTTCATATCAGCTGGATGCTTCACTCTCAGCTCTAGCCCTCTGTGGCTATGTCCTTGTCCATGGGTTCAGGAGTCCCCAGGTCTCACCATACTCCAGGTCAATGAAAACCTATATAATGTGACCACTTCTTTTTGATTCAGTAACTTAGTTTATTCCTTCTATCTCCTTTGGATGCTTTCTACATCATTTAATACTTTACCCATAGAATCCCTCAACATTTCAAGTCAAGGCTTGGATTTTTTTCTTCAGTTGTTTCAGCTAAGAAATGCTGAACATGTTCTTTCCTTTTGGTTTTCTAATTGCAGGTCTTTGTACATGTCATTAGAATACTTGACTATGTCATCTCTAGCTGCCCTTTAAATTTTTCTGTTCAGCTTTTTTAACCTCCTATTTCTCCCATTAGCTTTTAATTTCTCTAAGCTCTAGAGCAAATTTCAGATTCACTTCTGACATCCATTTGGTCTTTTCTTTTTTTCCTGCCATCTTAATGACCTTTTTGCTTTCTTTCTGTGATATTCTTGATGTCATCCCACAACTCTTCTAGTCTTCAGTCATTAGTATCTAAGGCATCAAATCTGTTCTTTAGATGGTCTCTGAATTTGGGTGGGATATGTTCAAGGCCATATTTTGTTTCTTGTGGACTTGTTTTAATTTTCTTCAGTTTCAACCTGAACTTGCATGAACAATTGATGGTCTGTTCCACAGTCTGCTCCTGACCTTATTTTGATTGATCATAATGAGTTTCTATACCATCTTTTCCCACAGATGTAGTCAATCTAATGCCTGTGTATTCCATCTAGTGAGGTCTATGTGTATAGTCACCTATTATGTTGTTTTAAAAGTTATTTGCAAGGAATAAGTTGTCAGTCTTTCAAATATTTATCATGCGATCTCCAGCATCATTTCTATCACCAAGGCCATATTTTGCAACTACTGAACCTTCCTCTATGCTTCCAAACCTTGCATTCCAATCACCAGTAATTATCAATGCCTCTTGATTGTATGTTTGATCAATTTCAAACTGAAGAAATTGGTAGAATTCTTCAATTTCATCATCATTGGCTTTAGTGGTTGGTGCATATATTTGAATAAAAATGGTATTAAGTATGGGGTATGGATATTATGCTACCACACAGAGCATTGTACTTCAGGATAGAAGTTGAAATGTTCCCTTTGACAATGAATGTGACACCATTCCTCTTCAATTTGTCACCAGCATAGTAAACCATATTATTGTCTGATTCAAAATGGCCAATACCAGTCTGTTTCAGCTCACTAATGCCCAGAATATTGAGCTTTATGCATTCCATTTCATTTTTGAACAAATTCCAGTTTCCTAGATTCATACTTTGTACATTAATCATTCTTAATTCTGATTATTAATGCATGCTCACAGCTCTTCATTTTGAGCTTTGCCCCATCAGCCAATGAAGGTCGTAAAAACTTATGCCATTCACATCATTATGGTCAACTCTACTTTGAGGAGACAGTTTTTCCTTAGTCATATTTTGGAAGCTACCTGAGGAGTGCTCATCTTCCAGCACTCTATCTGACTATGTTCTGGTGCTATTGAGAATGTTTTCATCTTCTGGCAATATAGCTGACAGTGTTCCACTGCTACTCATATGGCTCTCAGTGTCTAAACATTCAGATGTAATCCTCCTCTCCTACTGAAGGTCCACTAAAATCTGCCCACTATGTGTGACCCAGCTGGTATTTAAAATACCAGTACACATGGTATGGTATCACAGTACCACACAAGCCATCACAGTACAACAAATTGACAAATGAGTGATGTTTTCAACTCATAGCATCCCTGTATCTTTAGAATCCTTCAAAGTGAGTAATTAGCAACATTTTAAGATACCACCAACACTGTCAACTAAAATGTAAATGTTAGAAATCAAAGTGAAATCTAAATAAGAGCCCCATTTCTGGATCTGTTATTTTGGTTCATAGTTTTTTGTTTTTTTCAAAGAATAGCAGTGTGCTGCTGAAGCTAAGTGCTATTGAGTCAGTTCCGGCTCAGAGTGACCCTGTAGAGAGTTTCCAAGGAGCAGCTGTTGGGTTTGAACTGCTGACCTTGTGGTTTGCAATCCAGTGCTGATCCGACAGTGCCACACCAGGAGTATATTTAGCCTTTCTATGGACAACACATCACTTTTTTGGGGGGTCAGTTAAACAAACAGCAAGGTTGGTGGTTCAAGCTCACCAGCTGCTTCTTGGAAACCCTATATAGGGTCACTATGGGTCGGAATCAACTCGATGGCAATTCACAACAACAACTAACAGATTGAAAATACTTTGAACAGCACCATCAGCATGCAGAATATCAAGCAACATATCAGAGACAAAAAAAAGTTGTTTTCAATCACTTAGAGAGATGTTATAACAAAAATAATCCTCTCCAAATGCTCCTTGGAGGCCAGGATGGCTAAGGACATATTGTCTGGAGGAAACAGTTGCTGGAGAAGGATGTCATGCTGGGTAAGGTGGAGGGTCAGAGAAAGAGAGGAAGACCCCTAACGAGATGGATCAGCCAGGTGGCATCATTGATGGCGTCAAGTGTGGCAGCGGTAGTGAGGTTGGCCCAGGATCAGACATTGTTTCGTTCTGCTGTGCATGGGGTTGCTATGAGTCGGTTCCGACTCCATGGCACCTGACAACAACAACAAGAGAGAATAATGTTCCAGAGAAAGGATGTAGCCAAGGATATTTCATTTTGGGGCACCCAGCTTGCATCATTGCCCCTCTTTCTACACAGAACCATGCACAAAATCACAAACTAGTTTCTGGGTGCCTGAAGCTGGGAGTAACAAGAACCCATCAAGATACCAAGAGGATGAGAAGGGTTTACATTAAATGACAATGAAAACATTACCTAAGTATTGAAACTAGAAGAAAAGACAATTTACAAAGCAATTTCATTCTAAGTGTTGAGACTCATTTTATTTTGATGGAAATCATTCAAACCAATGTCATGTAGAAGTCCAAAGTCTTTCTTTCATCAGCAAACTGTCCTGGTAAAAAATTGTCTATCAGAGAATGAGGATGCCAGCTGTGGGTCTGAAGCTTAATTAATTGATTATTCTTTCAGATACCTCAAACCAACTCATGAGATAAATCACATTCAAATAAATATAGAAAGTTTTATTACAGTCAGGGAGTTGGAGCCCCAAGCCTGTGTAGGCTGGCTACTCTGGAGGAACCCAGGAAATGCTTACAACGCACTATGAGGACACAGTCCTAGCTTATAACCTACTCCTAACTTCTCTTTCTGTTAAAACCACCTGTCAACAACAGTCAGAGATCAAAATCAATAATACTTCTGCATAGTCAAAACGCCTTAAGGACTGAGGCAGGATAAGGAAGTAGGTCACTGAATTTGGAAGCCTTTAACTTACATTTGATGAAATATCAGTACAATAAACTTCTCCAGTAAGTTTTTCTGATGTCATTCAGTGGTCTGAATGCTGACAATCAATGCCTCTAGCCTCATAATGAAACTGAAGAAACCTCACTCTCCAAAAATAAAATACACCTATGTGCCCCGGCCTGGGAAATTTGAAGTTTTCCTTACTTTGTTTTTTTTATTGTATCCTCAGTCCTAAACTCAGAGAAGTGTAGCTATGGTTGTATTCCTTTGTTGATAATGTACTGTGTTAGATTATAAGATGGGGGGAGGGTAATAACTGTGCCTACACCTCATAGGGCTATTGTGAGGATTTAGTGATTTATGATTGATATTACATATTAATGTCATCACATAAGAAGTACCTAGTGTAGAGCAACTTAATCACTTAATAAATGATCATCTCTTTTTATTACAGGATACATTATATAATATTAATACTTAATAATAAGTCTACTTGGGTTTTTTTCTATAGATCAAACTCTTTCTCTATGAAAGCCATGACATATAGTATGTTTCCCTCATTTTGACACAAACCCTATAAGTTGTAATCTGCTCCTTGAATGCTCCTCACCAGGATTCTGCCATGAAAACTGCTCCATACTTTAATCAATTTTTGCACTCCTTGCTTACTTCTAAGCCCATGAAAGCCCATAATTATTCATTTTAATAATATGCATCATCTATCTAGAACAGCCTGCTCTGACACTGTTATAGGCAAATGAGCAAAGAGGTAAGGAATTTGCGGGAAGAGATTAGTTGTAAAAGAATGCTTTTTGGCGTATAAAATGTCTGGGAGGAGATTTCCAGAAGTTTAATATTTAGACTGAAAATGGAGGGGTCCTGATATGAGCTAACCGCATTGTGTGCAATAGGTTCAGCAGATTTAATAATTCACTAGGAAGGGTGTTGCCTAGGATTTGTGGGCATCTGGAAAGGAGTAAATATGATGGACAACTTATGATGCCATTCTTCATGCCTTGCAATTGATCTGAATAATTAAAATTCAGAGTCCAGCCCAGAAAAGGAGCATATGGATAAAAAGTGACAAAACCCTGTAGCACATTAGCTTCTGGTTCAGCAAATATCCACTCGCCCACCCCACCCCACCCCCCGCCAGCCTCCAGGAAAGGAGTATGCTTGTCCACACTGTTAATATTTGCATTAGTCAATAAGCTGTCAGAGAACATTATTAGACAAAGCTAAGGTGTGGAATGTGCTCCTTTGCTTGAGTTGGTCCTTTGCACCCCGCCTTCCTTTCACCATGAGAAGAGCATGCATCTAAGATGATGAGCATGTGGAACAAAACTGAAGCCAGCCCACAGACAAGAGCCAAGTCCAGCCCAGATCAGCTGAACCTCAGTCAACTGCAGGTGTGGGAGACCAAAATAAATGCTTACTTCTGAATGCACTGAGATTTTCTGGTGGATTATTACACAGCATTATTATGGCAAGTTGACTAAAACAAATGCATAAGAAAAGATTGGGGATTCTGAGCCAGCCAAATTCTGGCACAAAAGGGAATCTCCTTCTTTCTCATTTGCAAATGCCAAGTTAAATTCCTAAAATGAGATGGTTGGGGTCCAAGTAGGTTCAGCTGGCTTTATAATCCTCATCCATTCTCTTATCTCGTATTTTAGCATTAGGTCCATCTTGAGTGCTTGATGCCATGAAAAGCTTTCATATTTTCTGCACCTTACTGACTGTTAGCAAGGAGTTGGGAATAACTGCATTCAAATGCCATGCTGGGGAAAAAACACTGGGGCATCCGTCAATGAATTGATTGATTGATCTAGTTACACAGTATTGACTATGTAACAAAATTATTCAAAGTACTTTACAAATGTTAGCTCAGTTAACAACTGGGATCAAACCACATAAATAAATTCTCACTATGTTTTATCAGACACATACAGTGAACATGCTTCCCACTTGAAAAAATATGATTTTAACAGCAACATACTAATGTATAAGGTGCTCTGGTAGTGTAGTGGTTATGAGTCTGGTTGTTAACCTCAAGGTCGGCAGTTCGAAACTACCAGCTGCTCCACGGGAGAAAGATGAGGCTTTCTGCTCCAGTGAAGATTTACAGCCTTGGAAACCCTATGCAGGGTCGCTATATGTCAGAACTGACTCATAACATGTAACCACCACCACTATAATAATGTATCAAATAATGATAAATGCTGTCAGGGGTTAAGTCAGTGATAGGAAAGTTGCTGTTGATTAAGAATGTATGAAGAACATGTGCTCTGATTATTTAGGTAGGACATTATACAACATTATGCAGTTAAACCTTATTGTTGTTGTTGTTGTAAAGTGCCCTCTAGTCAGTTCCAACTCATAGCAACCCTACATAGGGTTTCCCAGGAGTGGCTGGTGGGTTTGAACTGCCAACCTTTTGGTTAGCAGTTCAGTTCTTAACCTACAGCACTACACTACATTATTGCTGTTGTTGTTATATGCCGTGGAGTCGATTCCGACTCAGAGCGACCCTGTACAGGGTTTCCGAGGTTGTAAATCTTTATGGGAGCAGAAAGCCTCATCTTTCTTCAGCGGAACAGCTGGAAGTTTCAAACTGCTGACCTTGCTGTTCACAGCCCGATTCATAACCACTATGCTACCAGAGCTCCGTACACTACATTAGACATTATAATAATAATAATACAGTCAACAGCGAAATGTGGTACCAGTATTTCTCCTTTACATGAAAATGAAGACCAATAGACAAATCCCTTTATCAAAATCAATGGCATCCTGCTTTGTGCCACGCATTGCCTCTCCATTTACTTACAAAAAGGTGGCTGCACCTATTCTGTGTCAGGATGCTGGAAATAAAATGAATGAGATCAAGGTTCTTGCTCCTAAGAGCTCATGTGAAGGGATGAAAACATATGTGCAAATAAATAACTATTCCATTCTAGAGATATCAACAAATCCTCATAAAGCAGGGAGGGACTAGCTCTGCCTGGGAGTCAGAGTAGGCATGACTAAGAAGATGGGCATTTGAACTGGGTCTTGAAGGATGAATAGAAGGTTGTCATACAAAGAGGAGCAAGGCCTTTCCAGGGAGAGCATACACAGACTTTAGCCCATAGGTCAGAGCATCTCAATAGCCACACCAGGTACAGGTTACAGGTGTGTGCCAGAACAGTGATTCTACTATAGAGTAGGCAGCTGGTGCCCCTAGGTTAATCCCCTTCAGTCTTGAGCAGTCTTTTCCTCTTTTTCCCATGTGCCATAGACATGTTATTTTCTTTATGCACTGTGAGGTCAAAAATGTTGGGAAACACTGTCCCCAGGGTACCAAGAGTTGACAGGGATTTATAAACCAAGGGGTAACAAGACCAGCTTGGGATTTACTATGAGTTAGCTCTAATGGTGGCATCATGGCAGCCTAGAGTAGAAAGATTATCTGGAAGGAGAAGTAGAAGGTTTCAGTAGATTGTATTAAGTATTTGAATTAGAAGGGTCCTAGTCTACCCCAGGATGTCATGCTTGGCCATGAGGCTTGCTTCAGCGAGTGGAGTTTGCATGGAGGTGCCCTGGTCTTTTTCTGACAGCAGAAACTCAATGAGAATCTCAAGATCCCCCTATCTCACTCTTGGCCCTCTCTCCAAAGACCAGCACATCCCAGACAGAGCCAGCTCAGAATGGAGAGGATGCCAAGCAGGGCTGCAGCTGACCCTCAAAGGACAACAATGTGAGCAAAATAAATTCTTATTGCTGGGAATTACTGAATGTTGGAAATTATTTGCTACAAAGTAAGTTGTTTGTTACAGAGGCTAGTGTGCTAATTCAGGCTAGGAAACAGCTGGGCCTGAATCTCCAGTTGTCCCAGAGTCAGGAAATCATGCAACAGAGCTCCTAGAATGACTAAATCAGGAGAAAACTAGGCTCTATTCTCATGGCTCCCAATCAAGAGTCAGAGATTTCCTGGGGGATCTTTACAAGGAAGATGTCCAGCCAGGGCTGTCCTGAGCATATGTACCCAATGCTACATTCTGTAAACTTGTATCCAGTACTTATGTCGTCTAGGTGGGAAGAAGTTGACTTCCCATTAGTAAAGCTCATTTCTCGACTGCATTATGCTTATTACTCAAATGTTGGCTATCCCCTTTATCATCTATTTTGAGATTCCACTGCAAATAAATAAATCAGACTTAAGCATTGAAGAGCATGGTGGAAATGACTGCGGATTTCACTTAGAAGATGGGAGACAGGACTAACATTGCTTAGAAGACAACATGCCACTAGAAAAACAATACTAAATGAGGCTTCTCTCCCAGATTCTTTTCTCAGCTTCATCACTAAAACTTCTCTGTGTCCCAGAACCACTACCTTATGCCATTACTGAAGAGTATACTGGTGAGTATTCTGTGCTTCAAGTACACACTGTACAAGACAACTGGTTAAAGAAAACTATGAATCCCCGAAATCATTCCTAATGGTCCTGCCCGAAACCTGTTCCCTCTGAAGCAGTTTGCAAGTAGAAGAGATCTAGAACCCAGCTACCTAGCATATGGACTTTTACCACTAGTGGGGTTTAGGTTCACAATAAAAACCTAAAATCCCACTGCTTTGGAGTTGACTCTGACTCACGGTGACTCCCTGTTTGAGCAGAAGTACACCAGAGGGTTTTCTTGGTTATAATAGAATCTAAAGCACATTGCCAGACCTTTTCTTCTGTGATGCTGCAGGGTGGATTCTCACTGCCAACCTTTAGGTTAGCAGTGGAACATAAGCCATTGGTGCCATCCAGGGGCCTTAGGTTCACAATCGTGTTCAAGTGTTCTTTGACTATGTGATACATTTAACTGATGCCAACAGTCACTCACAACTTAATTTAACCAGGCTGATTTAAGCAATGTGTTCCTCTAAGTTGAAGCCCTCTTGCTCTGAAGGGACCATACTGACAAGTATGGTTGAGAACAAGGAACTGAGAGGTGACTGCCCTGGTGCATCTGAAACAGCCAAAAGCTGGAAGAGGGGTCCAGAAAAGGGGACTGAGAGAACGCTAAGGCAACCTTGTCCATTTCACAAGCTGGCCCGCAGCTAGCTCGAGAACAGCTTTGATTCTGTCAACGTAAGTCTTCTAAAACCTATGTACACCACAAACTGAAATCTGAAGAATCCATCTTTGGAACAGTTTGTGACAGTCAGAATTGCAGACAGGTGTTCCTGCCCCTTAACACATACTACTGACGAGGGTTTACCTTTTGGGTAAGGTCACTGGCTTCATTGATGTATCGATCTCGCTCCTTTTCCAGTTGAAAGATGATCTTTCTTTGTTTCTGAGCCTCTTCCTTGTAATTCTGGATTTCTTCCTCCAGGTTCCTCTTGGCTTGTTCATGGAGCTTCACCAGGTCTATCTGCTTCTGGGTCGCACTGACCGCCTTAAGCATGTTCTAAAAATAGGGACAACAAAGTAGCCACATTACTCATAATGTTGAGGAATTTTTTTTTTTTAGACCCTGCCTCATGTCCCAAATAATTAGATATATTGTCTTTTGGATGAATAAAAATAATTATATTCCTCCCCAGCTTATTAAGATGTAAAAATTTTAATTTTTCACAACATACTTTAAATGTGCTTATAAATGAGCTACATGACCACACCATCCCTAAGAAGCAGGCAATGTATCATTTCCATTTCAGGAAAAGGAAACTAAGACTGAAAAGGGTTAAGCTACCTGCTTAAAACGTCTAAGGTCATATGTCGGGGACCCGCCTCGACATAGGGGTACGGTTCACGAGGATTTGGTTCACGAGGAGGGGAGATCCAGCGGCGATAGGGATAGCAAAAGAATACACAGACAAACAGAAGGAGGGAGACAATGAGGCACCCCAAAGCCAGGGTGGAT
>NW_006408521.1:31913481-31919850 GCF_000296735.1 Chrysochloris asiatica | reverse complement strand
GGTTGGTGGGTTTGAACCTCCCCTTGTGTTTAGTTTATTCTTTAGCGCCACACCAAGACCCTAGCCCAGGTGACCCCAAATCCCATGCTTTTAACTTCTACCTACCTCTAGTATTGTGTGTGTGTGTGTGTGTGTGTGTGTGAGGTTACAACTGAAACTGATCATGGATCGTGGTTTCGTACTAAAAAGTGGATTAAGCTGAGTTTACTAAAAATGCAGATACCCAAGTTTCAGCTGCAGAAGTGGTGACTTTAGTGGTTCTAGGCTGGTGCCCAGGAACGTGGATTTTTTTTAGTTGCACTGGTGATTTCTGATGCTGACGTAGAACCACCCAAGCTCCCCGGAAACACAGAGTTCACAGCAGTGCCGCTCTGGAAGCTAAGATCCTGCTAAAGGGGCTAGCTCTGCAGCCTCAACTAGGTAGACCAAACAACCTTTCCAGGGAGGTTTGAAACAGGACTTTCAGATGTCTGCAACTCAGTGGTTGTTGTTAAGTGTCATAGAGTCAGTTACAACTCATAGTGACCCTATATAGGGTTTCCAAGGAGTGACTGATGGGTTTGAACTGCCAACCTTGTGGTTAGCAGTCCATTGCAACTCAGCAGAAGATGTAAACTTGGGAGCTGTTGGTGGCAGCCATTTTTCTGGACTGACACAGAGAGATGGTCTTCACTGAAAGAGAGAAAGGAAGTCGGAACTCAGCAGAAAGCCTCGTGGTGGAGAGAGATGACTGACTTTCTGTATATCTCAAGAACACCAGGTCAGGTACCTATCTATTTCTGAGGCCTTCCTGTATCCTCATGTTCCATGAGCTATCTTGTATTCTCTTCCCAAATCTCTAACCAATACAGACCCACAGCCAGGTCTGAAAACTATTGAAATTACGAACAGGTAAAAGGTGAACTGGAGCAAGGTGATGCTGTATGATAAGCATTGGACTGCCAATAGCAAGGTTGGCAGTTTGAGCCCACCAGCTGTTCCATGGGGGATAATGAGGCTTTCTGCTCCTGCAAAGCTTTACAGCTTCAAAAACCCTATACAGGGTCGCTGGCTATGAGTCAGGACCAACTTGATGGCACTTAACAACAAAAGGTGAATTAAACCTTGGTGTGGCAATGTAGGATAAACACTGGACTGTTAATTGCAAGAGCAGCAGCTCTGCAATGTAGGATAAACACTGGACTGTTAATTGCACCAGCAGCTCCTCAGAAATCCTATACAGGATTACTACGAGTTGGCACAGACTCAATGGCTCTTAACAATAACAGCGGGTGACAGCATAGAAAAGATCAGTTTTACTTTCCAGTATTGTATTGGACATTTGTTTCGTAAAAGACAAAGCCACCTCAATATGCCACTGGAAGCACTGAAATCCATTAACTTTGCTACCTGTCAAACCATGGTGCTCATTCACGCTTGAAGTCAGCATCTCAAATCAGTGTGAAAGAGGTAGATTCTTTAGTAACCATTGACTGCATAACTGCAGAGGGTCAGGCACTGAGCTAGACACTAAGGATGCAACATCATGAAAGGGAAAAGGGCAATGTTCCTGCCCTATTGATGTTAAATCAAATCAAACAAATAAAGGCAAAGTGACTGCTGTATTCTATGTGCTAGAGTGATAGAGAACACCCTGGTTGTTTACCAGTATATAGAAAATATAAGCTGATTAAACATTGTATGAGCTTCAAATAAATCTAAATTCAGTAATATTGCTTACATGTACACACTATAGAATAAAGGAACTGTTTCCAGGATTGTTACTGTTGTTGTCGAATCAGTTCTGACTCACAGCGACCCTGTATCCGGTTTCTGTGGAGTGGCTATTGAGTTGGAACTGCCAACCTTGCAGTTCAAACTGACCTTGCGGTGCAGAGCTTATCCTACAGTGCCACACCAGGACTTCTAGATTATGCCCCCGCCTCCCCGCAAAATTCAATAATTTTCTTAAGGAATGTTGAACACATAAAGATATTTGCTCTCATAAAAATGGGGGAGTAGTTAATCTTACAGTTCAGGAACAGAGGACCCTAGGGTCATCAAGGGAGAAGAGCATGAGTGGAATGTGGATGTGGAACTATATCCAGAGAAGATGTGACACCAGAAATGGAGGCAGAGATGATGACATGGAGAGACAGAGCATCCAGGGACTCCAGACTCAAGGAAAGAGAAAGGCTGTGTGCTGGCAGCCAGGAAGCAAGCTCGCAGAATGTCCCCTTTGGTTAGTTGTTTAAATTATTATATATTCCTGAGTGTTTTTGTGTACATTCAAAAAACAAAACAAATAAGAGGAAATAGAAGCAAATGCTGTCCAATGATGATGCATGGAGGGGATTGTAATCATTATAATGAAACAAAATATGATAGGAAGCATATAAACCCGATGTTCTCCCATGTAAAAACTATCACTCAATTTACAATAAAAGCTTTTTTAAATTAATTATGGTTTTAGTCAATCTGTATTTGTCCAAATAAAAAAATGTACTCTCTTAGCACGTTCTGAAATTTCCTAGTCTAACACTAAGCTAAAGCATAGTCTATTTTGATCACCTTTGTTCAACTCTGGGAAACCTAAAGAAATAGTGAAAGTCAGAACGAACATAGGCCATTTCCACTTTGATGAGATGACATTGTTTTGGCCAAAGAACAACAGAATCTTTCAGAAGAAGCTCCCACTGAGTCTGGCTGTACCTAGCCTGCCTCTTCTTCCTCCCTGGAGGAAATCCTTGAGCAGGGAAGTTTAGCCTATATTCTTGAAAGTTGTTCGCCCCCTGAAAGTGGCTGTCCATACACAGAATCCCTCTGGAAGTTGCTGGGACCCCCCAGTCTTGAATGGAAAGATCTCCAAGTCTTTATTTTTAAATTCCCCCAACCCTCTCCTGTAGCTCTGGGCCACATTGAGCTGAATGGCTAAAAAGGTTAAGAATCAACAACAAAGAGTAAAACCTACAATATTGAGAAGATGGAGGAAATGCTAAGACTTTCTAAATTGCCAACAGGTCATTCTTACACTTAACACTGCAAAGGGCAAGTGTTGGTAGCACTCACATACAATTTTCTGGATTAGCAAAAGTTGTAGATTGCAGATATTAAACTCACAAATTTTGATCAACTGCTTAGAATGCCAAATAACAAAGGAGCAATAAAAACAGAATCCACACAGCACTGTTAAATCCCCTGCTGGTTTATATGCTAATTCTCAGAAGTCCCTTTGTGTTCAGAGTGATAATACAGTTTCAATGCACTGCCAGCAAATGGCAGAGTAGAGGCAGCTGCTTAGAGGCAAATTGAGCACCATTATTTATTTTAATCTTCTTTTGTTTGCTTCCCCATACAAACTGGTTATAGACAGATATTAAAGCACTAGGGAAGGCAATCTTTAACCAGTGTTACTGTAACAAACTCACCTTGTTTAATATGTCTCTTTCTCTCAGGAGCTCATCCATAGCTTTCTTATCGAGTTCTGCTTGTTTCTTTGAAGCCTCCACCTCTAAATCATCAGAGGAGGAAACCATAGTGAGTGTAGAGTCAACATAAGAAAGAATCTGCCAAGCCCAAGGTGATACAAACACTGCTTTAATGGCAGTGGGTAAAATGCATGTTTTGTTTACATTTTGTGACCTTTTACATAGACTTCTAGTTTGCCTTCCACCAACTTCCCAACATTCATGATCAATCATTCTGGATAAAAATATTTCCAAGTACCTTCTCCTTTAGTCTCGTTCTTGCCGAGCTCAGTCTGTGGACTACTCTTCTTAGGTAGCATGCACGTGCTTACTAGTGATTGCTACTGCTGAAGTAAAGTGCCACCAACAGCAGAATGTGAAGACAAATTGGAGAGGTAAGGTGCCTGACAAGTAGAGGGGAAGGTATTTGTGGGCAGGAGGTCCTGGTGTGGTGCTGCAGGATAAGCATGTGACTGCTAACCTCAAGACTGGCAGTTCAACCTACCTACTGCTCCTCAGAAACCCTTTGCAGGGCCTCTAAGTTGGGACCGACTTAATAGCACTAACAACAACAGGGTCAGCTATGAAGATTTGTTACCTTATTTCATAGGTAATTAGGAGCTTTATTCATCATCTATTCATAGCTCAGAAATCTTCAGATGTGGTACATACTATCTTCTTTTTCTTCTCATATTTGTAACCAGAGGAGTCTCTGGGTGGCACGTATGGTTAAACACTCAGCTGCTAACACTCTGGATAGTTTGAGCCCACCCAAAGACACCTCAGCAATCTGCTTCTGAAAGGTCAGAGACGTGAATACCCTACAGAATGATTTTAATCTCCACACATGGGGTGGCCATGTGTCAAAATCAACATGACTATAACTAGTTATTTGCAATCACATCATATTTTTTATATTGACCTTTCTATACTCTTCAGAAACTATTAAATGCAATCATTTTTCCCTACAATAAACTCAGCAATTTATTTCAAAAAAAAAAACAAAAAACTGCTTTAAATTTTTATATGTAGCTATAAAACCAGTTGCCATCAAGTAAACTCTGACTCACAGCGACCCCGCGTGTGTCAGACTAGAACTGTGCTCCATGAGGTTTTCAGCGGCTGATTTTTCAGCACTAGATCACCAGACCATTCTACTAAGGTGCCTCTGAGTGACTTCAGTTAGCAATCAAGCAAGTTCACCATTAGTACCTGGTGGCAGTAGTTATGTGCCATGGAGTCGGTTCCAACTCATAGCAACCTTGCTGAGGGTTTCCAGGCTGTAAATCTTTATAGGAGCTACAAGCCTCTTCTTTCTCCCATGGAACAGGTAGTAGTTTCAAACTGCTGACCTTGATTGAGATTAGCAGCCCAACTCATAACCACCAAGCTACCAGAGATTAAGTAGATCTTACTGTCCCAATTGTTAAGTACCATAGTCAGTTCTAAGGAGCTCTGATAGTGTAGTGGTTACGAATCGGGCTGCTAACATCAAGGTTGGCAGTTTGAAACTACCAGCTGTTCCGCAGGAGAAAGATGAGGCAGTCTGCTCCCGTAAACATTTATAGCCTCAGAAACACTTTGTAGGGTCACTATGAGTCAGAACTAACTCCATGGTACTTACCAACAACAACAACATAGTTCTAGTTCTGGCTTATGGCCATCCTGTATAGTGTTTCCGAGGAGTGGCTGGTAAATCTGAACCACCAACCTAGTGGACCTTGAGGCTGAGCACTTATCCTACAGTGCCACACCAGTACTCCTGTCCCTATAAGCAGATAGAAGTTGAAGCACAGCAAGATTAAGCCACATGTCTAAAATCCAAAGCCAGGCAGTGACCATGGTTAGAAACTTGTTATGTCTAGCTCCAATAATCCCTTTTTAATTATTTTTATTATATAAGTAATTGGGAATTGATAAGCAAAAGGGAAAACAATTAAATGAACTTAAAAGCACTTCGTGAGAACAAATAAGATGGCAGATCATGTAGAAGTGCAATAAGGAGCTCCTCCAGCAACAGCACAGAATACCGGACCAAGCAGGCTCAGGGGATGGTCCCAGAACTTTGAACCACATATAAAAGAATAGTTAGAAGGTTGTAAGGCTTACAGCTAAGGGAATTTGAAGCAGAAGCAAGAAATTCATTGCTTTCTAATTCAAGACACTCAGCTGCTCCAGGAGCCACCATCTTGGGTGAGACCAAGCCGGGGAAGGATCAGAGCAGCCATGAACACCTGACAGAACTGCAGAGATAAAGGTGTGGACATTCTTTTCTTTTGGTATCTGTTCATTGGTCCCTTGCTATCTGCACACCTCCATTCTGGTGACTATAGGGGTGCCTGAGCTAGTGGACACCAGAGTCCCACCCTCAGAGGGTTCTACTACGCATGTGCACAGATCTCCTTGAAATTTAAAGAGACAGTTTCCATTTAAAACCAAACGGCCACAGCCGGCCCTGAATTGTTTATAACTAGAAAAAAGGCCTGAACAGGAATTGTGGAGCAGAACAGGCAGACAAAAAAGGAAATAGGCTGAAAATTAAATCCTAAGTTACATCAAAAGACCAACTTGAAATTTCTCAGGAAGCAGAATGAAAAGGGAAGCCCATTTCCTAATCACATCTACCTGGAGGCAATCAGAAAGCATAAAAAATAACAAAATAAACACCCATCTAAGTATTAAGGCCACAGAAAACCCTGAATATGCCCCAAAAAACAGAAGCAGATGACCATATCTGCATACATCCAGAAAAAAAGATAAAGCGACTGAGGCAAATGGGCTGGAAGTAGACCTACACTCCATACTGGAAGATGGGCAGGCTTTGGAAATGTCTGAGAAGGAATTCAGAAAAATGATTATAAAATGTATCAAAACACTAAATAATAGAGTTGAGAAAAATAAGGAAGAAATCAGGAAAATGCTA
>NW_006408521.1:31851143-31904491 GCF_000296735.1 Chrysochloris asiatica | reverse complement strand
AAAAAAGCACTTGGTACTTCAATGTGTTTGTTTCCAGAGTTTTTCCTATGCAAATGTGTGAGTGTGTGTGTGTATATAAAAATTATACTTTTTTGCAGCACACTTTTTTCACTAACAAATATAGAATAAATGCCTTTCTATACTATAAACAACTTCATGGTATTCCACTTAACAAAAGTTAACTTATTTAGCCAATCCCCATTTTTAATGTTAAAGTTGCTTCTTTTTTTTTTTTTTTTTTTTTGCTATTATAAGGAATACCCCTGTGAAAGTTCTGATTCATTTGTACCTCTAAAAGAGGCAGTCGTGAGTCAAAGGAGATGCACTATTTTAAGGTATTTTTGCCTACTGCCAATTTCTCTATAGAAACTTAACAGCAATTTATATCCACACCTACACCACCACCAAGTTTTATAACTCTCTTTGATCTTTGATAGAGATTTTTTAAAAGTATTTAATCAGACATTTCTTTGATTATTAATGAAGTTGGCTACTTTTTCCTATGTAATGACCACTTTTATTTCTGTGTATTTTTTAATTGCCCACACTTGTCCTTTACACAGTATCCCAGGACCTGTTTACCCTTCCTACAGTTCTTTACACAGAGGATGCTAACTCTTGAAATAATTTAGCCCATTTGCCTTTCCTCATAGAGTTTTGTTGTTGGTATTGTTGTTGTGTTGTTATGTTGTGCCATTGAGTCAATTCCGACCCATAGCAACCCTGTGTAGGGTTTCCAAGGAGCAGCTGGTGAGCTTGAACCACCGACCTCGCAGTTCAAATGAGTTTGCAGTCTGATGCATTAATCCACAGTGCCACAATGCCATCAATTTGGTTCCAGTTCATAGAGACCCTGTATAGGGTTTCTGAGGCCACAAATATTTATAGGAACATAAAGCCTCATCTTTCTCCAGCGTAGTGGCTAGCGGGTTTGAATTGCCAACCTTGTGGTAAGCAGTTCAATGCGTATCCTACAGTACCCCCAAGCATTTAATCTTATTTCATTGGATCTTTCAATCAGAGCTTTATGGTTTCTATCTTTGGTGTTAACTTTATATTTTATCCCATTTTGTGATTGTACTATTTAAAATTGAACCTTCATATAGTGAAATATAGTCTGATGAAAAGATTTAAATAGTGTCCTAACATTTCACCACCAAAAAAGTATTTCACTCTCATAATATAAATGTGTTAATAAATCATACTTGTCACTTGCATGAAACAATATCTTGATTTTAAATGACAATCTAAGATCTGTTTTGGGTTTTCCATTCTTTTCCATTGATCTGTGCTTTGGACATCATAGTTTCACTATTTGATTATTGAAGTTTTATAATATATTTAAACACCGGGTAGGCAAATGTTTCCCTCTTCACTCTTCCTTTTCTAGGTTTTATAGCTATTACCATATGTTTGTTCTTCTGAAGGAATGCTAGAATCACATTGCAAGTTCCAAACAACAAAACTCACTAAAAGGTTTTATGTTTTTGGTTTTTTTGGAAATATTATATATACATTGATTAATTTGTATAGAATTTATATTTTCATCATATTGAGTTTTCTCATCTACCAACTTGGTAGATGTCTCCATTTTAGCCCTGGTGACCTTGTGGGTTAGACTTTGAGCTGCTGCTAACTGCAAGGTCAGCAATTCAAAGCTACCAACTGCTCCTTGGGAGAAAGATGAAGCTGTCTATTTCCATAAAGATTTACCATCCTGGAAATCTTGTTCTTATTGGTATGTGCCATCAAATCAGTTTCAACTCATAGACACCTTGTAGAAGGTTTCTGAGAGCGATCGGTGGGTTTGAACTGCTCACCTTGCAGTTAGTGTGGTTAGCAATCCAGAGTTACACCAGAGCCGAATAGGCTTGCTATGAGTCGGAATCAACTTGATGGAAGTGGGTTTATAGCTTTCTGCAAGGAGTCCTGGTAGTGGTGTAGGATAAGCACTGGACTGCTAATCATAAGACCAACGGTTCAAACCCACCAGCTACTCCATGGGAGAAAGATGAGCCTTCTGCTCCTGTAGCTATTACAACATTGCTATGAGTTGGAATTGATTCAGTAGCTGGGGACACAGTGGGACATAACATCCCATAACTACTTTTTATATCTAGGCCCTACAGATATCTTGGTAATTTTATTCATAGATATTTTATTACTTTGGTTGCTATTGTAAAAGTTTTCCTATCTTATATTCTAACTGATTTTTTGTATAAAAGAAAGCTACTGATATCTATATATTTATTTTATGTCCTGCCACCCTACTGAACTCTGTTAGTTCTGGTAGTTTTTTAGCTCATTTTCTTGGGCTTTATGGTAGAAAATAATACCACATGCAGGACCCATGCTCCCAACCATTATTCCAAATGCCAGTCTTTGATCAGATACATGAAAAGGAAGCGTTTCCCTAAGAGGAAATCACAATGCTGACAATATCTATAAAATAGCAGGAAGAAAGAACAGGATAATTTCTGTAACATGACTTAGGGATGAAGAATTGGGTTCAACACTAAATGGATTATTTAAAAAAAGATTTTCAAAACTTAAAACTATCCTAAGCGAAAATAGAAATTTAAATATGGATACATTTTGATAGTCCTTCAGCCAGTTACAAAATGTGTTCTAATGTGTCCAGTTGTCTTCGTGTCCATCAAAAACAACATTAGATTGCAAACTCATGCTAGACTGTAAGCAGCCTGAAAGCCGAGACTCCATATACCCAGTTCCTAGGATAGGGCCCGCACAAGGTATGCACTTAGAATGTACGGAATGAATGGCTGAGTGGAGCAATTGCCAAGATACCTGCAAAAGACAAATACCTTCACTTCTCAAAGGCTTAAGTGGCAAACAGTTCTAATGATCTTGTCTAGAGATGCGTGTCTGTGCATCCATGCATGTTAACTCAGTCACTGACTGATATGCCCACGGAAGCCAACATGGGGTCAGCAAGACACAGGTGTTCCTGCCTCATGGATTCTGATACAGTAAGAATTCATACCCAGAGGCTTTGTAGCTTCTGCCACACCACATTTGATGGATACACCATATCCTATGGGAACGCAGTGGTTCCATACTTTAAGCACTGTACTGTGAACCTACCAACCGCTAAGACGGAGTAACATGAGGCTCAGAAACTCTATACAGGGTCGCTATGAGTTGGAGTCAACTCACCGGCACTTAACACCAACATAACATTCTATGTGGTTGTTGTGAAGTGCTGTCGAGTTAATTCTGACCCATAGCCACCCTGTCTAGGGTTTCCAAGGAGCAGCTGGTGAGCTTGAACCACCAACCTTGCAGTTTAAATGGCTTCGCAGTCTGGCACATAAACCCACAACATCACACCAGGACTCCATAATATTCTATAGCATACTCTTATTCAGAAAATAGCAATATCCCTGAATAATAAAAGATGACAGTTAACAAACACTTCCTGGTCTGACACTGTGGGTTAATGCACTGGACTGCAAAGTTGGTTTGAACTGCAAGGTCAGGAGTTCAGGCTCACCAGCCGCTCCTTGGAAACCCTATACAGGGTCGCTATGGGTCAGAACTGACTTGAAGGCACTTCACAACAACAACATGTAATAGTCACTGTTCACAGGTTCTCTATATGTATTATCTCATGTCATGGCCCAACAAACCATCTGTATAGAGGTAGGATCCAATCCCCAGTAGATAGGACTCTGAAGTTTGTAATGACCATTATTGAACCCCCCGAGTCAGTGTGTGAACTAAGTAGAATCGGGGGCCATCGTATGGTGAAGCACTTAATGAAGAAATGAAGTTAGAGGCCATTTATTGTTTATCACATTGGTCTTGGTACATCATTGTCCCAAGTTCTGTTAATGGGGGACTTTTACTTTAGTCGCTCATTTTCTGTGGAAAAACTGGGCTAAAGTAAATGGTCATGCAGAGCCCACAGCTGAGAGTTTACCAACTTATCACCTAGCTCTTGGTTAAGTTTCAAAGAGTATGTTGTTACGTAAAAATCGGCATTATATGAAAATGGAGAACGACTACATCATTACGTAACTACCAAATGATGTCAGTGTTGTTGCTGTGAAGGACCGGCCCCAACTCATAGAGACTCTGTATAGGATTTCCAAGGAGCAGCTGGTGAGTTTGAAGCACCAATCATGTGGTTCAAACAGAGCTAGCAGCCCAGCGCTTCAGCCCACAGCACCACACTAGGACTCAATGATATCATCGTATCATTACCTACCGGTCAAATTCTGTCATTACAGAACAGGCAAACCACTGAGAACCAGAGGCGAGGCGAGTTGACACATAACTTTAACTGTCACAGCCAGCGTGACTCTCACCTCCACCCCCAATATTCATTACTGCCAGACATATATGTTGTAAATGTGCAAAACAGTCAGCAGATTTTTGACTATCGTTGTTGATGTAAAACATTGGATAACAGGAAGGTAGATAAGTGAGGAGCAGGAATACAATGTCATCACTCCACTGACAACTACTGAAATATTTGAGCTGGATTTATATGGTGCCAATATAGTAAAGAGATCTTTAAATCAGTCATTCAGAATTATGTCCCTCTGTACTGGCTGTTTACCAGTTGGAATGTTGCTTATTCTGCTGACTTCATTAGACATGGTTTGTGCTTGTACACTTAGACCCCCTAGGTCCCCAGGTGACATTAATCACCAATGAAATGTGTGTGAATGGATAAAACAAAGCACAGCATGGCTTTTGGTCTACCTCTCTCTAATCCGATCATCTGATTCTTTAGGGTCTCCTTGTGCTGTTCCACTTCAGCCTTTTGATCTTCAATCTGGTGCAATTTCTTATGAATTTGCTCTCTTATTTTACTGAGCTTTCCAATGTCAAGGCGCATCTGATGGATTTCTTCCTCTTTGGCCTGTAATTAGTGACAGACAGTTACCAAGGATGCTCATGAAATACAGGGTCAGGTAATGATTTGACAATGGTAAACTCAAAACTAACCCTAACAACAAAACATCGTCCTATATCTGTGCAAAGTTATCCTATGGGGTTAAATCAAAACACATACTATTTGATTTGGGAAGAGATTGCAAAATTCTCTTTTCTGAATAAATGTGTGGCCAATAATGAACGTGACTAGTAATATTAGAATTCTGGTGTGGTGCTGCAGGTTAAATGCTCGGAACTGCAAAGTCGGTTTGAACCCCAAGGTTGGCAGTTTAAGCTCACCAGTTGCTCCTTGGAAACCCTATATAGGCTTGTTATGAGTTGGAGCTGACTTGACATTAGTTAATAACAAGAAATAATGAAAAATTTTATCAAATCTGATGTCTCAAGGTGCAATCTAATTGCTGAATCAAGGGAAGAATGCTGAGGTGTGTGTCATAAATATGTAAGTTTTTACAAATACAGTATTTGACTAGCTATTTTCATGTGCTCACAAAGTATGATTTCTCAGAAGGCTGTTAAAGTGCTACAAGACACCCAAACACAGCTTTGCAGACACTTGGCTTTGTAGTATGATTTCCTATACTGAGAAGGGGGTCCTCCTTGCCCAGAGTACATGTGTCTATGTGTGTGCATACAGACACGTGGACCAAGCAATGTTAATAGACAATTCTGTATGATGGCAAAAATGTAACGAAAAATAATCTACAAAAGGACTTCACATGTTACAGATTTTTTAAATGCAAATTAAAATTTTAAAAAACTTTGCCATTCTTAGAAATAACTAGAATAACATTTAGGAAATCTTTTGCAAAAGTTAGCAATCATCCCAGCTTTGGGCAATGAAGAGACCAAAGTTAGTTGTGTCTGTTATCCTTGGATTAATGCTAGAAGCAGAATCCCATTAAGTTTGGGATTTGATAACAGAAACATTTCATCTTTCAAAATACCCCACTTTTGTAATCAAAGGAGAGAACTAACAGCATCAGCATCTTCACTTTAAAATCACCTTAGGAGATAATTTTGCCTTGAGTAGACTTTTCATCTCTGTTCAGCATGCAGACTTCACACACACACATTCCCAGTCAAATCATTCTAGACTGATTTAAATGTTCTTCAGCCTCAGCTTCCATAGGATCCAAATTAGTTGGCTTTAAGATCCCTTTCAATTCTGACACGCTTTGATTCTGTAGTTATTAATCTACATGCCATAGTTAGACTACAGAGAAATTCCAGAAACCCAAGACTGCATGCAAAACAAGATGTTAGCTATGCAAATGAGTATGTGTGTGTCTGAATCTCATTCTCCTAAGTACCTGTGATACAAACAAAAAAGGTATGATTCACTCCTCAGCCTATGTGCTAGTCTGTCAAGTCATCTGTTTTAGCCCCATATTCTAACATAACCAAGTAGTGTATTTGAATTATTCAGAATTAAAAGGATACGCCTAAAGTTGCTCTGTTATGAATTTAGGCATAAAATATGTATCCAAGCATAAAATTGTTATCCAAACTTCATTTACAAGTAGTCTTCAGTGAAGCAGGGAGAACAGACAACCTATCTTGAAAGTTCCTCTGAAAAAAGGTAAAATTCATGGTTCTAAAGGAGCTTTGGTCCCATAGTGGTTATGAATCGGGCTGAGAACCTTAAGGTCGGCAGTTTAAAACTACCAGCTGTTCCACGGAAAAAGATGAGGCTTTCTGCTCCCGTAAAGATGTACAGCCTCGGAAACCCTGTACAGGGTCGCTCTGAGTCAGAACCGACTCCAGGGCACATAACCACCACCACCACTGCCCTGGAAGTAGGAACTCAGCTGCATCGTATCAGCCTATCACTGTCCTGCTCTAATCCAGTTAAAAAGCATTATCTGAATTCTTTGCTCCACACTCTCACAAATGGTTTCGAGCTCTGGGCAACTGATTACTTGCAAGGCTAAATTACAGAGGGAACATTTTAGCTCACTCTGAAAAGCATGTACAGAACCATATGATCAATAAGCAGGTTTATAAATTTACAAGTAAGAATGGACATTATCAAACTGTCTGCTTCCAGTCATAAAGTAATCACTGTACACCTGACTCTGGTGCATCAAGGCACACTCAGTAAAGCTGTCACCGTTACTCAGCCAAGGGCCCAAACTGCAAAGGCAACCAGTACTGATAGGTAATGAGGGAGGGAGTGCTAAGCAATGGACTGTCGCTGTTTTTACTTTGAGCTCCAAGGCCTTCTGCTGGTTTTCCTGGGATAGCTGCTCACAAACCAAACTGTGCTGTTCATTCTCTTGCTGAAGTTTAGTATTTCTCAACTGAAACTGCTCCAGCTCCTTCGCAGCTCTCTCGTTCAGTATCTGAAAGATGTGGAAAGAGCTGGTTAATGTTTTGTAATCTTATTACAATATCTGCATATACATAAGAGTTCCCAGAAATCTCCTGGGAAGAAAACAACAACTACAGTTTTTTTTGTCTTTGTAGAAAGTGTTCTTTATCCTTGATGAAAGCACTAATGCGCTCAAATATGATGAATGTTAACCGGCTGAGGAAAATGACTCTTTCTAATGAATAACACAGTGAGCATCCTTTTTTTTTTTTTTTTCCTGAGAGCCTTGGGAAGTCTTGTTCACAGGTGGTGGATAAATATTTTAATGCCTGTTTGCCATTTGGCAGGCTTCTCATAGGCAACAATTGCTATAATCATTGCAAATGAACTAGAGATTCAAATAGGTTTTATCAGCTGTGAGAGCTATGTCTTCAGAAGAAAATCCTGCATTAACATGCCTACAACATTTTCTTCAACAGCACCATTCACTAACAACAACACACAGCCAATTCCCCTTCAATCCAGCTTAAGTCGAAACCGTGGAGAGCCGATTTATATCTGCCTGATTTCAGTATCAGTCAGATTCTCTTCTTCACTGCTTTGACTATCCTTAGCAGGCACAATTGTATAAAAAGAGAATAATATTTGGGGGCATATTCCTGTAGAGGGGAGGAGTACTGGGGAGCAAATGAATGGAAATACAACCAAAAGAGGAGAAGCTGGTTCAGGCACTGACTCTAAAATATAACTTCCATGCATACAAAAGTTAAACTTGGAAAGAATCCATCCGTTTCTCCATAAACAAGGGCTTAATAAAATGTAGCTGGATAATCTAAAAGTAAACTGTGTTCTACATGAGTCCCGGAAATTGCTAAACAATGCACTATTCAGTTTTTTTTATGGTCTTATCCTGAAAATTCTAAGAAAAAATCTCTCAGATTTCATGCTCAAAGATGTCTCAGGGTTTGGGGTTTTTTTTGTTTTTTCCCCCTGGAGATTGCATCTTGTGAATTGTCTATTTGTATGAAATTAATAAAGCAACTGACAAAGGTTTTTTAAGAAGAAAAGCGCTATATGGCTTGACAATTCTTTGGAGACAAAAAATCCTAAAAGGTAATATTTTCAAGAAGTCACTCTGTTTCAGTTACTGGAATTGTTTCTTTTAAAATACTACAATTGTTGATATTTGTATTACTTTAAGCCACTATAATAGTGAAAAAATATTTTTTTAAAGAAACAGTACATTATTAAAAATTCATAAAACCTGAGTATGGCTTCTTAACTTGAAACTTAAAATAAGCCTGTGTTAAAGTCACATTTGCGTATAGTAATGAGAATTGTCATAGTCAAACACCAGACTTACACTCTGTTAGAAATAAAAACAGAGAGTTTCATTGAAGGATATTACAGCAAAGCATTTCACGAAATGGGGAGACACTCAGATACCCAGACTAGAGGCTGCCAAATGTGTTCCAAATGGCAAAGAACGGAAACGTAGTTTTTAGCAGACGAAACAAACAAAAGACCCGTGCGTCACAGGCCCAGAGAGGAGAGAAACATGCAAAACCTTAATCTGAAACTTTTAAAATTTAATCTGAAACTTTTTAACATTGGTCATATCCTGCGAGTTATTACATTCTGAGATTTTTCTTACATCCTGAGGTTTGTTTAACAAGATATTCCATCAATGATAATTCAGTCAACGTTCGGTTGCAGCTGCAGCCTGGTAGCAAGCTTATCCTTTGAGGATTTTCAAAGCATCAACAGTGAATGAAGTCTAATTTGGGGGAGTCAGGAAATCATAACTGAGGCTTGGCTAATTGGTGCTTACTTCACCTTCATTACAGGGTTACGAGACAGCAAAAGGCTCCATTTTAGCTTTATTAATTCTAATCCTGTTTCCTAGACTCTGCGGATGAAATTTGAGCAGGGCATTCTTTTTAGAGCAAACTCAGTAACCATTCTTAACAGAGACCTTCAACAAACTAGAAATCCTGAGTCCTGCTTTCTTTGTGTGACAGTAGTTAAACTTTTGCAAAGAGGCTGAATTATCTCTTGAGAACAATAGAAATGAAGATTTCCGTTTAATTTAGAATGGAGTTTTAATGTAGGCCTGGAATCTTCCCTTTCCATCAATGCTAGTACTTTAGTTTTAAGGTTCACATATACAGAATAAATGGTCGATTGAGTTCTATCCAATAGAATCGCTTATAATGATGAAAACTCGATATCTGAACTGAATGACATCACATCCACTAGTCACATGTGACAATTGAGCACTTAAGACGGTATTCATGCAACTAAAGGAGTCCTGGTGTGGTGCTGTAGGATAAGCACTGGACTGCAAGGTTGGTTTGAACTGTAAGGTCAGTGGTTCAAACCCACCAGCCACCCCTCAGATACCCTATACCAGGCTGCTATAAGTCAGAACTGACTTGACAGCATGTAACAATGGTATAAATAAGGAAGTGAATTTTTCATTTTGTTTCACTTTAATTTATATTTAAATGTACATTAGTGACACTATATTCGACAGCCTAGGTCTGTTACATAATGGTGACACCAGGAATGGATCTCACAAACATGATATTGCTGAAAGAAGTGAGATGCAAAAAACTGTGTGCATAATGTATGATTTCATTCCTGCAAAGTATAAAGACAAGCAAAACAAATCTTTGCTTAGAATTCGAGAGATCGGTGGCCTTCCCAGGAGATAATAACTGCCAGGAGGCACAAGCTGGCACTGTTGTTTCTTGAGTTAGGTGCAGGTTATCAAGATGTGTTTAAATGGTGAAAATTCATCAAACTTTACATTGCAATATATACTTGTCTGTGTACATATTGGGAACCCAGGTGGCATTTTGGTGAAAGCACTCAGTTGCTAACTGAGTGTTCAGCAGTTTGAACCCACCATTCACTCCATGGGAGAAGGATGTGGCAGTCTGCTGCCATAAAGATTTACTGCCTTAGAAACCCCCAGAACAGTTCTACTCTATCCTATAGGGTTGCCATGGAGTCCTGGTGTGGCGTTGCTGGTTAATGCGCCAAACTGCAAAGCTGCTTGAACTGCAAGGTCAGCGGTTCAAGATCACCAGCTGCTCCTTGGAAACCCTACACAGGGTCGCTATGGGTCTGAATCGACTCGACAGCACTTAACAACAACAACATAGGGTTGCTGTGGAGTCCTGGTGTGGTGCTATGGGTTAATGAGCCAAACTGCAAAGCCCTTTGAGCTGCAAGTTTGGCAGTTCAAGCTCACCAGCTGCTCCTCGGAAACCATATACAGGGTCGCTGTGGGTCAGAAGTGACTCAACAGCACTTAACAACAACAACAGAGTTGCTATGAGTTAGAAATGACTTGATGGCAGTGGGGTTGGGGGGCTGGGGTGCATATTATACATCAATGTTGTTTGTTAGATGCCATAGAAGGTTAACTCAAAAGCATCAATTCTTCTACGGTCTTCCTTATTCACTTCCTTATTCACAGCTTCCGCATGCATATGAGGTTATTGAAAATACCATGGCTTGGGTCAGGTGCAGCCAGAGCGCTCCTTTGAGGCCAAGATGGCTAAACTTCATCTCACATACTTTGGACATATTGTCAGGAGGGAACAGTCGCTGGAGAAGGGCATCATGTTTGGTAAGGTAGAGGGTCAGAGAGGAAGAGGAAGACCCCCAACGAGATGGATTGGCCAAGTGGCAGCACTGATGGACTCAAGCGTGCCAACAATTGTGAGGTTGGCCTAGGATCGCGCAGTGTTTCGTTCTGCTGTGCATAAGGTCACTATGAGTCGGTACCAACTCGATGGCACCTAACAACAACAACATAGAAGGTTAAAAGAAATGAATTTACCTGATGGAGTGGGAGGTAAAGGAGAGCATATCTACCTCTAAGAACCAAAGACAAAATACAGCAATGGGTGTCATGTTACCAACATCAGTAGTGAGGGGAATCTGATGTTTTTCAGAGATTCAAAACGCTAAGAAGGGCTCAAACCACAGGAATGTCTGTGTTCCCTAGATAACTGAAAACCACCCAGTGCACCTTCTGCTCCTTTAGCTGCTGCTCCAGTTTCTGCAGCTCCTCCTTGCTTTTCTGCACATACTGCTGGAGAGCCTTGATTTCCGACTGCTTGGTGTCCATGTCCGTCTGTATCTGTTTGAGCTCTTTCTCTAGTTTTTCCTTCTTCCGAGACTCTCGCGAAGCTTCATTCTGGCGTTGTTGGATTTCCTGTTGGAACTAAGGTCACAGAAAGAAGAAAGAAGGAAGAAATGGACCTCTCCCTGCCTGCAGCAGGGCTAGATTCCCTTGCTCTCAGGCCTTTCATCACTAGGACGGTCACTAGGGAGCAGGATGAGCCCTATATGACAATCACCTTGAAGTACCATTTTCAAACTTTTCAAGGCCACAGACAGTTCTGTGTTGTTTATCAGGGTTTAGATACCAAATACCCACCTTAATAGTGGAGGATAAGTAAACAAAGGATGGTATTATTAAATATGTAAGCCCAAAGCTTTAAGGAAGTTAAACAAGAAATAATCCATCCAATTCTCCATCAACAGAGACTAAGTAAAATGCAGCCAGTTGTCCTAATATGAAATTGTGTTTCACATGAACCTAAGCAAAGCACTACAGTTTTATCATGATGTTCAAATTCTAAGGAAAGTCTTTCTCTTTCAATGGCACGATCAAGGAAATCTCAGGTTCTATCCTGGAGACTGTCCTGTTATTTTCGAATTGGCTCCTGACTTTATGTAAATATCTTCAGATGGACTCAACTAGGTGTCTTTCTTATGTAGGAGAAAGGCCAAAGGAACTACTTCCATCATCTCTAGATGCAGGGTCTCCTTGCCTTCATAGGAGGCACCTTCTGCGCAATAGCCTACCTTAACCACTTCTCAGACAGAAAATTTAGAAAGTAAACTTCCCTGGCAGGAACAAACCAGATACGTAGGTACAACAGTGGATGATGCTTCACTTGGGCATAAAGAGGTAAATCTGAGAGAGGACCAAGAAGGAAGGAAGCCTGAGCAAGGACAAAGCGTCCTTCAGGAAGGTAATATTCCTTCATCGTGTGCTCCCTGGTTAAGCAGACCTGACTGATGGCTTGCTCTGCCTCTTCTCTTGATCGCTCCATTTCTTGTTGCTGCATGGTAATCTGAGCTAAAGACTCTCGTAGTTTCACCACTTCTGTCAAAAGCTGGTCCCGCTCCTTAGTTACTTCTTCTTTGAACTTCAGTAAATCTCGGATGCTAAAAAAGGGGAAAACATTCTGATTAAGAAGGGGCCTTCTTATCCTGTGTGCTCAGTTTCATGGGGAAGACTGCAGATCAACAAGGAACACTATTCATTAAAGAGATTAATTAAATAGGAAGGCCTTTACCCTGATCTGAGTTGCTGGTTAGCGATATGCTCACTGAAAAGAAGTTCCAATAATAACTTGTCGAATATCCTGTTTTTATTTTTAAGAAAATGAAGTGCTCTTTGGGTGTGAGTGTGTGTGTGTGTAGAAGTCCAGAAAAATAAGGTATCTAAGGAGTAGAAATTAGGGCGGAGGAGTTCATGGATGATTTTTAGTTCTTACTTTCCACACCTCTTTATTATTTGAACTTGTGACAAGCCTATATTACTATTACCACCAACACTTACAATTAACCTAAGATGTTAATTTAGGAGATTATTTAATATATCCACTGGAGGGCTATGATCATGGTTATAAAGACTAGAATGAATCCTAAACATAAGTAAATAATATACACTCCAAGTGTTCTCTCCATTCACCCAAAGAGATCCATTCTCCCAAAGGAATTCAACCTAGATAAAATGTTCCCAAGAAGATTTGGAAAAGCATTCATGATGTCATTTTTTGGAAGGTGTGTGATAAACATCATGTATTTGAACTGTAAACCAGTTACCACATATTTCAAAAGCCATGGCATTATTTGGCTTGACTTTCTGAAGAATTAGCAGTTTGAGAGTAGAAAAATGACCTCAGTAGCAGAATTAATCTAGTGCAAAGCAAACCATTTAGAGCTGAGAAAGCAGAAGAGAGTTTGCATTCCAGACTTGCAGCTGACAGCCATCAAACAACTGTTCAAATCACAGTAATTTGACAGTGTTTACTTACCAACAACTTTGATACAACATAAATGTTTAATAAGGAACCTTCCAAACCTCACTCAAGCTCTTCTTCCCCAGAAACAAACCCTCAAATTCTAAGGTTATTTGAAAGATAAACCGCTAGACTTGAGCACATTATCCAAGTTATAATTCTGAGGTGGATGGTTTCTTTGGTTCTCCTTACCTCATTCAATGCTCGACAGAACACCTGTTATCTGAAATAGTTGCCTCACACTATTCTTGTTAAAGCCGAAGAGTTGGTTCTGGCTCATAGTTACTATAAATAGCAACTCTGCAAAGGGTTTCTGAAGAGAGACTGGTGAGCTGGAACTGCCGACCTTGCGGTTCAAACTGCCGACCTTGCAGCCCAGTGCATTAACCTGCAGCACCACAACAGGGCTCTTGCTTCGTTGATGTGAATGTGTTTGACATCTTTAATAAGATTTATTGTTAGATGGTGTCAAGCAGCTCCACCTCACAGCAGCCTCATGCAAACAGATGGAAATACTGCCCGGGCCGACACCATCCTCACATTCGTTGTGTTTGAGACCATTGTTATCACTGTGTCCTCTACTTCACCAAGCATGATGTCCTCTTCCAGATAACTCTTGATAACATATCCAAAGTATGTGAGACAAGGTCTCCTCATCCTCACTTTTAAGGAGCATTCTAGATGTACTTCTTCCAAGACAGATTTGTTTGTTCTTCTGGTAGTTCTTGGTACTTTCAATATTCTCCACCAACACCTTAATTCAAAGGCATCAAGTCTTCTCTGGTCTTCCTTATTCATTGTTCAGCTTTCACATGCATATGAGGTGACTGAAAATACCATGGCTTGGGTCAGGCACACTTTACTCCTCAGACTGACATCTTTCCACTTTGACACTTTACAGAGGTCTTTTTGCAGCAGATTTGTCCAACACAATATGTCCTTTGATTTCTTGACTGCTTGCTTCTATGAGCATTGATTGTGGGTCCAAGGAAAATGAAATCCTTGACAACTTCAATTATTTCTTCATTCACCCCATGATGTTGTTGTGAAGATTTCTGTTTCGTTTATGTTGAGATATAAACCATACTGAAAGTTGTAATCAACAAATGCTTCAAGCCCTCTCATCTTTCAGCAAGCAAGGTTGTGTCATCTCCATATTGCAGGTTGTTTGTGAGCCTTTCTTTAATCCTGATGTCTTATTTTTCTTCATCTGGTTCGTTTTCCCAGATTACTTGATCAGCATGCAGACTGAATAAATATGGTGACAGGCTACAACCCTGAGGCACACTGTTCCTGATTTTAAAACATGCAGCATCTCCTTATTCTGTTACAATGGCTGTCTCTTGTTCTATGAGCAGGTTCTGCATGTGCACAATTAAGTGCCCTGGAATTTCTGGTCTTCCCAGTGTCATCCTTAATAAGAAGATGGAGTCCATTATTACAGGGACCACATTTTCTGGTTTGTTTCCTCTTCTTCCTTTTCCCCAACAGCTGTGCTATTGATCAAAGTCGGATACGTGTATATAAAAAGCATAAGCAGCCTAGAGAGAATTTAGATTTGGTTAAGGAGTCCTGGTGTGGCAGTGCGGAATAAAGCACTCTACTGCAAGGTCAGCAGTTCAAACTCAAGAGCTGCTCCTTGTAAACCCTGTACAGGGTCACTATGAGTCAGAACTGACTCAATGACACTTAACAACAAGGATGCCCAAGGCTGTGAATGCTCATTCCTGATCCATTACTTTATTCATTGCTTTGCATGCCCTGCACAATGCTAGACAGATAAAAGTGTCTTCCTTTAAGAAGTCATAGCCTGATGGGTAAAGAAACATGTCAAGTAATCATTGTAATACAACGTGACCAGTTCCATTCTAGAGGTAAGTGTCAGGTCCTATGGAAACAGAGTGCAGTGACTCTTTCTGCCCAGTCGTCAGGGTAGTCGCAGACAGAGACTTGGACAGGCAAGGTTGGAACACAATTGCTGATGGTGGTGAAGTTAAGGTGGTGTTGGAAATGCCACTGGATGCATAGGAGCTTACGGTGTGGTTGTTGTTGTTAAGTGTGAAGCGACCCTGTATAGAGTATCACTGACCTTGTGATTCGCAGTCTGGCACTTATCCTACAGTACCACAGCAGGAGTCCGCAACACTCCTTACTGTGTGGAGGTAATAAAAGGCATTCAAGACATAGAAAGCAGCATGTGCAGAAGTGTGAAGGCAAGAGCAAGTATGATAGAGATTGAAATAAGGCTAGAGAGGCTGGTTGGGGCCGACCTACGAAGGCCACTGAAAGACAAGCTCAAAAGTTTGGACTTTATCCCTTGGCCCTGGATAGCTATTAAAGGTGTTTATGCTGGTAGTGGGTACATGCAAGTGTGTGTTTCAAAAGCAATGTGAAGGATGGAATAAAGAGGGGCAGGGAGAGCAGGTAGAAGGCTACTGCCAAATCCAGAAGAAAACAAAGGGCATAATTTAAGGCAGTACCACTGTGGACAGGAGAATGGAAAGACCCAAGTGAGATGTCAAAGACCGAGCCAATAGCACTTAGCTTTCAGGAATCAGGGAATGGCAGAGGTAGAGAGCAATTCTGTTTTCTGGTGCTGATCCGAAATGGATAGGGAGGATGGTGATCCAATTGATCATGGAGAGTGTATGCGAAGAGCTGAGAGTCTGAACAGAAGACAGTCTGTTCCAGTCTACACAAGAGAAAGAAATCTTGACTCATTTTAAGACCATACTATTGATTCTCTCAGACCCAGAATTTTAATATTCCCACAAATTAGAAGCTCTTGGGTGTGTATAAAGGGAGTATTAAAAAGAAAAACGAGCAATAAACAGAAAACAATCACCAGAAACCCATCATGGAAGAGTCTTGTATCACAGAACATTTAAGAGGACGCTGGCAAACCTCAAGCTCTCCATTGCAGAAGGAGGCCTCTGCCAAGTTCAACGTCAAAAAGTCTAGGACCTACTTGCTATCCTGGTCCATGGACAGTCCAGATCCTTGCTCAACTAGCTTGGTCAAGTTCACTATTTCCTCTTTCAATGCAAGAATCGTCTCCTTTGCCTTCTGCTCCTTATCATAGGCTGAGTCCACCATCTTCCAGGCCTTTTCAATTTCCTACAGGGGCCACAGGACATCAGTGAGAAAACCCAAACTGGGATCCAATTCAAGATACACTGACTAAACAGAATATCATGACTGTAACACAGCAGCTATGTATAGGGGGAAAAACTATATGAGACATGAAATTCACATTGACTTACTGAATTGTTTAACATGAGCTGGTCAACACTGAACAGTACACTTAAGGAAGTAGACTGACAAAGGGTATTTTTTCTTGTATAGAAGGTTGAGCTACAAGGTTCCCATACTGTATAACTAGGGTGACAGTTTCTAACAGACATGTTAATATAGGCTTGCAAAATGAAAATAAGAATTCATGTGCTTTCCTAGTTCCGATGTTTTATAGGGGGAAAAAAAGCCTTGCCACCTAAGGAATGTTCATAGATCCAAGTCCTAAATATTAAGTTATTGATATATTCTAAATTTTAAAATGTATATTTTGTTCTTGTATCCCTAGTAAGCTTCTAGATGTGAGCTTTAGAGCAATCCAGAGCAACATGACCCTCTCTGTAACTGTGTACAACAATTATGATAGTTAAGGTTTTGTGGCGTCTTGACTGGGCAAGGGTTTTTAATGGTTTGGCACTTGAGATGTAGTTATCTCTCATGATGAGATCTAATACAATGTAATCAACTCTATTCTATGAGCAGTCAATCAACTGAAGAGAGGCTTCCTGAGAAGGTGTGGCCTGCTTCCAATATATTGGACACTCAGGCAAGGCTTGCTTGCTCTCTACCAGATCCGGATCTTATATCTAGATCATCCTTCAATCTCCGGTCCTTAGGCTTGAGACAGTAGCCTGCTCTATTACCTACTGATCCTGGGAGACATCAGAAGCCTGCCTTCTTACCTGCTGGATCTGTCTGCCTGCCTGCCATCTGACCTGCCAATCTTGGTTCATCAGCTCTGTAGCTACACAGGTCTAAAGCCTCCAGGTAGACATCTAACCCAGGGACATGGGACTAACCACCGCTACAATTATGTGAGCCAATCCCTTGATATAAACCTCTCTTTGTATATACATAAATAAGCTTCACTGGTTTGACTTCTCTAGAGGACACAGCCTAAGACAACAACCTGGGTAATTCCCATTTCCAGAAACCCAGGCCCAAGAATTCTCACCCAATGCTTATAGAGGAAAAATAAAACCCATAGCAGAGAATGGAAACAATGGTGTATGCAGTTTTGGACTCCTTTCTATTATGAAATGCAATATAGAATATTAAAAGAGATATTGAAAAGTAAAATATAGCCAACTGAGTCAGCAAGCAACCACTGTAAGTAGTACAACAGCCTTGAAGTTTATACCATCACTTAATGCCAAATGCTTTCAAGTGAAATGTGAATCTCTTATACAGGTACAAACCTATAAGGTTTATGTAAAATAGTATGTCTTTACATTCACATGAAGTAAAATGAGTCAAACAGAGTATTTCATGGAATTCACTAAATCTGTGTTCTCTATTTACATGAGTGAGAGCTGTCTCTTAGGAAACTACAGCGTTTAGTGGTTTGAAGCAAAAAGCCAGTTTGTGGGCAATGATCTTCTGCAGTGATGATTTGTGCTATTTCCAGAAGGAAAAAAAAAAATGAAGCTTATTTAAATGAAAATAGGATTATATGAAGTTTGGTCCAAACCAAACTTTACCAATTAGATTTTGATCAATTCATGATTTCTATTTCTGGATTTTCAATTTAAAATGAAGTGTTTGGTTTTATTCACCATCATAAAATGAATTGTAATCTTACATTGTTTGGGCCTTTGTTTTTGTTTTTCAGCAAGAAGAAGAAAATGACAATATAAAAACTTGGCACTAGAAAAGGAAAAGTGGTTCTTAAGAATCTTGTTACTGTTGTGAAGTGCTGCCAAGTGTCTTCCAGCTCATAACAACCCTGTGCAGGCTTTCTGAGGCGCAGCTCGTGAGTTTGAACTGCTGACCTTGTGGTTTGCAATCCAGCGCCGATCATACAGCACCACAAATAGGTAAGTCAGGTTCTGTACTGGTCTTGGAAATTAATATGAATTGGGTGACACCTAATTATACGCTGTCAAGGGAATTCTCTAAAAATGTTATAAATAATCTCTTGTAACTAAGGTTTTAATTGTAAGTTAAAATGTCTCAACCTCTTGTCACCTTGACACTGACCAGGAACATTTTTAATCAGTTTACTTTCAAAATAATACAGGATACTGAAAGGTGAAAAAATAAAATGTAAAATAAAGCCACATTTGTTCCTGTCCCCCAGACTGAACCCCTGGTGTTCTATTAGGAGGAATTGGAAGGAACAAGGGAAAAGCAAGGGAAGAAACATCATGAAAATTATTATCAGGGAATTCTCAAATTAACCCCCGCCCCCCAGTGGTTACGAATCGGGCTGCGAACTGCAAGGTTAGCAGTTTGAAACTACCAGCTGCTCCTTGGGAGAAAGATGAGGCGTTCTACTCGGAAACCCTGTGCAGGGTCGCTACGAGTCGGAACTAACTTGACGGCACTTAACAACAACAACAACAAAACTTTAGAAAAGGAGCTCTGGTAGTGTAGTTTTTACGAATCGGGCTGCTATACTCAGGGTCAGCAGTTCGAAACTACCAGCTGCTCCGCGGGAGAAAGATGAGGCTTTCTGCTCCCATAAAGATTTACAGCCTCGGAAACCCTGTATAGGGTCCCTATGAGTCGGAACTGACTCCACGGCACATAACAACAACAAACCTTTAGAAAAGGTAGAAATTGTGAAAATATCTTTAACAGCTTATTATCACACAATATTTAATTACTCATCTCAAACATCTTGAGATTCTTAATTCTGCATTTACTTATCTGTAATTCCTTTTGCTAACCTATTATTTCCCAGAAACCAAGCCAGGAAAGTTCTACATTATTTTCTGCAAGATGAAATTCATACAGGCTAATTATTTTCTTTTGAAAACGAACATTATTCCCTGGGCTTAATGAATATATAAATCAAGTAAATGTTTCCTTAGTCACTCATTTACTCCCAGCCCAGAGCTGCCCATATAATGAAAGTCTGATGTTTTAAACACAGCAAGCATTGAACACAGCTCTCATGGTTTTGTTTCTAGAAGATCACTGACTGACCTTCTTCAGGGATGCAATGGTGGTCTGGTCATCCTGAGAGAGTTTCAGGGCAGTGGCGACCTTCGCAGAATTCACCACAATCTCCGCATTTAGCTCTCTGCATTTGGCCATCAGCCGCCTTTCGTTGTCATATGACCTTTTCATTACAGCATGAAGCTTCTCATATTCAATCCTAAATTTCTCCAAACTTTTGTCTCCTGAGAGTTCATTGAGAACCTCCTGAAAATCCCTTTCGATTTCTTCAAATGCAGTTTCTTCCAGCACTAGTTTTTCATTCTTTTCCTATACAAAAGAACAAATATGGGAATGGGTATTCCGACTTTCACACCATTACTATTAAGAAATTGCTACCCATACTCCATGAATGAAAGATAAGAAAGAAGATTTTAAGGCTGTGGGGTGAGGAAGGTTCCTTGTAAACAAAGTGATACACTAACAAGTAATACTTAGAATAATAACATTTCCCACCTCATAGAATTATTGAGGATTATGTTAATGGGATAATAACCCAGGTTAAGGATTTACCCAAGTATCTGGCAAACAGTAGGTAGTCAATAAATGACAGCTTTCAGAATTATTGCAAGCTCTAGTCTCTATTCATTGCATTCTGCTTCTTACTTCCCTGAGGACAACAAGACATAGCCATGACATGCTAAGGGCAGATGCAGGGAAATCATGAACCTACCAGAACTACGGCATAGTCTCCTAACAGAGATGCCACCACTCTTAGCCCTTAAGAAACAATCAGGCAAGGTCATCCCCACAAGTATATTAAAATATCCTTTGTGCAATGTTCATGGACTTTTCGAAATTTGCTTTCCATGATTGAAAACGGGAAAAAAGTTTGTTGGTTTTGTCTTTTTTTTTTTTTTTTTTCACAAAACTGATATCAACTCATGCTATCAACCCAGTGTTTTTCAGAGTAGAACTGTGTTCCATAAGGTCTTCAATAGCCGGATCTTTGAGAGGAAGATTGCCTGGTCTTTCTTTGAAGGTACCATTGGATGGAGTCAAACCAGCAAACTGCGAGTTATTAGCTGAGTGCTTAAATGTTTGCACCACCCTGGGACTCCTTTGCATGATTAACTGAGGAAACAAAAATTTATCTAAAAATATAAATATATTTGTAATTAAAGTAAGTCTTAAATTCAAGGCCAGGGATTACATAGTTGCATAGGAATTCTTATTTCCCTAATTCTTGTTAAATATAGTACAATAATAATGGATACAGCTAACATATTCATTCATTCATTCAGTATTTACTGACCCCCTACTATACATATTGTTGTTGTTGTTGTTAAGTGCCATCGAGTCGGGTCCGACCCATAGCGACCCTGTACAGGGTTTCCGAGGGTGTAAATCTTTACGGGAGTAGAAAGCCTATACACATATATATAATATATATACACACAGATATACACATACACACACATACACACACACACACACACACACATATATATATAATATGAGTCTTGGTGTGGTGCTGTGGGTTAATGCACCAGACTGCAAAGTCATTTGAACTGCAAGGTTTGCAGTTCAAGTTCACCAGCTGCTCCTTGGAAACCCTACACAGGGTCGCTATGTGTCAGAATCGACTCGACAGCACTTAACAACAACAACAACTATATATAAGTTCTGTGGTGGCACCTATAGAAGATGCCAAGGTAAGGAGAGTTAGACTCCAGCAGCTGATGAGGTATGTATGCAGATAATGAGGGTTTGATATTGGCCATAAATGAAAGATGGCACTTTGGGGACTAAGTTGCCTCTGACCAAGCCTTGGTATTTTCAATCACCTTATACAAATGTGAAAGCTGGACAATGAGTAAGGAAGACAAAAGAACTGATGCTTTTGGACTATGATATTAGCAAAGAATATCAAAAGTCCCATGGACTGCCAGAAGAATGAATAAATCTATCTTGGAGGAAGTACAGTCAGAAAGGTCCTTATAAACCATGAGAGCAAGATTTCATCTCACATACTCTGGACATATTATCAGGATGGACTAGTCCCTGGAGAAGGACATAATGTTTGATAAAATAGGAAGTCAGCAAAAAAGTAGAAGACCTTCAACAAGATACATTGACACAGTGGCTGCAACGATCGCAGGGATTGTGAGGAGGATGCAGGACTGAGCAGTGCTTTGTTCGGGCGTACACAGAGTCCCTGTGAGTCAGAACCAACTCACCAGCACCTATCACCAACAACATAAGTAAATTTAAAGTTCTACGTGAATGCACAAGAAGAGAACTTACTCTCAAAAACAAGAATTAAAGCAAATTTCATAATGCAGGTGGCATTTGAGCAGGGCCTGAATGAAGAGTGGAATTTTCACAGATTGATCTGGGGAGAGAGGACGTCCCAGCAGAGCAAACTCTGAGCAAAGACCCAGTGTCTAGCAAGTTTCTGGCTTATGAAATTGGCTAAGAAGCTCAAGTTGGCTAAAAAACACAGAGTTAGGGACAGACTAAAAAATCCATGAATGGCATTTTCCAGAATACAGAATACATTGTTCTGTAGGCCACAAACCACCACCCAAAATTTCTGAGCCAAAAACTGCAAGACTTTTAAGGTCTCACTTGTGTTTTGATATTCTACACTCATGCACACAGAACTTTGGCATCAAAACTCTACTGCTAATCAAAGAAACCAACTGAGACAATTTCAAAATAGAGTGAAATTCTAATTCTCTCTTGAAGATTCTGGGTAAATAGTCTAGTTTACCGTCTGTTTTGACAAGTCTACATTTTTTTTTTTTTTCAAAAACATTTGTACTGTTAATTAAATCTCTAAAGATGAGATGCAAACAAAATGCAGTCTTTGGAGATTATCCCTAAAATAGATGTGGCATCACAAGCATATCTACACCATTTCGGATAACAACATTAGTACTAATTTTGAACTAAAAGGAGGCTTTTCTTCCTGACTAAAAGCAGATAATTGCAATGTAGCCATCATCCCCCAAAGGAGCAAAATCACATTCAGGAAATCCACTGCTACTGTAGGCTGAGCTTTCTTTCCTCTTGTTGCTACTAAATATAAGCACACAGAAATTGATCATGGCCATGTTCTCAGTTTCATCCCTGTAAATGGTATGAACGTCAACATTTCCTTGCCAGCCTACTGATTTGTGTGTAAGCAGGTGTTCCCTGAATACTTGGCACTTACCACAGGAATGGAAATGTATCCAAAATAGGAAAGTTTTCAAGAAACTTCTCTAAACAGAAGAGATTTGCTCAGATTGGTAGTAACTTAACATATACTACTATTAACAGGAAGGAGCTCTGGTAGTGTAATGGTTACGAATCGGGCTGCTAACCTCAAGGTCGGCAGTTCTAAACTACCAGCTGTTCCGCAGGAGAAAGAGGACTTTTTCTGCTCCTGTAAAGATTTATAGCCTTGGAAACCCTGTGCAGGGTCGCTATGAGTCGGAACCAATTCCACGGTACTTAACAACAACTATTAACAGGAAAGCAAAATAGTCTCTTATTGTTGGTCAATTCCAACTCACAGCAACCCTGCATAGGGTTTCCAAGGAGTAGCTGGTGGTTTTGAACTGTCAACTTTGTGGTTTGTAGTCCAGTGCTTATCCTACAGCACCACACCTATTGTTGTTAAATGCTGTCAAGTTGGTTCCAACTCCTAGCAACCTTGTATAGGGTTTCCAAGGAGCTACTGGTGAGTTTGAACCTCCGACCTTGCAGTTCAAACGACCTGTGGTACAGTGCTTATCCTCCAGTACCACACCAGGATCTCTTAGCTGTGACCAATAGATAGTTTGTATCTATACCAGGATAGCCCATAGCAGCACGTTTCAAAACAGCTTCAGCTAATCAGATAGGAGCTGTGATACAGCATTCCTTCATCACTTATCTGGTGGTGGTAGTCATGTGCCGGGGAGTCAGCTCCAACTCACAGCGACCCTGCATAGGGTTTCTGAGGCTATAAATCTTTATGGGAGCAGAAAGCCTCATCTTATTCCAGCAGAGCAGCTGGTAGATTCGAACTACTGACCTTGCGGTTAGCAGCCCAGTTAATAATCCACTATGCTACCAGAGCTCCTTATCTACTGAGTGTTTTTTATGTGCCAGGCACTGTTCTAGGTGTTGAGGATACCAACTTAATGGGGAGAAGGAAAGAGAAAAGGGGGAAATGAGCTGCAATGAAAGAAACCAGAGAGGAAATAGAGGCTTGTGACAGCAGAAGAGAAGAAAGTTTAATTGAGATCAAGTAAGAAGAAAAATAGGAGAAAGGAAAAAATGAGAAAAGATATTGAAAGGAAAGGTAGAATGGGAAATGATTAACTCATAGAATTGGTATTGGGAGTTTATGGATGGGGAATAAAGAATGAGATAAACCAAGATGATGTCTAGTTGGAGAGAAAGGGAGGAAATACTCAAAACAAACAAAGAGAAAATGAAGGAGATCTAGCAGGAAGTAGAAAAAGAAACGTGAAGGAAAGAGATATGGGTGAGTGTGGGTAATGGCAGCAAGTAATAGGATCACAGGAGCACGATGCCCTAGGCAGACAGTGATGGAGGGAGTAAAGGGGGCTGGATGATACGAGAGGAAAGCCTATTGACCACAGGAAGATGGAACCAATAAAGGGAAACTGGAAATGGAAGATAGGGGATGATGGGATGTGAGTGATATGGAGGAGACAAGACGATGAACTAGAATAGGGGACTAGGGTTATGGGGCTAGTGTGAGAAGCTGGGACCAGAGCCAGCATCATGAATGTGACCTGCACAATCACACAGGGCAATATGTTGAGATGGGTCCTGCCCTTGGCTTAACACTCTACTGTCTTAATAATTTTTGTTCAATTGGTTCCACATTTAAATTTTGCACTAGACCCTGCACGTTATGTAGTTGGTCCTGGCTGGGACTGACCATAATGGGGAGGTGGAGGGTAAGGAGCAGGGAGGCTGTGATGAAAAAGGACAGATTCGGGTAAAGCCATGTGAAGGCAGGCTAGACATGGATGGAGGCTGTGAACAACAGGCACCTAAAATTTTGGGGGTTATAATGGACAGACCAGGGTCATGTAAGGATTGCAGGAATGCCCCCTCATTAGTGAGGTTGAAAATGGGGTGGTACAATATATGAAGGAACAAATGTAGACTGCAAGATAATGCCACAGGAATCAGTGAGTGAAGGGGCAGTGGTACTGGCTGAAGGGCTTTAATGAAGATGTGTGGTGGGGTGATCAGATGATAGGGAATCAGGGTGGACAGGGTCAGTGAATGGGGGTGACTGGTGGCATCTTCTAGAAACGCTTAGCTGAAACGTCTTCAATATTTCTATTTGCATCTCTCTTGTGGCATCATCAGATGGCTCAAAATTTAGCGGTGAGTGCATGCCTTGTGTGAGTCTGTGAATTCATGAATTTCCACAGCACCTAGCACGTGGCCAGTTTAAAAGGGGGAGAGGAGAGGATGGGGGTTTGTCCACAGAATGGAAGAAGAGTCAAGAGGTAATTCGAGGCAGAGTCGACTGGAAGAGGGGAGGATGGCTATTGATGAGGGAAATCTTGGAATCAGTAGATGTGGTGGGGGTGAATAAAGTACAGTAGGGAAGGGCGAGTGAGAAGCAACAGAGAGAGGGGAGCAGACGCCTGACCTCGGCCATCCTGATGCTCTCTGGGGCGGCCTCAGAGACTGCTGTGGAGATCGCAGAACCTGGACCGGAGGCTGGGGGAAGAGGCTGTACACTATCCCCAGCGTCTAAAACAGCGCCACGTTATCCGTAGTCCCCGCCCGGCGGAAACCCGGCGCTCGGCGCGTCCTCCTGTCGCCTGGCAACTGCCAGGCCCCTAGGGGAACTCGTGGACGTTCGAAAGAGGCGGAGCGAGGAGTGTCTGAAGCCTGCATATGGGCGGTATTCAGCAAAAGTCCCCTTGAACAAGGATGTTGTTGTTAAGTGCCGTGGAGTCGGTTCCGACTCATAGCGACCCTGCACAGGGTTTCCGAGGCTGTTAATCTTTACAGGAGCGGAACGCCTCATCTTTCTCCCGCGGAGCAGCTGGTAGTTTCGAACCGCTGACTTTACGGTTCGCAGCCCGGTTCGTAACCACTACGCTACCAGAACAAGGATAGGCAGGAAAATAAGGAGGTGGTGCCTCTGAGAAGCTGGGAGGAGTCTTTAGGTGTGCGCACTAGATTGAAATACCCAAGAGAAAGGGCGCGCCGGGACCGAATAGGCAGAGGCGTCCTGGAAGGAGAATGGTGGGAAGGTTGGAGCCTGTAATTGACTACCATGGATAGATAGATCTTGTAAGGCAATGTGGGGCGGAGAATTCTGTATGAGAATCAAAGCAACTAGATCAAAGGAACCCTTATGAAGTAGCTACTGTGTGAGAGACACAGAGGGAGAACCTGCCTTGAAAGGCTTCCCAACCGAGTGGTGAGGAAAATAGGGTGCTGAGCTCAGGAGAACGACTTGTAGAACCACTCTCCGGGTGCTCCTTTTTCTGCCCTCTTTGGACTTCAGGTGCAGACAGCTGAAGTTATGGCACTCTTTGATTCATAAATGTAAAGCCCACTCTTGCTTAATTTTCTCCTTTCGTCCCCATCTCTACGACCACCCCCATAGGTATTACTGTGCATAGACAGTTATTTTTTTAAATATATTTAGCATTTTATTCGTGTATTTTTAATTTTTAATAAGGGCATTAAGCGTTGTTGTTGTTGTGAAATGTCACCGAGTCAATTCTGACTCATAGTGACCCTGTATCGGGTTTCCGAGGAGTGGCTGGTGAGTTCAAACGACTAATCTTGTGGTTTGAAGTCCAATGCTGATCCTACAGCACCACACCCAGAGTCCTATTAGACTTTGTTGTTGTTGTTGTTCTTGTTAAGTGCCATCAAGTGGGTTCTGAACCATAATGACCTTGTATAGGGTTTCCAAGGAGCGACTGGTGAGCTTGAACCGCTGACCTTGTAGTTCACATGGATTATGCCATCCAGTGCATTAAGCCACAGCGCCACACCAGGACTCCTTTAGGGATCATTTTTAAGTGCTTTCAAATCGGTTCGGCGACCCTGCACAGGATTTCTGATACTGTAAATCTCTCTGCGGAAGCAGGAAACCTCATCAGTTCCTACCCAAATCATAAACCTAGAAGGCTATGCCTACTAGAATGAACCTTTATCAAATTCATCTACCCAGAGATGCTATAATGCAGGTGGTCTTAGAGGTGGCAGATGGAGCTGGAGAAGCCGGCTAAACTAAACTGTAAGCCAAGCCAATAGAAATGGGGTGGAGCGGGGAGTAGCAATTCAACTGAGGTGACGTTGTATGTTACAGGAAACCTGTTACAAGTTGGGACCACCAGCTTGTGGGACCACCATGATCCAGAGAGATGCCATAAGTTTCCTAAAGGAAACTTTCTCAATAGAGAAAGACCTAGTGGTTCCTAGTCATCCACACCTTGCACTGGTGTCAATTATGGGCCATGCACCTTCGCAGTCCCTAGGGATCTCCAAAAGAATCATTTCACAAGCAAGTGGCCTGCCAAGGTAACAGAAATACCATCCAGCAAACACTGGGTTTTTTTTAAGCACTTGCTACATGGCAGGCACAGGCTGGCCATAGAAATCACTAAGTTGACAAAGGCCGAGTCACTGCCCTTCACAGCCACCATCTGGCATTGGGAGAAAGAGAGAAAGGAACATCTACATTTAGTTCTGACATAATACAATGTCAGGATGGGTCATGTGGCCAGAGAGGGAAGCTAGACACTGATGCCTGAGAGCTTATGATACAAGGACCGAAAGACCTAATATGGGGAATCAGAGAGTTGCAAGAAAGGCGGAAAAGCATATGATGTGTTCAGCTCACAGGAAAGAGATGCAGGTGGGCATCCACAACGGTGAATGAGTGAATGGCAGGATGGATAGTTGGACAAATTAATTTATGCCAATGAAAAGAAAATGTTTGAGTTCCAATTTTCCAAACTATGGAAGACTTACTGACCATTTGGCTCCCTTTTGTGGTTGTAATGAAAAATATCACTAGGTGGCATCATACTACCAAAAGAATATTAATAGGTGCCGCCCTCCTCATTGTCTAGAAATTCTGCAAGAACCAAAACCAGAGATGGAACCAACTCTCTACTTTGTTGTTAAGTGGCACGGAGCTGGTTCAACTTAGATGTATAAAAATGCTTCTGTTATTCTAATTTCTCATGACACTCACTTTGTTTATTTGTTGAGTGCCTACCATATGCCAACCCTCTGTTGCGCACTGTGAAGAATACAAAAGGAGCCGAAGACACGATCCCTGCCCTGAAGCAGCATAAACCAAATCAAACCAAACCTGTTGCCATCAAGTAGATTCCAACTTAGAGTGACTACATGGGGCAGAGGAGAACTGTCCCAGAGGATTTCCAGTGGTGCAGCACTGTGGGATAAAGCACTGGACCACAGGGTCTGTGGTTCAAATTCACCAGCCACTTCTTGGAAATCCTATCCAGGGTCGCTATGAGTGGTAGGAACCGACTCAGTGGCACTTAACAACAACAATCTTTACAAAGCAGATTGCCACACCTGTCTCCTGTGGAGCAGCTGGTAGGTGAGAACCACTAACCTTTGGGTTAGCTGCTGAGCGCTGAACCACTGCACCATCAGGGCTGCTAGGTGGGAGGGGCATAAAGAGAGGTAAAGCATGCAACCATCCTCCTGCATCCCCCACTCTACCCCAAAAAAGGCTAAGAAAAGCAGCCCAGGGCAGCATGAAATATGCACTGAAATGTTGGTATTAAAACTCACTGTCCTGAATGATGGAATCCTCTGGATTTTCGGATGCCTCCTCCCACCACTCTCTCCTCACCACACCTGTTTCTTTCAGCTCCATAACTATATCATGTTCCTTCTCACTGCCTGGACTTCAAACCAATGTGTCTGCAATACTCCACCCTCCCTCTTCACCTGGCTAACACTCGTCCATCCTTCCCTCACCTCTTACTTCTCCAGGGAGACCTTTTCTGACCAGCCTCCCCATCCAACCGACCTTTTTCAAGTACCAGGTACTTGTATTCCTTGGAATGTCTCACGACAGCAGTTAATTATGCATTCATGTGAATTGTTGTTGTTTAATATTCACGTCCCTCAAAGACAGTCAAACAACCAGAGGGCAAGGATTATGTCTGTCTTGTCCAGCCCTGTGTCTTCAGCAGCCAGCATTCTGCTCAATAAATAATGGTTGAGTGACTGTTGAGTATGTTCTAAAATACGACAGACCACTTAAGAATGGTTTACTAGGCAGAGCTAATAAGGCCACATGGTTCTCATGCGTGGGCCTTAAGTGATACATACAAGAGAGCTTCAAAAAGTTCATGGAAAAATGGAATTAAAAAATAATAAATTTTTCCATGAACTTTTTGAAGTTTGTTCATAGAACTTGGAGAGAGAGGAGAAAATATGAGGAATCTCAAGTATGAAAAATACCACTGAGCAGATACCAAGACAAGAATGTAAAAAATTCTACTCAAGGAAGGGTGGACATGAATGTGGTTAAAAGGGTGTGGATGAATGTGGGAGGCCTTGGAAGAATAACCAAGAAGTGGCTAGAAAATAAATGACCAGGCACCATCCAAGACATGCCCATTTGCTTTACCAAGATGACTTGAACATATGATCATGAGCTATAATACCTCAGTAACGTTCCTTGTTTGAACCTGGGTTTAATTAACTCCTATACAGGGTTGCTGTGAATTGGAATTGACTCGATGACACTTAACAACAACATCAGTACCCACCTAGGACCTCTAAGCTGTGTGCTGCAATGCAGTAATGATAGCATTGTGTATTCCAGGCTCCCCTCGCCAACACATTCATTGCAGACATAAAGTGAGCAGTTCTTAGAGAAGCAGAAAGAAACACTGCCATACCGTTGTCCTCCATGTAAATCCCAGCCTGCCATGCGCCAAACTGCAGCCTAACACAAACCAGCTCCTATCATGAATCAGAGAAGTCCTAGGTCATTCCTGGGGGGTCTGCACAGGCAACCGTTCCTTCTCTGAGACCAAGAAGTGTGGCATTTCTGCAGAGCCATACCTGACTCATGCAAAGCCAAGTCCATTATTTCTCCAGGGAATTTATCATTGTGACAACAAGTTGCAAGTCAGTCATTACTGGAGACTGGAACTGAGTTTGTAAAAATAGAGAAAGACAGGCTGCATTGAGGGAAGAATAAAGCAAATGAATGAGATGGGAAAACCCCAGGTCCAGCAGATAAGAGGAGAGATGGGGTGGGAGGGGGTGCTTCCTTGGTTGCTGACACCTTTTCAGAGCCTGGTGACAGTCCCCAGGGAGGCCCAGCAACTACTGCTCACTGGGTTCTGCTGGACACTCTGCTTGCATCCTCCTGAGAAGCTCACCTCGTTCATTTAAGGTAGCTGAGGCTCTACTGCTTACGTAGTACAATAATGACCCTGTTTGCATAGGCGTTCTTGAGCTATTGCTGGATTTGGTATCCCTGAAATCCTGAAAATTGCACTTAGGGTCCCAAATGACACAGCAAAAGCTGTTCTAGTCACTACATCTAACATTTCCCCTCCTGGCTGCTGGGAAGATTAAAGGCCCACATGTTACAGAAAATCGTTATCATTTATCAGCCAACCCTGTGGTCCCCTTAGATGACAGAGCAGAATCTCAGCTGGCTAGCGCTCCCCCAAACTACTCAGGGCAGATTTTTATGGCTTTAATCTGCTCCTTTTCCAGCCAGCTGCAGACCTAACTTAACAGAACATTTGTTGAGCATTTGACATCGATTCCCTAGGGGTCTCCATACAAACTCCCCTCCTGATAGCCAGGGAGGCATCGAAACGTGGGCAGATTGATGTGAAAGACTGAAAGGTCAGAAGTGAGGTGGCAGTGGGAGGTGAGTGGCAGGTGATCATTGTTACCTGAAGGAGTCTACTGTGTCATAGCACTCAGTCATTTTACCTGCGTTACCTTTTACTGGCTTCACAGCCACTGCACTTTGCTTAGTCAGATGACTGTGGAGAATGACTGCTGAGGTTAGCTCATTCAGCTGGTACTTGGCCCAAGATGCCAAGGGTGCACTACCAAGGACTGATGTGGGCTTGTACAAGCCAACTAATTAACCAGATTGGTTAAAAAACCCAAGTGGCTCTACACAACCCATTCCCACTCCAAACAGATGCACATTTCAAAATAACCAAAGCACAATCCCTGTGATAAATCAGTACTCTGATTTCTATTAGCCCCTGCAGGTGCCATATTTTCAAACACTTCTAGACTTTACTCATGCTGGTCTTTTGTCTGGAATATTCTGTCTCCTTTACCTAGCTACCTCTTTTCAAAACTCAACTTGGGGTCACCCCTTCCAGGAAGTTTTCCTCAGCTAGGCACCCCTCCTCCGTGCTGCTAGAAAACCCAGACCTCTTTCTCTCACTGGTATCTATCACGCTACACTGTAATCAGAATCTTTCCCTGCCAGACTGTTTCCTTCTCCAGACTGCGAAAGCCAGTCTTTCCTTTATACATCAATTAATTTATATACCCAGGTAATCAGCAACAACTCTTGGGAGTGATTAGTAAAGCTAGTGGAACACAGACATTTTAGATTTTAAGGAAGTTAAGCCAAATCAACTCCAAGCATGAGAGCTCCCAACAAAGTATTAAACTAAATTCATTTATCTGGGTTTTCTGTCCATCTCTTTTTTTCTTGCTCACAGGACAAGATGCACAGTAGGCACTCAATAAACGCTGACAAATTGGTTCTCATAGACAACAAATGTAAACATCCATAAAAGGAAACTTTGGCATATTAAAGGAATAAAATCTCTTTTCTAACTTGTAAGGAAGTTGCTCTCTTTCCAGCATCTGCTGCCAGATCCACTGAATAACTTCAGCAGCAGCAAATGCCTAAGTATCCACTAAGAGCCAGAGGGTCTCTGAAGGAAGTCAAGAGAGGCAAAAATTGACTAAGAACAGGTCTTTTCTTCAAGGAGTATGAAAATGATTTTAAATTAAGCAGTAGCCTTCAGGACAGCAGAAGCCAGTCTGGAATGCTTACTACCATATTTTAAAATCTAGCACTATGGTTGGCAAATTCTATGAAGGATAAAAACAACAATTTAAAAACCTACTGCCATCAAGCTGGTTCCGACTCCTCCAAAGCCACTGTCATTGAGTCAATTCTGACTCATAGTGCCCCTATATAGAGCTCAGAGATTGTAAATCTTTACAGGAGCAGACAGCCTCATCTTTCTCCCTTAAAGCAGCTGGTGGGTTTGAAATGCCCATTGCCGTTAGCAGTCCAACACCTTAGCCACAGGACCACTAGGACTCCTTAGCAGCCCAATGTTGTTGTTAAGTGCCATCAGGTCAATTCCGAGTCATGGTGACCCTGTATAGGATTTCTGGGGAGCAACTGGTGGGTTTGAACCACCAACCTCGGAATTAGCAATTATCCCATAGTGCCATACCATTAATGACCCTATAAAAGATCAGATAATAAATATTTGCAGACTGTACAGTCAGTAGCAACCACCCAGCACTATCATTGTACTGCAAAAGCAGTCATAGCCAGTACATAAATGAATGGGTATGGCTGTGTTCTGATAAAACTTTATTTACAGAAATAGGTGGCGCTCTGGATTTGGTCTCCTAGCTGTGGTCTGCAAACCCCTGATCTAGCACAAATGCTTGACATATAGGGGATGCAGTGGTTATGTGTCACCTAGTCAGTTCCAACTCATAGCGATCCTGTGTAGGGTTTCCCTTACAGGGGCAGAAAGCCTCATCTTTCTCCCATGAAGTGACTAGTAGATTCGAACTACTGTCCTTATGGTCAGCACTCCAGCTCACAGTTCACTACGCTACCAGGGCTTCTTTGATACATGGTAGTGGTGGCGATGGACCATGGAGTTGGACTCATAGTGACCCTGTATAGGGTTTCCGAGACTGTACATCTTTATGGGAGCAGAAAGCCTCATCTTTTTCCCACTTGATAGAAATAGTAGGTGCTCAATAAATATTTGTTGGCTGAATGAATGAGTAAATGAAGGTCTTGTTAAGGTTGTTTTAAAAGCCCACTGTACCATTTTTGACATCAACTATAGTGAGAGCTGGTAGCGTAGCGGTTATGAATCAGGCTGCAAACCTTAAGGTCAGCAATTTGAAACTACCAGCTGTTCCACAAGAGAAATATGAGGCTTTCTGCTCCCATAAAGACTTACAGCCTCAGGAACCCTGTACAGGGTCGCTATGAATTGGAATCAATTCCACGGCACATAACAACAACAACAACAACAACAACAACAACAACAACATGAGAGCAGGACTCTTGGTGTAGTGCTGTAGGATCAGCACTGGGCTGCAAATCACAAGGTTAACAGTTCAAACCCACCAGCTGCTCCTCAGAAACCCTATACAGGGTCACTATGAGTCAGAACCAACTCAACAGCACTTCACAACAACTTAACATAGGGAGAGCAACAAATTCCTAACCAGAAATTCAAAGAGTCTCAAGTCTATTACCATCATGTCAATTTCCTCAGTTCTCATCCATGGCGATCTTAACATGTTTCAGCAGAACTTCACTCCATAAGATTGTCAGTGACTGTAACTATGCAGAAGTAAGTAGATCATGAGACCGTTCTTCCAAGGGGATGCTGAGTAGATTCGAACCATCAACCTTTTGGTTAGTAGTTAAGCAAAAACCATTGTGCCACCTCGGGACCAGAAATAAGCTTGACAGACATTTTCCAACAAGTCTTTGATCCCCACCCTAAGTGACATGTGTAGATAGAAAATAAAAATTAACATGTACAAACTACTAAAAGCTTTCGTAACTGAGATGTGAGATAAAAGAGTGGTTTAAAGATGTTTTTGTGTTTTTGTTCTTGTTTTTCAAACTGTGGATGATATCTCATTAGTGAGTTGTGGTTCTATGTTTTATTCAAAAAAGGATCAGAGTTGGAAAGAGAAAAAAAAAAAAGGATCATATACAAAGCATAAAAACCCCATGCTAAGCATTGTGATGCTATGGGTTAACGCGCCGGACTGCAAAGTAATTGAACTGCAAAGTTGGCAGTTCAAGCTCACCAGCCACTCCTTGAAAACCCTATACAGGGTCACTATGGGTCAGAACCGATTGACCGCACTTAACAACAAGCATACAACCACCACCCCCAAGGATCCCTGGCAGTGTAATGCATTCCAAGTTGGGCTGCAAACTGCATAGTCACAGCTGCTCCACAGGATAAAGATGAGGTTTTCTGCTCCCAGAAAGATTTCTAGCCTTGGAAACCCTCTACAGGGTTGCTATGAGTCAGAACCGACTCCACGACACACCTCTACCACCAATAATACATAATGCATAGGGTTTCTATGAGAATTAAGTGAGTTATGTGTAAAGTACTTGGAGCAATATTGAGCATATAGTATGAGCTATCATTTGTCTGTCACTAAACAACAATGTCGCTGGAGACGGATACCATGTTTGGTAAGGTGGAAGGTCAGAGAAAAAGAGGAAGACCCCCAGCGAGATGGACAGGCAAAGTGGCAGTATCAATGGGCTCAAGCATGGCAACAATTATGAGGTTGGCCCAGGACTGGGCAGTGTTTTCATTCTGTTGTATATAAGGTCGCTATGAGTCGGTACCGACTCGATGGCACCTAACAACAATGACAACAACCAGCATTGTGACTTTGAGAAGTTCATCTAACTTCTCTGGGCCTCACTTGTTGGTGTCAAACATAGCAACAATTGTGAGGAGGTGCAGGACTGGATAGCATTTCGTTCTGTGACTCAACAACACCTAGTAACACATAATGATAACTATCTCTAAAGCCTCCACAGGCTCCAATATTCCTAGGGAAGAGGGAACCTCCAACACTGATCTGAAGGAAAGAAATCGCCAAATGTAAATTTTGTTATCTTGTTCAAGTGACACCTTGAAGTCTCAGCAAGGCAGCCACTTCCAGTGAAAGGCCTGGTAAACTAGTTATTGTCTCTTCACATCTCCTGCCGAAAGTGAATGCAGGGTTGTGAGCCAGTAGCCAAAGCAAAGGAACTGCCTCTTTTTCCTCATCCAGCAGATCATTGATGGTTAGCACTAACTTTCTTTCTCTCCCATTACCCTGTTGTTTATCCATGTACTTGAATTCCTGGTGTGGCGTGGTGGTTTAATGCGCTGGACTGCAAAGTTGTTTGAATGCAAGGTTGGTGTTTCAAGCTCACCAGCAGCTCCTTGGAAATCCTATACAGGGTTGCTATGGGTCAGAACCAACTCGATGGCACTTTACAGCAACAACACCCATGTACTCATAACTTAAGTTAGAGGGGAATGGGAAATCTGCCTTCAGGTATAGTTTCCACCATCGTTCCTGACTGAAGTAAGGAGCACGATGCCCTAAGGCCGGTCCAGTGTCTGTCACATGGTGCCTTGTACTGTGGAATTTGAAGCCTCCTTCAGCACATACAGTTATTACATGGAAAGAAAAATTCCTCTTACTTTCGCATAAATTAATAATGAAAGAAACCAACAAACTAGCCAACAACAACAAAGTCTGAGTGCTCACAGATAAAGATACAAAAATGCCCAAAAGCAAGCATAGGCTCGAGTGGGCACTAACCCCCAGTCTTTCGCCATTTGATAATGCATCTCCATCAAATGCCCCAAACTTGGAATTCCCTCCTTGTCTCCCACCTGGACATCTCCCTTTCCCTCTTTCAATTGTTGATATATTGTATCAGGATCCCCTGACATCTTGGACCATTTTCTTCCCAGAAACTGAATCCTTTGTATTTTCCTGTTAAACACACACAGAGACAGAATAAGGGTGCTATGGGAACTCTGTAGGAAGGCTATGCAAGGGAATTCAGGGAAGACTTTTCAGAAGAGAAATCACCTCTTCCAAATCCAGAAGATTGATGAGCATATATTGTTGTTGTTGTGTTAGATGCCTTTCTGACTCAGTGACTCTATGCGCAACAAAACATTCCTGCACCATCCTCACATTGTTGTCATGTCTGAACCCATTTTTGCTGCCACCATGTCAACTCACCTTGTTGAAGGTCCTCCTGTTTTTCGCTGACCCTCCACTTTACCAAACGTTCTTCTCCAGGAACCGATCACTCCTGTTAATATCTTCAAAGTATGAGAGATGAACTTTTGCCATTCTCGCTTCTAAAGAGGATTCTGAATGTACTTCTTCCAACACAGATTTGTTTGTTCTTCTGGCAGTTCATGGTACTTTTAATATTCTTCTCCAACACCATTACTCAAATGCATTAATTCTTCAATGATCTTCCTTAATCATTGTCCAATTTTACATGCAAATGAGGCAATTGAAAATACCATGATATGGGTCAGACACATGTTTAGTCCTCAAACTGGCATCTTTGCTCTTGAACACTTTAAAGAGATCTTGTGTTCAAGAGCAAAGATGCCTGTTTTTTGCTCACTCTTTTCTCCATTTATCATGATGTTATTTGTTGGTCCAATGATGAAGATATTTGTTTTCTTTACACAGAAGAACAAGCTATGCTGAAGATTGTATTCTTCGACTGTCATCAATATTTCAAGTCCCCTTCCCTTCCAGCAAGCAAAGTTGTGTCTCCTGCATATTGCAGGTGGTTAATGAGTCTTCTTCCAATCTTGATGCCACCTTCTTCATATAATCCAATTCTTGGATTCTTTGCTATGCATACAGGTTGAATAAGTATGGTGAAAGGCTACAACTCTGACTCACAGCTTTCCTGAGTTTAAACCATTCAGGGTCCCCTTGTTCTATTCAAACAACTGACTCTTGGCCTTTGTTTAACAATTTAAGTGTTCTGGAATACCCATTCTACACAAGGTTATCCATACTTTGTTATGATCCATACTGCACAGTCAGTAAAGCACAAGTAAATATCTGACATCAGTAACAATCAGTAACAATCTCCCTCATTCCATATCCTCTTCTGGACCTGGCTTGGACTTCTGCAACTCTGTATCATTGTATTGCTACAACCATTTTTAAATCATCTTCAGTAAAATTTTCTTGCATGTGATATTAATGACATCGTTCAATAGTTTCTGCATTCCATTGAGTCACTTTTCTCTTCCAATCAGTTGGCAAGGTAGTTGTCTTCCAAGTTTCTTGGCATAGATGAGGGTGTCCACTGCTGCATTAATTTATTGAAACATTTCAAGTTATAGTCCATCAATTCTAGAGCATTGTTTCTTGCCAATGCCTTCAGTGCAGCTTGGACTTCTTCCTTCACAACCATCAGTTCTTGGTTGAACGCTGATTAATTATTTTTGGTACAGTGACTCTGTGTGTTCCTTCCATCTTCTTTTGATGCTTCTTGGGTCATTCAATATTTTGTCTGTGGAATCCTTCAGTATTGCATCTCTAGGCTTGAATTTTTTCTTCAGTTCTTTCTGCTTGAGAAATGCTGAGTGTGTTCTTCCCTTCTGGTTTTCTACTTGACTTTGTCTTCTCGAGCTGCCTTTAGGAATCTTCTATTCAACTCTTTAATTTCCTTATTTCTTCCAGTTGTTTTAGCTTCTCTACGATAGCGTAGTGGTTACGTATCGGGCTGCTAATCTCACGGTCAGCAGTTTGAAATTACCAGCTGTTCTGCGGGAGAAAGATGAGGCTTTCTACTCCCGTAAGGATTTACAGCCTAGGAAACCCTATGCAGGGTCACTATGAGTTGGAACTGACTCCACGGCACATAACAACAATAACAACAACATTCAAGAGCAAGGAGCTCTGGTAGCATAGTGGTTACAAGCTGGGCTGCTAATCTCAAGGTCAGCAGTTCAAAACTACCAGCTGTTCAGTGAGAGAAAGATGAGGCTTCCTGCTCCTATAAAGATTTACAGCTTCAGAAACCCTATGCAGTTCCGACTAAGAGTCGGAACTGACTCCATGGCACACCACCACCACATTCAAGAGCAAGTTTCAGAGTCTCTTTTGACATCCAATTTTGTCTTTTCTCTCTTTCCTGTCTTTTTAATCATTTACTTTCTTTATGTATGATGTTCTTGATATTATCCCACAACTCCTCTAGTATTCCATCATTTGTTTCTAAGCCATCAAATCTATTCTTGAGATGTTTTCTAAATTCAAGTGGGATATACTCAAGGTCGTATTTTGGCTCTGGTGAACTTGTTTTAATTTGCTTAAGCTTCAGCTTGAACTTGATCATGAGCAATTGATGATCTGTTACAGTCAGCTTTGGGCCTTGTGCTGGCTGAGATTGAGCTTGTCCACTGTCTCTTTCCACAGATGTAGTCAGTTTGATTTCTGTGTAATTCATCTGGTGAGGTCAATCCGTATAGTGTCCTTTTATGTTGTTGAGAAAAGTAATTTGCAATGAGTAAGTCACTGGTCTTGCAAAATCTATCATGTGATCTCCAGCATAATTTGTCATCAAGGCCATATTTTCCAATTACTAATCCTTCTTTGTTTCCATTCCAATAACCAGTAATGATCAATGTATATCGATTGTATGTTTGATCAATCTCAGACTGAAGAAGTTAGTAAATTCTTCAGTTTCATTACCATTGGCTTTAATGGTTGGTGCATAAATTTGAATAATTTCTGTATTATATTAATTGGTCTTCTTTGTTGTTGTTGTTGTTAAGTACCGTTAGGTCGATTCCAACCCATAGCGACCCTGTATAGGATTTCTAAGGAGCAACTGGTGAGCTTGAACCACCGACCTTACAGTCTGATGCATTAGCCCACAGGGCCACACCAGGAGTTCTTGTAGACATATGGATCTTATCCTATCACAGACGGCACTGTACTTCAAGAAAGCTCTTGAAATGCTCTTTTTGAGAATGAATGTGACACCATTCCTCTTGAATTTGTCTTTCCCAACATTGCAAACCATTGATTGTATTATTCAAAATGGCCAATATAGTCCATTTCAGCTCACTAATGCCTAGGATGTTGATCTTTATGTGTTTCGTTTCATTTTGCTAGATTCATACTTTGTATGTTCCACCTTCTGATTATTAATGTATGTTTGCAGCTGTTTATTCTCATTCTTAATTGTGCCCCACCAGCAAATGAAGGTCTCAAAATCTTTGCTCCCTCCATTTCATTAAGGTCAACTATATTTTGAAGAGACAGCTCTTTCCCACTTACATTATGAGTGCCTTCTAATCTGAGGAGCTCATCTTCTGACAGCATAGCAGACAATATTCATAAGGTTTCCAGTGGCTAACCATTCAGAAGTGATCCACCTCTCCTTCTTCCAAGACTGTCTTCATCTAGAAGCTCCGCTGAAACCTGTTTACACAGGTGACCCTGTTGTTGTAGTTGTTGTTGCTAAGTTCCACTGAGTCAATTCCAACTCATAACAACCCTTTCTAGGATTTCCAAAGCTGTAAATCTTTGCAGAAACAGAAAGCCTTATCCTTCTCCCTTGGAACAGCTAGTGGAATCAAATCACCAACCAGTGCTTATCATACAGTACCATCACACTCCCTTGGGTGACCCTCTGGTATTTAAATACTAGTGACATAGCTTTCAGCATCAGAGCAACTCACAAGCCAGCACAATATGACAAACTGACCGATAGGCAGTGTCTCTGTTTTTCTGTAAGCCTCTGTGACTCATATACCTGTTAGCACATGTGTTGTTATTGTTCAGTGCCATTGGGTGGGTTCTGACTCATAGAGACCCTATGCAAAACAGAATGAAAACCTCCCTGCTCCTCACCAGCCTCATAATTTTTATGTTAGAGCCCATGGTTGCTGCCACTGTATCAGGCCAACTTGTTGGGGGATCTTCCTGTTTTTCACTGCCCTTTCACTTTTCTAAACACGATGTCCTTCTCCAGGGACTGGTCCCTCCTAATGATATATCCAAAGTATGAGAGATGAAGTCTTAACATCTTTGCTTCTAAAGCTATACCTCTTCCAAGACAGATTTCTTTGTTCTTCTGACAGTCCATGTTACTTTCAATATTCTTTGCCAACACCATAATTCAAATGCGTTGGTACTTCTCCTGTCTTCCTTATTTATTGTCCAACTTTTACATGAATAAGAAGTTATTGAAAAGACCATGGCTTGAGTCTGGTTCACTTCAGTTCTTGAACTGACATCTTTGCTCTTGAACAATTTAAAGAGGTATTTTATAGCCGATTTGCCTAATGTAATATGTCATTTGATTTCTTGACTGCTGTGTCCATGAGCATTGATTGTGGATCCAAGCAAATTGAAATCTTTGGCAACTTCAATCTTTTCTCCACTTACCATAATGTTATTTATTGGTCCAGTTGTGAAGATTTTCATTTTCTCTACATTGAGGTGCAATCTATACTGAAGGCTGTACTCTTTGATTTTCACCAGTATTTCAAATCCAAGGTTGTATAATCTGCATATTGCAGGTTATTCACAAGCCTTCCTCCCATCCTGATGCTTGTGTTCCTCTTCATACAGTCCTGCTTCTTGGATTATTTGCTCCATACAAATGGAATAACTATAATGAAATGATACAACTCTGGTGCACGCCTTTTCTGATTTTAAACCAACTAGTGTCCCCTCGTTCTGTTCTAATGACTGCCTTTTGGTCTATGTACAGGTTTCTCAAGAGCACGATTGAGTGTTCTGGAACTCCCAGTCTATGCAGCATGCATACTTCCTTATGATTCACACAGTTGAATGCCTTTGCATACTCAATAAAGCACAAGTAAACATCTTTCTGGTATTGTCTGCTTTCAGTCAAGATCCATCTAACGTCAGTAGTGATATCCCTAGCTCCGTGTCCTCTTCTGAATCCAACGTGAATTTCTCGCAGCTCCCTGTCTATGTACTGCTGTAACCATTTTAAAACGATCTTGAGCAATATTTTCTTGTATGTGATATTAATGATATTGCTGAATGATTTCCACATTCTGTTAGCACACATTAGCCAAGGGAAATGCTGCATGTGTGCATTGGAAGTGGTAGGCTGGAGAAAGAGGTGTGGTGAGGGTTGCAGGCAAAAGATAAAATGTTTGTGAAGATCCAGCAGGGGAGAAACAAGCAGCCTATCAAATTCTGACAACTACAAGTTCAAAGAACTGCAAGAAGTTTGGTGTAGAGTGAGGCGTGAAATATAGTTGGAAAGATAAGCAGAATCCAATTTCTGAAGGGCTTATGTGCCAATTGAGGACAGTAGTCCTTTGTCCTGGCAGTGGTGGGAGTCAATGAAGTGGTGGGAGTCAAATGTATGCTCGAGACTGTTCCTTATATAAATCCATATATACAGTTAGAGATTGCTGCAACAACTTTGCAGACAGGATGACAAGCCTAGAAGATATTCTAGCGCTAACATTGGCAGTCCAGTATAACCCTGAATTCTTAGCCAAAGTGTTAAGAGGTAGCATCCATTAGGCCCTTGTCAGTGAGTCAATTTCAACTCATAGCAACGCTGTAGGAAAGAGTAGGACTGCCTTCCAGAGTTTCCAAGGCTGTAAATCTTTAGGAATGAACCGTTACCATGTTCTGCACCATCTTTCTATCATTGGTATATAATAGAAAGACCTCAAGTGGCTGGCTTTAACAAACAGAACTGGATTTTCTCACTCTTTTGGAGGCTAGACATCCAATTCAGAGTTCTGATACAAGGGGAAGGTTCTCTGTTGGCTCTGGAGGAAGGTTCTTGTCTCTTTAGCTCATGCTTCTTGCCTCCTTGGAGATCTCCATCCCTCATCTCCCTGTGCTTGCTTGTTGAATCTCTTTTATATCTCAAAAGAGATGTACTCAAGATACACCCTACACTAGCCTTACATCATTAACATAATAAAGACAACCTACTCCCAAATAAAATTAGAACTAAAGGCATTGTTGTTGTTAAGTGCCTTCATTGAGTCCCTTCCAACTTGAAGGACTCTATATAGAGTTTCCAAGGAGCAGCTGGTGAGCTTGAACCACAGACTTTGCAGTTCAAACCAACCTTGCAGTCCAGCACATTAACCCACAGCGCCACACCAGGACTCCAAAGGCATACTAAAGGCACAGAGGTTAGGATTTACAGGACATATTTTGGAGGGACTCCTGGTATAGTGCAATAGGATCAGCACTGGACTGCAAACCATAAGGTCGGCAGTTCAAGCCCACCAGTTGCTCCTCAGAAACCCTATACAGGGTTGTTATGAGTCGGAATCAACTTGATGGCACTAACAACAACAATTGAATCCACAGGAGCATGGTAGCTCTGGAGTATAAGCATGAGACTTTGAACCACAAGATTGGCAGTTTGAGCCCACTGTCACATTGCGGGAGAAAGATGAGGCTTTCTGCTCCCTCAAAGATTTAAAAGCTTTAGAAACCCTCTACAGGGTCATTATGAATTAGAATCGACTCGATGGCACTTAATAACAGCAAAATCTTTAGGAAAGCAGACTGCCCCATCTTCTTTCTCCAAAGTGACTAGTAAATTAAGAACCCTAACCTCTCAGTTAGTAGGCAAGTGCTTGGCCACTGTGCCACCAGGGTACCAGTGTCAACATACTGGTGCCCAAATCAGTGCCCAGATCTCTCAAGAATTTCACCTACCTGCTCTCAGGTCAAGAGCCTCCTATAGTGTCACTATGATAGCAAATGGGCTTTTTTGGTGGCATTGGGGAGGTTGGGTGAGTACTTGCAGACAAAGGGGAAGTGCACAGCTCTTTCAAGAATGTTTCCTCAGATTACCCCACTCCCCTCCCCTCCAGCCCCCACAAGTGTCATACTTGATGCAGAGGTAAGCATGGGGCAGTAAGCCTGGGCAGTAGTTGCTAAGCGCTGTGTTATCAGTTCCAACTCATAGCAACCCTGAAAGGGATTTCCCAGGAGCGGCGGGTGGGTTAGAACCATGGACCTTGTGATTAGCTCTTCAGTGCTTGTCCTACAGCGCCACACCAGGACAAGCATTTGTTGTTGTTAAGTACCGTGGAGTCGGTTCCGACTCATAGTAAGCCTATGAGCTGATTCCAACTCATAATGCATTTGTAGAAGCTGGAAAATAAAAACATCTGGGGCAAGAGCCAGGAGGTCTATTTTTAGAATTTTTCTCATTGCCTGTTTATCTTTTAAGCTCAGCCTAACGTCTTCCAGGCAAGTTGTGGAAGTTATTTGACTGGATTAACGAGGAAAGGAAGGAGGGAATCTAAGTCCAAATAGCAACAGCATTGGTGATAATCACTTCGACAGAGTGTTCTAATTTCCCCAAGGTGCCATTACTGGAGTTTGGGTCCTCCCTAAACAGCTTGATATAGAATTCATTCAAACCCTGTTGGGCCACTTCGGCTGGCTTTGGAATGCAGGCGAGTCACGTGGGGAAGATAATGCGGGCAACAGAAGTTCTTCTAGCACTACTAAACACTGGACTACAAACCAAAACGTGAGCGGTCAGAACCCACCCAGCGGCCCAGAAGGGGAAAGACCTGGGGATCTGCTCCCGTAAAGCCTAGAAAGCTCTACGGAACTGCTCACAGCTCTGAGTTTAAGTCACTCCGTGGAATCGAACAAAAACAACATAGGTTTCGTACTGTGCTGCAGCTGTTGTCGTCCCTCTTGGCCTCAGTTTTCTCATCTCTAAAACGGACAATAATACTGGACCTAATTAGGACAATCCGTAATCAAGCTTGGGAACCAAAGCGTCCTCTACACACACAAAAAAACATGTAGTAATTCTCCTCCTACTGAAGTAGAGGCCATCTACTGAAGAAAGGAAGTAGTTTATTATAAAAATTGGTGAGTTCTTTTAATCCGCTCAAACTGCAAAAGAGATAAAGGACCGTTGTATTTCGAATTATATTTTCCCTGGTGGTGGTGGTTCTGTGCCGTGGAGTCGGTTCTGACTCATAGCGACCCTGTACAGGGTTTCCAAGGCTGTAAATCTTTAAGGGAGCGGAAAGCCTCATCTTTCTCCCGTGGAACAGCTGGTAGTTTCGAACTGCTGACGCTGAGGTTAACAACTCGACTGGTAAGCACTATGCTACCAGAGATCCGGAGTCAAAACAAAAGACCCCGGGTATCCCACCGCTGGTAAAACGCAACTAAAAACTCTCGAACCTTTTGCAGTGCTTAACCCCTTCCCTTCCGCCGCCCTAAACCGACTTTTAAGGACGTCCCGCCTGCTCGCCTCCTCTCCACCCACCCCAGTTTGCTCCAGGACCCAAATCCTGTCTCACCTTACCACCCGCCAGTCCTTCGGTTCCGACTTAAGTGTCTGTGAGCGGAAACCGAGCAGACAGTCCGCAGAGGACCCTACTCCCTGACTCCCTAACCTGTAAGGTCCTCCTTAAGGAGTTTTCGAGGCCGAGCTAGAGGCGGGTGTTTTGTTCTTTTAAGGAGGAAAAAGTTTGTGACATCCAGGAAATGAGTAACTCCGGAGCCCTTTAGAGCCCTGCAGATGGAGACTAGAAGGCGGGAACCGGCCGGGGCATCACTACCCCCATCCCTCTAATCGCCCGCCCGCCGTAGTCAGCAAACCGCTGCGCTGGGCCTGCAGGGCCTGCCGACCCGCCGTCCAGCCTCGGCGCGCGCGGAGGTTCCCCGACGGGGAGCAGGGACAAGGGTCCAAGGTAAGTGTCCGGTCCGTAGCCGCGAGGCTCGCTCCTTCCCGGCAACCGCGTGAGTTGGTGGGAAGGTTAGAGGACGCGATGGAGATGGGGGAATAAGCAGAGCTGCTCTCGAGATGGCGGCTTAGAGCGGAGGCGCGGGGGACCCCAGGTTGGGGGCAGACTTTGGAGACCCCTTTACAGCTCTCTACAAAAGATGGTGTGTTATTGTTTGGTGCAGAGTAAGATGCTCAAGTCTCCGCTCTAGCCGGGGCTTCGGAGACCGCCGGCCCTTCGCTGCAGCTGCCCCCGGGGCGCACTGAGCCCAAAGCGGGACCTCGTGTTTTGTTCCTAATGTCCCAACGATCCGTTACTTTTGACCATCCAAGCAAAATAGTTACCGCAGCACACAAGCCCTGTTCTTCAGCCGCCTTCCCTCCTTCCCTGGCAGGAAGGAGTAGGAAGAAAGTTTGGTTTTTTTTCGATTTAAGGTAGAGAAGATATGGGGTTGCTTAGGGCGGGTTAAAACCTCCGCCGCTTCCTCTTTCAGGACTGTTAGTGAAGGAAACCGCACGCTGTGTAGAACTTTTGTGGGGCTGCAATTGCCATCTGACCCCTTACCCTATCCCCAATCCCTTTCCTGTGCCTCCACATTTTCAGCTGCCTGAAGGAACTCAAACCCCCGGCCGCAAGCTCCCTCCCGCACCTTCTATAGTCTTTTTATTTAAAAATTGCTGCCGACCCGGAAAGGACAAGACTGAACCAAGCGAGGTACTGTACCTGGCCTTTTGCTCCTGTGTGTGGTGTAGGAAAGAATCCTTAGTCTTCGCCGCCTCCCCACCCCCGCTTTCAAAAGGAGAAGAGCACCCAATACAAACATTCTGATTCCCTTTTGTTTGGATTGAAATCAGTTGCTGGTTGTGTTTTATTTTTTGTTCCTCTTGTGAATCTGACTGAAGACCTTTTTACAAATTAACTCTCCCTTGAAGCTAAAGCTCATCTGTAGAAGGTGCTTTCTCCAACCTAGGTTAACAGTGACAGACACTGTCAGAGTTACTGTCACTCACCTCCTTGTTAATAACATAATGAGGTCTTGCTTCTTTCGGAGTCTTTCCTTCCAGCCTACGTGCCTAAACGCCTTTCATTATTTGCTAATTCCCGTGTGTTGCTGCTGCAGGCCATTCTGCCCTCAGATTTTCCACTTGCGGGTAACCATTAAGTGGTTACACTTTCTGTCTCTCCACTCCTGAGTAGCTGGAAAGGCTTTTGTTCAAGTGCTGTCCTTTAGCCTGGCAATTTTCAAAGATGCAATAATTTCAGGCTTCTGATTTTCAGGGGGCAGAGAAAGCGTTGACCTTTACACGGGAAGCCAACCTCCCAAAAGTTGTCATCTTACTAGGAACAGACTCACCCCTTCCACAATGCTCATAAGGGAAACAAAGGAGAGGGCATGGAGTGAGCTTTTTCTCACAGGGAAGGAACTTCTTAGCTGAGGCTTCTGAGAAAGTTGCCCACCTGAGAGGGTGTGATTTACCCTCTTGGACCCCATGGGGTCTAAGGAAGGAGGGGCTTCTGTCCGATGAAGAGGATGGTGAATCTTAGGTCCCGGCTCAGGAGGGTTGTGTTGAGGGACCACATTTGTCCAGTTCTGGGTGGTACTTCCTAGGAGGGGCATGTTCCAGAGAAGGACAGGAATGATGTAGGTGCTCCAGAACCATGTATTGTGAAGAAGGGAATGCATGGGCAAGGATGAGGAGCCTGGAGGGACGTGATGGTGGTCTTCAGGTATCTCATGCATTTGTCACTTGAAAAAAGGAAGACTTATTTTTCATGATTTCAAAAACTCACCGGTTAGAAGAGGCTAGGAGGCAGTGCTCAGTGAGCTAGAACAGCCCCAGTAAGTAATGTCATAGCAGAAGTAGGTAACCATCAACAAGTAGGAAAGAAAACGGCCCTTCAAAGTGGAAACATCTGTGGATCCATGGTTGAAGTTGAGAGTCCCCTGGTTGGGGAGGGGGGCATGGCAACCTGAGGGCTTTAGGGAAAGGAATGTCCTGAGGGCGGAGCCTGTGCTCCTGTGTACTAGGGAGCTGAGAGGACTTTATTCATGCCTGACACCAGTCCATCCCGGCCCCGTGGATCCAGTCTCACTAGAGAAGGGGGCAGGGTGGTGAGGGTACAGAGAGCTGATGATAGTAACCATCAGACTACTGCTCACCTCTAGATGTCTTGTGCGAATTAGAATAAGGTACTTACTCGGAGCATGATGATGGCAACTTGGTGACAGGGGGAAATCTCTGGGTAGACACAGCCAAGGCAGAAGTCTAGGCAAGCAACGTGTAGACTGAATTCATCTTCACCCTCAGTTGGGTGCCTTTGAGCAATATACCTCTTGTACACCCATTCACTGTGGCCCTGATTACTAACAATTAATGGAGAGCTTAACCGGCAGTTCAAACCCACCAGCCGCTCTTGGAAACCCTATACAGGGTTACTATGAGTTGGAACAGATTCAAAGGCACACAATAGCAAGAATATTTGCCAGACTCTTTTTTTCCCCAAAAGCACTTTGTCTATATTCACTCCCTTAATTGTCAGAACTATACCATAGGTGTTATCTGCACTTTATACAAGAGGAGACTGGCAACAGAGAAGTAAAGAGTGCAGGGGCCTGGAGGTGGAGTCCCAATTACTGAGTAGTCACAGAGCAAGAAGCAGTTGAAGTTTATCAAGCTAGTTTGGTGCCCTGGTAGGAGGTAGGGAAGAGCAGTGGCCATTTTCTTTCCTCATCAAATGAGAAAATAGCTGCTCTCAGCTCAGGGTAGAGGAGGGGTGGAAAGTCCACCTGACCGGACAGAGGCAAGGTAAGGAAAGAGCCTGTCCCAGCCTCAGTGGTTGATGGAGACCTGGGTCAAGCAGCATGTGGATGACTTTGCTCTTTAATTCTGGGTGGAGTGAGGTGCAAGATCCAGTTTGTGGCTGGCAGGAGGGTGTGGTGTGGAGGGGAATAGCCACAGCGGTGTCCTGACACTTCCAACACCCATTCCCTGTTCTGTCCATGTCCTGTTGCCTGCCACAGCTCTTCTGGAACTCATCCACAAAACCTGATGGTCCACTTTACAGCTTCCTTTACAAGGGGACTTCCCGTACGTAGTTCATGGAAAAATTCCAGTGTCTTTTTCCCCATTTTTCTATGAATTTTTCGAAGCCGCCTCATATACAAGCAATATACCTTGTTTTATTGTCCTTCACTTTACTGTTCTTCACAGAATTTGCAATGTTTGTTTGTTTTTTACAAATGGGAGATCTGCAGCAACCCTGTGTCATGGAATGTCTTAGTACCATTTTCTCAGCAGCCGGGGGTGATTTTTATGTCTGTCACACTTAGGTAATTGTTGTACTATCTCAAAATTTTTCATAATGCTGTTGCACACTTAATAGACAGCAGTGGAGTGTAAACATAATTTTTGTATGCACTGTTGTTGTTAAGTGCCGTGGAGTCAGTTCCGATCCATAGTGAGCCTGTATAGGGTTTCCAAAGAGCGGCTAGAGTGCTTGAATGACTGACCTTGTGGTTCAAATATCTCCAAGCTCAATCATTTCTTTTCCACAGTGTACATTTCAGCATCACACTAGCTGGAACTGAGTATTTTACCCCTTACTGTCTATAGACACTTGAAACACAAAAGGCTTTGCAGCTAATGGAGACAGTGTATCCTGGGGAGGGCCAGCTGGTGCCCAGCAGATTGCCTATAAGCAGACTCTTAATTGTATGGTGCCAACTGTACCAGAGACGGGCTCTTAGGTCTTCCCAACCACAAACCATCTCCCTGCAGTTTTCAGGATGATTTGAACTTGGGTTACTGAGTGTCCCATAAAAATGTCTCAGAAGTAGATGTTCAAATCAGAATGCCAATTTATTCATCTGCAAGGAGACTTTATGATTTTCATGCAGACTGGATGATATGTGTTCCCTGTTTCCTGGGAAACCAAAGATCAGAAAGTGGCTTGTTTGATTGGCAGAGCCAGAGTCGGAGCAAGGCGGGGCAGTGATGGTGGACAGCAGGGCTTTGTTCACCTCAGTTGCCCCTCAGTAATGGAGCAATAAGGTGGGCCAGTAGCCAGTACTGGGGTCAGCCTAACTCTGGGCATGTCAAGGGCAGCATTTAGCTGGTAGGTTCTCTTCCTTTCCTCTTTCATAATTCAATGGTTTTTGTTTTATTTACATATTTGCTTAATGCTTTCCAAGCTTTGACTTCAGTATATGCTTTGTTTGTTGTTGTTCCTAAGTGCTGTTGAGTCGGTTGTGACTCATCGAGAGAGACCCTGTATAGAGTTTCCAAGGATCGGCTGGTGGGTTTGAACCGCCAACTTTGTGGTTAGCAGTCCAGTGCTTATTCTAAAGCGCCACACCAGAATTCCATGCTTTGTTTAGGTAAGTTAATAGCTTTAATTAAAGGTGTTCTAATAATTAAATGGAGTCCTGGTGTGTGGCACTGTAGGATAATGCACTGGACTGCAAGCACAATTTGAACCTCAAGGTCATCAGTTCAAACCCACCAGCGAACCCTAGACAGGGTCGCTATGAATCAGAACTGATTTGAAGGCACTTAACAACAACAATAGTACTTAGCCATTAACCTACAGTCAGCAGTTCAAACCTACCCAGCATCTCCCTGGGAGAAAGACCTGGCAGTGTGCCCTATAAAGATGGCAGCCTAGAAAATCCTGTAGGACAGTTCTACTCTGGCACATGGGGTTGCTCTGAGTCTAAATCAATTTGTTGACACCTAGACTGCAAAGCCATTTGAACTGCAGGGTCGGCAGTTCAAGCTCAGCAGCTTCTCCACGGAAGCCCTATACGGGGTCGCTATGGGTCAAAACTGACTCGACAGCACTTAACAACAACAACAACAACAAAAGGAGCTCTGGTAGCGTAGCGGTTACGAATCAGGCTGCGAACCTCACGGTCAGCAGTTCGAAACTCCCAGCTGTTCCACGGGAGAAAGATGAGGCTTTCTGCTCCTGTAAAGATTTACAGCCTCGGAAACCCTGTACAGGGTCCCTATGAGTCAGAACCTACACCACGACACATCACAACAACAACAACAAGGAGTCCTGGTGTGGTACTGTGGGTTAATGTACTAGACTACAATGTCGGTTTGAACCACAAGGTCGGTGGTTCAAGGTCACCCACCATCTGCTCCTAGGAAACCCTATACAGGGTTGATATGAGTTGGAAGCGACTAGACGGCACTTAACAACAACAATAATGAAAATGAGGTTATAGTCTAATTTGATTAGCCTGGGAAGTCCTAGTGTGGCCCTGTAGGAGTAAGTACTGCATTACTAGCTGTGATATTGGCAGTTCAAACCCACCAGCCATTCCTCAGAAACCCAGTACAGGGTCGCTGTGAGTCGGAACCGACTTGGTTACACGTAGCAACAACAAGCGGGTCTCTTGGAGTGTGGTGGCTCTGTAGGATATGCACTAGGTGCAAATCACGAGGTCAGTAGTTTGAACCCACCCGCTGCTCCAACAGAGAAAGGTGACATTTTCTGTTCCTGCAAAGACTTACAAGGCTTGGAAATCCCGATACTGAGGTACTGTGAGTTGGCACTGACTCGACGACACTTTACAACAACATGGGGTCTCTTAATAGTAGCTTGATTGTTTCTATTCTGATTTCATAGTGTGACTGTCAGAAGTCAAGCTTCTTCATTTCCAAGGCCCGATCCTGTCACTCCGGAACATGACTTCACTCTTGGTGGTTCTGTACTTGTTTCGTCTATATGAGTGCTCCCTCCACAGTACGATTATGAATGCTTGGGTTTAGAACATTCCAGAATTGTAGAATTGACAGGGCTACTAGAGAGCATCTACCTCCACTTCCCGATTTTGCAGCTGAGGAGACTGAGGTGCAGAGACTAATCTTTGTTTACATGGTGTGGTAGGCTGAATAATGAGCGCTGTAGGCTATGCACTGGACTGCTAACCACAAGGACAGCAGTTCAAATCCACAAGCCACTCCTCGGGAGAGAGATGAGGCTTCTGTAAAGATTTACAGCCTTGGAAACCCACATTTACAGTCTGATGAACCTGTTAGTCAGAACTGACTAGATGGCACCTAACAACAACAAAGATCACAATGTCCTGACCCCTGGAAGCTGTGTGTGTTACCATAGGTGGCAGAAGGACTTTGCCTAGGTGATTAAGTATCCTGTATTACACAGGGGCCCAATGTGTCCAGGTACCCACATGTCACATCTTCAGTGAGTCTCTGTCTCCAGATGCCTTGGAGCCTAAAGAAGCATTACCCACATGGGCTTTGGAGCCAGACTGGCTCTATTGCTCAGTAGTTGAGTATTCCTGAGCAAGCAGGTGCCTTGACAATTCCATGCCTCAGTTTCATCATCAATAAAGTGGGGGTAGCTCCTCATAGGGTTGTTGTGAGGATTAAGCTCAACAATGTGCATAAAGAGCTTAGCACACTATCTGGTATAAAGCCACCCATCTGGTTAGTTCCAGCTCCCAAGAACTGTGGATCCATGTTCCCTGCTGAATTGAGCCCCCAGCTGCCCCACTGTGCCACTGCCACCCCCTCTGGGGTCTTGGCAAAACTACATGGACTCTAGCCACCCCACATAGTGGGAAGGAGACCAACCTTTGGATTGGTTTGCTTGGAGCTGAGGACAATGCTCATCCTGACCTTTCAGCTGAACCTGGAAAGGGAACTTCAGATGTGAGGCTCCATCTGTAGCAAGCATCCAGAGGGGAGAGGCAGGTGAGAAGGTTTCCAGGGAGAGGAAAGGGGTCATTTGGAGTGCCCAAGAGATTGGAAAGATGCTTCTCAGCAGTCTGGCACCTGCAGTGTTTTCCCATAGAAAACACCTTCCCCCTCCATCTGTGTAGCCCCTCCCGTGACATCAGCGGAATGGAAGCACCTTGCAGATGACATCACTGTTGCCCAAGGCAACATCTCCACCTTAAGTTTGGCTGGGAGGAGCATGGAGAACCAACTCCAACTGTAAGACACATGTTGGAGGGCAGAAGCCAAGGCAACAAAGCAGCCACAGGTGTGTTTCTCAGAGGCTGGGGCCTACATAGGGAAGGTGGGGCTGGAGTTTCAAGTTCTGGGTTGTGAGCCTGTCAGGTGGTTTGCCTTCAGGCCTGGGCTTTGGCCCAGGGCAGAGAGCTGATGACTGAAGTCTTGTTTAGCCCTCTGACTGTACTTTGGAACAAGTAGAGTGACTCCTACAGGGGCTTCTGGTGGTCTTCACAGCTTTGCACCTCCCCGCTGCAGCCTGAATCTGTGGCATTGTTCCTGATGTTAGCTGCCACTGAGTTGCTCCCTAACTTATGGCATCTCCGTGCCCAGTCCTGCACTTTCCTTATGACTGGTTGCAGGTCAGACAGTTATGATCCATCAGGCTTTCATTGGTTGGTTTATGATCCATCGTGCTTTCATTGGTTGGTTTATGATCCATCAGGCTTTCATTGGTTGGTTTTTGGCAGTAAATCACCAAATCACTTCTTCCTAGTCCATCTTGGTCTGGAAGCTCTGCTGAGGCCTGTTCAGTGGCACAGCAGTGTGCAAGAGTGCGTTGGCAGATGGGCTGTTGTTGTTGTTAAGTGCCGTCGAGTTGGTTCCAACCCATAGCGACCCTGAACAGGGTTTCCGAGGCTGTAAATCTTTACAGGAGCAGAGAGCCTCAGCTTTCTCCCGCAGAGCAGCTGGTAGTTTCGAACTGCTGACCTTGTGGTTTGCAGCTCGATTCGTAACCACTACGCTACCGGAGCTCCTTGACAGACGAGTAGTAGCTGCATATGAGGTGCGTTGGTTAGGACTCAAACCCTGGTGAAAATTCTCCCACTGAGTCACTGCTCTCCCTGAATCACAGAAAAGAGGAGAGGAAAGGGCAGACTGGCTTTGTGATGAATTAGAGAAGTGGTTTCTCCATCACCCTCAAGCCCCAAAGAAACTAAGAAGCAAGGATGCCCATGTCCTTACTATTGGGACTGATAGAAAGAGAAGCTCATTCATGGACTGAACTAATGGTTCAATAAGTGGAAGCTAGGATATACAAGGGAGTCAGTGGCCTTCTGGAGCCGGTGAATCAAATGCACACAGAAAGGAGGAATGTGTGGAATCCATTGTACTGACTGGAAATAGAAACAAGGTCATAGTTCACCTCTAGTCCAGCCCTACCATTCCCTGACTTGGAGGTGTTGGAGGTACACCTGATGTTTTAAAACTGGTGTTTCAGTCATGGGTATCAGCTGTGCCCCTAGAAAGGGGGACCCCTTGTGACAGCATGTGGACCAGGCAGAACATGAACAGAAGTTCTGGTGCTCAGAATTCAAGTCTGTGATGTTAGCTGCATCTTATAAGGTGATGTCCATGGTTCTGGAGTCCCTGGGTGGTGTAAACTGTTAGCATGCTCAGGTGCTTGCTAAAAGACTCAGGGTTCGAGTCTACCCAGAGTTGCCGCAGAAGAAAGACCTGGCAATTTACTTGTGGAAAATGAGTCATTGTGAAGCCTGTGGAGCCCAGGTCTACTCAGACATACGTGGGCTGCCATGAGTGGGAATGGACTTAACATGTGGCGGCGGTCACACTGTTCTCCTGATGACAGATACTCCGGATTCCCATCAGAGGTCAGCACAGGAGGTGAAAGATACAGGAAAGGGAGAATTCTCCGCCCTAAAGAGGGGGAAACTAGATGACATAGTAGGTGTCTCTCTGGAGAAGTTTCCAAACAGGGAATTGCACTGAAATCTCCCTGCCTTTCCACTATAAGGAATCTGCTTCAAGTCTGCCGCATGCAACTGGGCATGGCCACTCCAGGCGCCTTAACTAGATCCCTGGTATCTAGCGGAATGGTGGCTAAAGTCATTGTCCTGTTTTTATGTAGATGTAGCATTTTCAGGGTTATAAAGGAAAGTTAGAGTATTGTCAGCAGAGATTATTTGCAAGCTATGCTTCTGTTTAAAAATCTGACCCTCAAACAACCTTTTAAAATAACAACCATCTCATTAACTGAGCAGCTACTCCGAGCACAGCCCCCACCTCTGGCTTTACCTGCTCTTCCTCACAAGGAGGTATTGTCCCAGTTTTATAGGTGCACAACCAGGCTAAGAGAGATCAAGGACTTGGTCAGAGTCACAGAGCTGAAATAGCAGAGACACAACCAGGCTAAGAGAGATCAAGGACTTGGTCTGAGTCACAGAGCTGAAATAGCAGAGACACAACC
>NW_006408521.1:31843282-31851043 GCF_000296735.1 Chrysochloris asiatica | reverse complement strand
GGCTAAGAGAGATCGAAGACTTGGTCTGAGTCACAGAGCTGAAATAGCAGAGACGGGACTCAAACCCAGTCTCAGGCTCTTTCTGCCACACTGGGCCTCTGCCTGGACACCATGTGGGTGGCACCAGGGAATCCCCCCCAAGTGTGAGTGTTGGAGAGGAGAAGACAGGAGGCTGACCACCAGGTAGGAGTGGCCTGGCCCTGCCTGATGTGACTTAATGACTCCCTGTGGATATTAGCAGTGGAGCCATGATCCCCTGTGTAATGGGGGTAACAGTCAGCCCCAGATACTATTCAGAGCACTCTGAGGTCCTTGGTGGCTGTGTGCTGTGGTCGTTCTGACTCATAGCGACCCTGTACAGGGTTTCTGAGGCAGTAAATCTTTACGGGAGCAGAACACCTCATCTTTCTCCCATGGAGCAGCTAGCTGGTAGTTTCAAACTGCTGACCTTGCGGTTCGCAGCCCGATTCGTAACCACTATGCTACCAGAGCTCCTTTTGAGGTCCTTAGTCCTGAGAAAAAACACAGAGTCTACAATTATCAAATGACTCACTTTCAGGTGAACATTCTGGAGGGGCACTCAATGCCCCACCCTCACCCCTGCCCCAGAAGGAGGCTGGGTTCAGCTGCTCCTTTCTCCCTCCTGGGCTACTTCCTGCAGAAGATGCTGGGAAATCTCCTGCCAGTCTGCATCCGAATGTTGGCCCTGCCTGTGGGTGCAAAGCCCTATGCTCCTAACAAGCTATTCTCATGGGAACTTGTTTCAATAGCCTCCTTACCAGCAGCCAGGGACCCGCCTGAAGTTCCTGAAAGGGTCCTTTGTTTTCTGAGACTTTGTTCCTGAGGCTCTGAGAAGGCAGGGCTACAGCACACGTCTGGTCTGGAGGGGAAGAAGAGAGCAGGGGCTGTCTGGGTTTCTCCCCCGACCCCGTGCCTCACTTGGCCCATCCGAACCAGCCAGTGTCAGAAGTTTCCTCACACCCTTGTCTCTCCTGGTCACTGCAGCTGTCAGATACCCCAGTTCACACTCGCAGAACCCCTGAGTAGAAGCAGCCTCATAAGTCATTTTATTAAGTCTAACTCTGCTGTATGCCCAGACTTGTCACCTACCCATCCCTAAACCAACGGTATAGAGATGGAGAGCCTATAAGTACACATCTGACATGTCAGGTACCAAGTCATTAGCAGAAAACTTCATGGGAACACCTTAGGCATGAAGGTCACATGGGCCTGGGTTTGAATCTTGGCTCTGCCCAATCAAGAGCTCTGTGTGCCTTGGTTTCTTCATCTGTAGAATAGGTAGGCATAGGGCCTGTCTCAGAGGTTTATTTTGAGGACAGACCGATGCTACTTGCAAAGCATTTTGCATAAAGCCTAAACCTCAGTAAGACTGGTGTGTTGTCTGCCATTCACCAAGCCCTCCCGTGGCATGTTGAAGGTCCCTACATAGTGCAAACAGATTGCACTCAACTGCTAACCTTAAGATGATGGCTCGACCCTGCATAACGGCACCACTGTAGAAAAGGTCTGGCAATCGACTCTGTTACGATTACAGCCAAGTCAGGAAAGAAGGATGAATGGAAGTGGGAATCAACACAGGGAGGAAGAGGGAAGAGAGTTGTTCCATTGAGCAAATCGCAACCAATGTTACAGAACAAAATGCATGCAAACTGTTGAATATAAACCAAATTTGTTCTGTAAATTTTCACCCAAACCAAAATAAAAGAAAATTTAATAAATTAAGATTGCAGCCAAGAAAACTCTGCAGAGCAGCTCTGCTCTGTAACACAGCGGTTTACCATGTTGTTGTTAAGTGCCGTGGAATCGGTTCTGACCCATAGTGACCCTATAACAGACAGGGTTCCTGAGGCTATAAATCTTTACGGGAGCAGAAAGCCTCATCTTTCTCCCGCCGAACAGCTGGTAGTTTCGAACTGCTGACCGTGAGATTAGCAGCCCGATGAGTAACCACTACATTACCAGAGCTCCATGAGTTGGGATCAACTTGACTGCAAATAACAAGTAACCACTCTTGAATCTCAGTTCTGGGCATCTGTGCTAGGGCTATGGGCACTGACCTGCACCTTCTCTTATCCCATTCCTGTTGATTCCTGTAACCCCCCATTCTGCTTCCATTTCTACAAAGTTCTTGAGGAACAATGAGTTGGGAGTCCAGGAGAGAGGCAGCTGCAGTCCACATACTCTTCATTTGGGCTCATTGCTTGGTTTACTCCCAGGAAGAAAATACTTAGAAGTTACCTTGTCTAGGCCTTCCCACTCCACCCCACCATTGCAGTTGTTGTGTGAATGCATCCTCAGGCCATTCCCATGTGTTGCAGAGTAGAAGTGTACTCCATAGCTTTTCACTGGTTAGAACATTCCAGAAGCAGGCCACCAGGGCTTTCTTTGGAGGTGCGTCTGGGTGGGTTTTTGGTTAGTAGTTGAGTGATTTATCATTTATATCACCCAGGACTCCTGGGGTGTGAAGACTGGGATTCTCTCTGTTTGCTCATTCACTCAGTGAGCACTGAATGTGTTTGCTCCCTTCTCGGGTCAGCATTGGAGACTAACTACCGCTTCTGCTTAGAGATGCTCAGAGCCTTGTGTGGGAGTGGTCAGTGCCCATTCTGCCTAGCTATGTGGAGGTCCCTATACTTCCTCCTCTCCTGTGTCTGCCTGCCCCTGGGGCCAGTAAAAGAATCTACTGGGCTCTAGGCCAGCCCTGTGGAATGGAGAGAATTCTGCTTGAGAAAAAAAACAGTGAGTCAGGGGACAACTTAAATCCTCATCTAAGGGCGTCTGGGCAACTCGGGGGACACTGGTCACACCCATCTTCTCCTCTCACCAATTACAATGTTAGTCCACCTCCACCTCCACCCCTGTGCCTTCCCAGGGGCTTGTGTATTTCTGTCAGGCTGAGCAGGTTTCAGTGGCGCTACCAGACTTGGAGTCCTGATGTGGTGCTACGGGTTAATGTGCTGGACTGCAAAGTTGGTTTGAACCACAAAGTCAGTGGTTCAAGCTCACCAGCTGCTCCTCGGAAACCCTATACAGGGTCGCTATGAGCTGGAACCAACTGGATGGCACTTAACAACCACTACCACCAGACTAAGACAGGCCTAGGCATCTACTCTCAAAAACCAGCCAAGGAAAATCCTATGAATCTCTGATGATCCGATCCACAGCAGATTGGGGGGTGGTACAGACCTGGGCAGCATTTTATGCCATTGTGTATGGTGTCACCAGGAGTCTAGGGCTAACTCAATGGCAGCCACCTGCCGCCGTCTCAAGTGCCTTCTCAAGTGGTGGAGCCAGAACTGAAGCCCAAGCAGTCTGACCACACAGTCTGGCCTCTAACAGCCTGTGTGTGCTGACAGACTTCCTGGGTGGCCGTGGGGTTGCTTTGTGTCCTTGTTGACACGACACAATGTCATGGGTGTCCCTGCCCAACCCCCGTCTGTCACCACACCATCCACTGGTTCTTGCATTCCCCAAAATGATTAGGGCACCGTTCTGGTGTCGCGCTGTAGGATAAGCACTGGACTTTGAACCGTAACGTCAACAGTTCAAATCCACCAGCTACTCCACGTAAACCTTATACAGGGTCCTTATGAGTCAATCCGGACTCGACTGCACTTAACAACAACTAGGTGCCCAGCAGAGCCTTGAACAGAGCGTATGGAGTATTGGTTGTCCCTACAGCTAGGGAGGCAGATGGAGGTGGACGTGGCAGGGGAGATTTTCTGTCGTTTAAAGGAGCTCGGGGTGATTTTGCCAACTGCCTCAGCCTGCAGTGTTCTCAGAGGAGAACAGGTTTATGGCCCTGCAGTTGGGGGTCCTGCTGACATCTGACTCTTTTGTTCAGCCCAGAGCACAGACAGAGAAGCCCACTGAGAGCTCTGGGGGTTGGCCTCCCTGTTGCCTTTGTGTTTCTTGCTGGTCCCTTGATTAAGATGAATGGGGCTTTCTGATCTTTGTGGGCCTCAGGGCTGTGTGTGCATGTGTGCTGGAGACCCCCAGCATCTCCCTTCCTCTTGGTCTCTCTCCCCCAGGCCAGCTGGGGCCCAGCATGTGTCAGGCGCCACCCAAGCCACAGGGACTGGGGTGGGAGAACAGCCTGGGATGCCATTGTACTGGAGTAACAATCCTTCTCCTCCAGGACATAGGTAAGAGACAAGAGAGCGTGGGCCGGGAAGGGCAGGGTTTGGGGGGGCAGATGGAAAGGTGTTTGTTCTCTGAGAAGCAGGCCAAGGACTGAGGCCAGGCTGTTTTTTTTGAGCTAGTCTCTCTTTGTTACCTTCCAGGGATCAAAAGGAGTCCTGGTGTAGAGCTGTAGGATCAGCACCAACCCACAAGGTTGGCGGTTCAATCCCATCAGGGTTGTTTTGAGTCAGAACTAACTCAACTGCATTTAACAACAACAATAGGGATCTCAAAGAAGGTGGTGACAGGGAGCTAGCAGTTTGGCTCCAGTGACCCGGGTTCATCTCTGCAAGGAGACTGCAAAGGGGGGCTTGTGTCTGCATAGTTTCCCTCTCTGTTGCTGTCTGCCCTGCTCAAAGCTCCTGTCCCTCCCTGCGCACCTGCTGGTGTTGGGCACCTTCTTGCCTTGCTACTGCCTCTCCTCACTGACTGCCCTAGGATCGGTTTTTCTGAGCACCTGCTGGGGGCAGGGGTGGGTACAGAAGACAGTGGGGAGAATGGGGGACTGAGTTTGGGGAGTACACCCTGCCCTGCTTGGCGGTGCACCTTGAGCTTGAAGTGTGTATTAATGTGCCTTCTGCGCCAGCCATTCTTATGACTGAGATGAGGACGGAAGGGACAGAGGGAATTCCGAGAAGTAATTAGGCCCGTCAGTATATGGCCATGTGTGGGCTCGTCTCCCCACTGGATGGCGTTTGTCTAACTGAGTAGCTCCCTGTGACTTCATCTCTATAACTCTGAGGAGGGGATCCTGGAAATGAAGGGAGGTCCATCTGTACACACCCCATGTGGCTCCCCACAGATGCTCCATGACTCTAGGTCTTTTACTGTCTGGTGGGAGCTATGAACCCCCAGGATGACATGTGTCTTAGCACCGTGGGCAGGCAGCTCCACATGTGATCTGTACCAGGCCCTCTGGTGGACGTAAAGACCCTGCCCTTAACCTGGAGGAGCTGCTGACTGAGGACAGTGGTGGGACGAGAGCAGACTGCAACTGACTGATGAGAAAGCAGCCAGCGTGCACGGACACGGGCTTCGGTATTCAACCTCTCAGGAGCTTGGCCCCGGCCTGCGAAATGCAGCACCGGATGCAGCAGCAAGTAAACAAGCCAGCTTTGGATGGGGTAAGGGAGCCCATGAGCCTTGGTTGGGTCCTTGCTAGAGTCGGGCACATCGGTAGAGACGCCTAATCTCTGCAAGACTCCAGTCACTTGTCTTCACTCAGAGAGGTTTAATACCTGTCTCCCTCCCCTTGCTCCTCTGTTCTTATCAAGAGGGGAAGTGCAAGTGTTCAGGGTAAATAATGTGTAAATGAAGCAGCTGTGGCAGACAGGAATAGAGTCCCTAGGGCTGATTGTGGCCAGACCTTGAATGTCAGACTTAAAGTATGTGAACTGTGTCTCATGGAAACAGGAAGCCACTGATGTGGGCAAGGGAGACCACTTATCCAGGTATTAGGAGGAGCTCAGAGTTGCTGATGATGCTGGCCTATGCTGGGATCTACTAGGATGCGAGAGCCCTGTCACTATGGAATCTTCAGACTTTGGGGGGCCGATGGGGTGGCAGTACAAGACAAAGGCAGGTTAGAGATGGCTGGGGACATGGAGGTACCCCAACAGGAAAGGGAAAGCCAAGGGAAGGAGCTAGTCGGGAGAGAGGATGATGCGTTACAACGGGAACCTGCATTCAAGTCCTAGGGCGGCTGTGACCAAGTGCCACAAGCTGGGCAGCTTCCAGCCACATACTATTCTTGTCCACTTCTGGGGCCAGAAGCCATACTCCCTACAAATGCTCAGGGGAGAACCCTTCCTCGCCCCTTTCAGCTTCTTGGGGCTCCAAGCATTGGCATGTGACTGCAACACTCCAGTGAATACCTTTGTCTTCACATGGCCTTGTCTGTGTCCTGCCCTGTTCTTTGTCTTATAGGACACTGATCACTGGATTGAAGGCCCGCCCAGGTAATCTAGGATGATCTCCTCCAGAGAGCTTTCCTTTAAATACATCTGCAAAAGACCCTTTTTCCAAATAAGGTCACATTCACAGGGTCTGGGCATTAGGATGTCGATTTATCTTTCTGAGGACCACTGTTCAACCCACAACAGGGATGACTGGATTTGAGGTGCTTGGTGACAATGGAAAGGAGCCCTGGTGGCACAGTGGTTAAAGTCATTAGCTGCCAACCAGAAAGTCAACAGTTCAAACCCACCAGCTGCTCGGCGGGAGAACGATGACACACTCTGCTTCCATAAATATTTACAGCCTTGGAAACCCAGTGGGGCAGATCTACTCTGTCCTATAGGAAGTGACACAGTGACAGTGGGCTTGGCTTGGTGACAACGGACACAGTAAATGGGGATCTGGGGCTCAGACTTCTCTGGGGAGCCCTTCTTTGTCAACATGACACTGCTGTGCGGCCTCTGTTGCTTGTTTATGTCTCTCCCCTTCTTACAGCCCGGCTGTCGACACTGGTCGGGAGAGAGTCTGTGTGTCTGTCACAGCTGCTGTGATTTTCCGTGACATCTCATGGGTCAGGGCTGATGACTGATGGCTTCCCTGCTTCTCCACTCCAGGACAAGCCTTGGCTGTGGGTGGAGAGCGGGAACAGGAAGGACGTGGGCTCTCCCTCTGGGACTTGGTGGGGCCCAGGCTGCTGTCCTTCCTGTGTCTTGTCAGCTGGCTGTGTGACTGCAGTTGAGAGGACAGGGTTGGCATCCTGATGATTTTTTTGATAACTACTTCCCCTTTCACATCTGACCTTTGAGAACCCTAGAGCCGGTGCCAGGCCACAGTTTAGTGACCGTGGTGGCCTGTGTTGTGAGAAGGTCCATGAATGGAAAGGCGTGCCTCATCCAGCTTCCACTCTGCCTGTTGGCTCACTGGGCGTCTGGGGAGCTCCCCCTCTCTGGGTCTCCCAGGGCCCCTGCTCTCAGTCAGTCTGGAGTCTCCTCTGGAGAGAGGAGACCCCCCCCCCCCCCGCCACTCCCAGGAAGTGGAGGGAGATTTGCACCTCTCAAAGTCCTTAGGAGAATGGCCCACAGACTGAGTCCACAGTCCACAGGGTTCTTAGCTCACGTGTCCAGTGGGTAACTGGCTTTCTTTGTTTCTGGTCTCTGGAGGGGTGGGGGGAAGGGATAAAACCCATTCTGGTGTTTACGTCAAGCCTCAACACAGGCCTGGTACAGAGTAACTCTCAATAAATGATAGTTATCAGTCTTAGAAACCCTAAGCAACAGTTCTACTCTGTCCTGTAGAGTCGCTGTTTGTCGGAGGGACACGTAAGTACATGGGAGGCAGAGTGGTAAACATGCTGACAACAGGGGGCACCAGAGCCCAGAGCACACCTACCTACCCACCAGAGCCCAGAACACACACCTTCCTACACACCAGAGCCCAGAGCACATCCTGCTTACCCACCAGAGCCCAGAACACACCTTCCTACCCACCAGAGCTCAGAACACACCTCCCTACACACCAGAGCCCAGAGCACACCCTTCCTACACACCAGAGCCCAGAGCACACCCTTCCTACACACCAGAGCCCAGAGCACACCCTTCCTAC
>NW_006408521.1:31815602-31843157 GCF_000296735.1 Chrysochloris asiatica | reverse complement strand
CACACCAGAGCCCAGAGCACACCCTTCCTACACACCAGAGCCCAGAGCACACCCTTCCTACACACCAGAGCCCAGAGCACACCCTTCCTACACACTTGCTCAATTATGTTCCGTTCAATTATGTTCCTTCCTCTTTCCTTACTTCCCTTTCTCTACCTCCCCTCTTCTGCCAAGGCCCAGGCCTCGACTCCACCAGGACTTCCTTTGGGTGCAGGTAAAAAGGGACCTTGGCCCGAGATGCCCACTGGCAGCCTATGGCCATGCCCTTGCTGGGTGTGGCCCAGCTCTGCCAGTCCTTTCTCCTCCCCTGCAGACCAGCACTGGCCAGGGTGGGCAGGAGCTGCCCATGGTGTGCGGCAGTGTGAGTGGAGCCATGTGCTCTGTGTCCATCTGTCTGTCTGTCCCCTAGCCCTGAGTTAGGCAAGGAGTTAGGAGTTTAAGGACTACATCTGCCCCTGCCCTGCCCTGCTCTGCCCTTCCCAAATTGTGTTAAGTCTGCTCCTCCATATATACGGGAGCCCTAGCCTGACGCCTGGGCCCCGAGCCTGCTAAGAAGCTGATCTGGCTCTGCTGTGGGGAGAAGCATGGAACTGGGGATGGGACAGGCCTGTTGACCTGTCAAGACAGACTGTCTGTGGGCATCAGACAGACTGTCCATGAGGTTTCAATAAGCTCCTAATCCAGGGCCAGGTCAAGTTCCTGTTTTTCGTGAAATCTGTCCTTCCTCACAGCCCTGCTTATGCAAGACCTGGGAAGGTTGGGAGACAGACCATCTGGACCAGAGCCCAGAGCACACCTGGCTGATTTGGGTGGTCTCCATTAGCAGTGGTATCAGGGAGGGACCGGCCACCCAGGCAGTGGGAAGTGGTAGGACTCAGTCAGTTTCTCATCAGCCTTCTGGAGGGCTGTAGGGAGAGCACAGGGAGGGGCAGGCTCAGCCGAGGAGCCGTTCCTGTCCCCACAGTCACGCACTGGAGACCAGAGAACCTTAGGGATGAGCCTGTGAACCTCTTGTGACCATCAGTCTCTTCATCTGTAAGATGGGGCGATATAAGTGCGTCTTAACACATACAGAGAGCATGTGTTCTACCTGGCTTGGGTATCTGCTTCATGAATGTTGGTGGTTTATGAAAACATCATCACCTCCTGTTCTGTGGAGGAATTCCTACCAGACCCTCCCTGTGAATTGAAATGGGAGGGTGTGGAGGAGAGGGGTAGAAAGGGTACCGATGAGCAGGTTGTGGGGCTGCACACAAATGCCCTGTGTTCCCAATTTACTGTAGAAATTCCCTCTGGAAAAAGGGGAGGAGGTGGACATGGGGCTAAGGGGTTTGCACACGGACGCCACCTCAACAAGTAGAGCCAGAAGGGAGATATAAAGGCAAGGTGAGGCCCCCAGGAGACATGAAGAAAACTCTGCACCCTTTCTGCACTTTTGTAGCCAATTATTCATACACCCCCTATGTCTATGGAGTCCTGGTGTGTGGTACTGTAGGAAAAGCTCTAGACCACAAGGTTGGTTTCAACTGCAAGGTTGGTGGTTCAAAGTCACCAGCCATACCTCAGAAACCCTATACAGGATCGCTATGAGTTGGAAATGATTCTACAGCACTTAACAACAACATGCCTACTACATGATATTTAGACTCTCACATGGATTTCACTGTGTTCATCACTTCAGTTATGCTCTGCTCACCTTGTGGGCCTGGAAGTATCCAGCACTGTGCATAGTAGCTGCTCTGTGAAAACAGCGCAATGGAAAGAACCTTGGCTTTGTAGGTGGAGGTACACAAAAGGGGCTTGAGTCCCAGACTGACTACTCTTCAACCATGTGCTAGAAAGTGACCTTGTCTCTTAGGAGGTGGAGTGAGTTACTGTGTCCACCACTCCTGGTGAGTGGAAGCTAGTTGTTACTAGACAACTCTGATTAATCTGCAGGGGAATTTACTGTAGAGCTCCAGGGAGGCAGGCAGGAGGAGACCCGCTAATGGTGCCATTTTGGAGTAAGAGCTTGAGAAAATCGCTGACCCTGACTTTCTTCACCCTGGCTCCCTGTGACCTTGGTCCTTGGCAGGCTAAATTTAGCCATGGGCCACCCCCTCTGTGGGCAAGGCTAGGGGTGGAAAGGAACTCAAGCATGTTTCCTGCAAACAAAACTAGTCACCACGAAGTGAGCCGGGCTTACTTACTGTCAGGCTTGTAGAGGTGAGACCTTGGGACTAAGGCTCAGAGCACAAGCTTGATATTAGAAGAAAGGGGGTGGAGTGTGTGTGTTGTTTGGTGAAAGGAAGTTGCAGAGGTTTTGAACTTGACCCTGTCTGCCAGGCACAGAGAACCCTAGGCCCATTCCCATACCCATCTGGCCATCTCTGCCCATCCCTTCAGCTGGGACCTGATTCCTGGGAGGGAGGAGACGGTTTAAGCAAGGAGGTGAGTCAGAGGGAACCTCACGCTCTGCCTGCTGGGAACTCCTGGGTTGAGAAAGAAACTGAGCTCAGCTGGTGTCTCCCCCATTGCTGGGGGGCAGGGTGGATGGGGTGGTGCCCCACAGAGCAACAATCTTGGCTCACATACTGGACCATTGTGTGCTGCTAGAGCACATTTGAGCGTGATACATTCCTCCACACCCGTGACTTGGGCAGGGCTGGTGGGTCTGACAGGCAAGAAAACAGGCGTGTGGAGACAGACAAGAAAGGAACTGATAATTGTGGGGTATCTGTTCTATGTCCAGCACCCAAGGTGTACCATATTATCCTGCTTACCCTTAGAACCTCCCTATGAAAGAGGGCTGTTGTGAGCCCCATTTCACAGATAAAGCAGTAGAGTCTGAGATCACCTGAGATCACTCTGCAAAAGTCAGTCAAGATTCAAATCCAGGTCGGCTTGGTTCTGCTGTCACTGTGCCAGGGCACCTGTCGGGGTGTCCGTGTGGCTTACTCCATCACTAGCTCCTCAAAGTGGGCTCATCCGCAAAGTCCCAGTGCTTTGTTACCTCCCTTTTGTAAGAGCGCTTGTTCCCGGGCAAGCATGTTGCTAAGGTTCTCCATCTCATTCAAGCCTTACAGAAGAAGGTGTAACCGGCTCCTCACTTATCCGATATTTTACATGTACAACAATAGCAATCAATGTACTGCCTACTTTCTGCATTAGCCACCGTGCATCTGGCAGCAGCAAACACCAAAGTGGAAAGCAAGAACAACGCTGGCTGTGATGGTTAAGGTTATATATCAGCTGGGTTGGACCATGATCCTAGTGGTTTGCCAGTTATTAATGATGTAGTTATCCTCCAGTTTTGCGTAACACCGATTTTCTCATACTGACCTGGTCTTTGGAAGCTAACAGTGTCGAGTGAGGAGTGAGAATATTATTATTTCTATTTCACACATGAAGAAGCTGAGGTGCAGAGAAGTTAAGTGATTTATCCAAGGACTGGGATTATGACCCTATCTGTCTCCTCCAGAGTCTGTCCTCATAACCTCTTGCCCAAGGCCTTACATGGAGTTGGTCTCTCTAGTCAGTTTCAAGTCTGAACCTTGGCTGCCTGGTACAAGTCCTTCATCCTCAGTAGGCCTCAGGACATGGTGGAGCTGCTGGCAGAGAAGCAGAGGATTTCCCAGTCTACTGGGTGTTGAGGGCACCACTCCCTGTGTTGGCATGGAAACAGGAGCTTCCCTGGGCTGGGAGTTGCCCAGGGCTATTATGGTGACTGGTCAGGGCCTACTGTGCTTAAAGGTAGTGCAGGGGCCCTGAAGGCACCCCCAACCCACAAATTACCTCCTAGCTGTTGTTAAATGCCATCGAGTTGGTTCCGACTCATAGCGACCCTATGTAGGGTTTTTGAGGGGAAACTGGTGGGTTTGAACTGCCATCCTGTGGTTCGCAGTCCAGTGCTGACCCTAAAGCATCACATCAGGAATCCTAACTAGATGTTCCTTATTGGTACTCCATGCCTGTATGTTGGAACTCTGATCAGCCTCCCGGTTTGGCCATGAACCTCCCTGGCTTTTTAAATTATTCCTATTAATGTTTCTTTTATGTAGAAACCAGGGCTGGTCTGTTTCTGCAATTATCTAGCAAGCTGCTGCTTAGCTTGGAGAACAGCTGGCTAGCTGCCCTTGAACTTTTTTCTCACCCCACCCTCCTTCCAACCTACTCCCTCCACTTTCACTGTGATCCACGTTTCCTTCTTGGGTGGAACCATCCCTGAGGAATCAAACTGTGAACTAGCTCGACAGGTGCCAGACCACCCTATCCTCCGCACACTATCCTACCCTCAACTCCCGTCCCGTGCTTGCTGACAGGTCTGGCTGTGAACAGGGTGGAGCTGCCTGAGTCACACCTGAGCCACCTGAGCCACTGAGTCACACAGCTAGCTCAGGCCACCTGTGTCTTGCCTCTTGCCAGAAACTACCTGCAGAGGTGTCCTCACCTGGTGGCAAATACCTGCTCATTTGTGCCAGTTGGGCACAAATCTGGCACTGAGATTGTCCTGGACCCTGGAGAAAAGCGGGAGGCCAGGAAATTTGTGTGTGAATTTGGAGTGAGGAGAGGTTTCCTCTGGGAGAGGTAAGAACTCAACTCCACCTCTCAGTGTGAGTGTGTGCTGTATCCTGTTCACTGGGGGGACCCCCACGTTCATCAATACGATGACCCTATTGTGATCCTTACTGGTGCTCAGGTGGATTAACATGCCCATGGTCACACAGTGACAGGGATGGCTTTGGAACCCAGCTCCCTTTCCTTGATCATTAGGTTTGACTAAGGACCCTTGGTGGCAGGTATAAACCCACCAGCCACTCCATGGAAAGACGATAAGGCCATCTGCTCCTGTAAAGATCTACAGCCTCAGAAACCTTACATAGGGTCACTATGAGTCAGGGTCAGCTCTGTGGCAGTTGGTTGGTTTTGCTGCATTGAGAGAAAACAGCACTCACAATTTTTTTCTTTGGGGGAAGAGGGAGTGTTATTTATGACTATATTAGTTTTAGGCACTGGAAAAGCAACTCGAACTAGCTCACACAAAAAGGGGGGGATATGTTGACTTATACAATTAATAGGTCCAGAGGTCATAGATTCAAGCATATCAGGGATCCAAGGGACTGAGAAAGTGTCCCCAGGATGGGCACAGTATCCTGTGCCCTTGGCTCTGCTTTCTTGCGTTGGCATCTTTCTCAGGCAAGCTCCCCTTCATGGTGGTCTGAGAGCTCTCTTGGCAACCCTAGGCAACATGGTGAATCCTTCTCCCCATTGGTCCTAGCACATCCTAAGACTGTCTACCATTGGCTTGAACTGGATCATGTGCTCATCCGTGAACCAATCACTATGACCAGGGTATTGGGCCTGGGTCATACCCTCAACTTGGAGCTGGAAGACAGGTTCATTCCCCACCCAAACCATATGAGGTGCTACCGCCAGAAAGAGGAGTGGCTGGACAGACTGCCCATCACAGTGGGTGGGTGAGTTAGGATTGCCAGGCCCAGACTTTGGGGTTCCTTCTCCCCAGGCTAGACTGAGGCACCGAGGAGGTTCAAGGAGGTGACAATGGGCTGGGTTGGAGAACTGTGGGGTCCCCACCAGCCCTGTGGATAGAGGTGGGTGGGAGGGTACAGGAAGAAGTGGTGTTGTGAGATGTTTGGTGTGACTGTCAGTCTCTCTGTTCCAGGACAGCTCTGACCATGGCGCTGGGACTCTTCCGGGTATGCCTGGTGGTGGTGACGGCCATCATCAACCACCCGCTGCTGTTCCCGCGAGAGAACGCCACGGTCCCCGAGAACGAGGAGGAGATCATCCGTAAGATGCAGGCTCACCAGGAGAAGCTACAGCTGGAGCAGCTGCGCCTGGAGGAGGAGGTGGCACAGCTGGCAGCTGAGAAGGAGGCCCTGGAGCAGGCGGTCACCGAGGGCCAACAGCAGAACGAAACCCGCACGGCCTGGGACCTCTGGAGCACTCTGTGCATGGTCCTCTTCCTGATGATCGAGGTGTGGCGGCAGGACCACCAGGACGGGCCGTCGCCCGAGTGCCCGGGTGGGGATGAGGACGAGCTGTCTGGCCTGGGGGGCACCCCCCTCCGTGATCTCACCCTGCCCGACAAGGCCACACTGGACCACTTCTACGAGCGCTGCATCCGGGGGGCCACAGCCGATGCCGCGCGCACCCGGGAGTTCGTGGAAGGCTTCGTGGATGACTTGCTGGAAGCCCTGAGGAGCCTCTGCAACCGGGACACGGACATGGAGGTAGAGGACTTCATTGGTGTGGACAGCATGTACGAGAACTGGCAGGTTGGCAGGCCGCTGGTGTGCCACCTCTTCGTGCCCTTCACGCCCCCGGAGCCGTACCGCTTCCACCCAGAGCTCTGGTGTTCCGGCCGCTCGGTGCCCCTGGGTTGCCAGGGCTATGGGCAAATCAAGGTGGTCCTGGGAGACGATGACAGGCCCGGCTGTATCTGCGGTAAGACTACGCTCCCCGAAGACATGCTGTGTCTCCTCCACGGCAAGAGCGGCAAGGCGCCCCCCGGTGGCAGGATGAAGGACTTGCTGTGCGCCGCAGAGTCCCCGTACCTGGACACCATGCAGGTCATGAAGTGGTTCCAGAAGGCCCTCACCCGGGCCTGGCACCGCATTGCCCGCAAGTACGAGTTCGACCTAGCCTTTGGCCAGCTGGACACCCCGGGCTCTCTGAAGATCAAGTTCCGCTCGGGGAAGTTCATGCCCTTCAACCTGATTCCTGTGATCCAGTGCGAGGATTCTGACCTGTACTTTGTCTCCCACCTCCCCAGGGGGTCCTCTCAGTGGACCCCGGTGTCCAGCACAGACTGGGTCTTGTCCTTTGCTATCTACGAGCGGCACTTCCTCAGGGTGACATCCAAGGCACTGCCCGAGGGTGCCTGCCATCTCAGCTGCTTGCAGATCGCCTCCTTCCTGCTGGCCAAGCAGAGCCGTCTGACCGGCCCCAGCGGGCTCAGCAGCTACCACCTGAAGACCATCCTGATGCACCTCCTGCTTGTCCGGAAGCCCACCGACTGGAAGGCCGAGCAGCTGGACTCTCGTCTCCAGGAATTGCTTCGCTTTCTCGAGAAAAGCCTGCTAGAGAAGAAGCTCTGTCACTTCTTTATTGGCAACCGCAAGGTGCCTGAGGCCATGGGCCTCCCGGAAGCCATCCGCAGGGCGGAGCCTCTCAACCTCTTCCGGCCCTTTGTCCTGCAGCGGAGTCTCTACCGGAAGACGGTGGACTCCTTCTACGAGATGCTCAAGAACGTCCCGGCACTCATTAGCGAGTATTCCCTCCATATCCCATCAGACCATGCCAGCCTGCCCCCAAAAGCTCTCGTGTTATAGAGCATCCAGTACCCAGAAGGGAGGCCGGAGAGCATCCCATCACATCCATACCCCGGGGGGCATCTGCAAGCTCGTCCTGGGAAAACCAGATCCTAGAGAGCAGAGGAACCGGGATTCCATCCTGGATGCTGGTTTGCTTTTTATGCCGTTGGGGCCTGTTGATGAAGCTGTTACATGGATTTGGGGGTTGCTCCTTTGCCACATAATGTTTATATCATCGCCGTTGGCCAAGGTGATGTCAGAGCAGTCTACGGACACCGAGTTAGAGTAACCATTCAGATGTGGACTTCACATCACCTGCCTGGTCTTTACTTGAATGTCCAGCGCTGCAAGAATGCTGACAAGGACCAGTGTTAGAGGGACCTCACACGTCTTCCCCAGAAGGCCACCTGCCGTCCGAGCACGAATAGGGACCGAGATGAGAGTTCACAGCCTGCAGAGCAATTGGGGTCCCATCAGCTGCCACTTTCTTATACTGCTTGGAGAAAACACCTGGTAACGGTCCAAGGTCCCAAGTGGCTACTGAACAGAGACATGTTCTACAGAACTAGGTACCTGGTGGCAGAGTTCAAGTTGGCTGCCTTTCCGGCTACATGGTTGTGAATTCAGGGGCACGTCCTCCTCCTACCCCCTCACCCAGCATCTGGCCCAGTGGCCTCCACGCCTCTTTATTCTCTCTACAGAGGAATGGTAGGGGAGGGCACGTGCTGAGTGGCGAGAACCGAGAAAGAGAAAGGGGTTCCGAGCCTGGGACAAGCCTGGCACCATTGCTGACTTCTATGTACAGTCTGCCCCCTGATGCCCCTGTTCAGAAAGCTGCAGAGTTGAGAGGCGAGCGAGGCCGTAGCCTGGGGTTTCCCAGTCCTAGGGTGTGCTTGGAAACAAGCGCTGCTAGGGGAACCCAAATCTAGTCAACAGGCCCCCAGGCCCTTCAGTTTTTCCACTCACCATACAGAAACCAGATCCAAAAAGCCCAGCAGTGAACTCAGACCACACAGGGACACAGGTGTGCTTTGGGCACACCCCAGGACCCCTTTTATGCCCTCCATCCCTAGGCGTGGGTCAGGAGACTGGGAGCCCACGCCCCTCCACTCGGCTTCATTGACCCTTTGAGATTCCTGTCTTAGCATCATCTTGGTAACAGAGGGCCAGGGTACCTTGGAAGCATAAGGAGACGGTAACACACACCTTCACTAAAACCTGCCTCTCCCTCCAGAGTTTAAGCTGGTCATGTCCCCAGAGAGCATCCAATTCAACAGGGGTGTTCAGGGCCCCCCAGGAACTGAAGAAGAGCTTTTCCCTGGCCCCAGAGTGTGTGTACCTGGACTCAAAACTTGAGAAGACAGGTAGTTTGTGTGACAGGGTACATTCACGGCGCTGAGTCAGCTGTGAGAGGCATTGATACCACCAGAAGTTCTCCCTCAGTGAGCTGGAGTCAGCTGGCCGAGGGCTTGTGTCTGCCCTTCCCTACCCTGTAGCAGTGGCCATATACCAGGGAATGGACCTACACTGAGTCATCACAACAGCCACAACTGAACCCTTCTTCTGTCGGGATTCATTTCCAGAATGGGGGTGAATTTCCTTATTTATTATCACTCGTGCCTTTCTTTCCCCTCTATCCTTTTCCCATTGTGCTTGGACGAAACCCCAGCAACCAAGAAGCAACTTTAGAAGCCAAGGCCATACCTGACTCTCCCCGGCTTTCCCCTCCGCTTCCGGAAGACAGTTTACCGAGAAACCTCCTTCTGATTTCCTGTTTCTACTCAGACAACAGATGCCCGCAGGGAGCCGGGGGTCTTTTCTGGACCAAAGCTGCATGTGAAGCAGAAAGCAGAAGGCTCTTTGCAGACACTTGGTATTTCATGCTGCCTTATTTATAATAAAGAATGAAGCTCTTACAAGGAGTAGAAACGGCCCCAGCGTCTGATTATAACTTAAAGAAACCTGTGAGGCTGCCGGGGCAGAGCTGGGGAGGGGGTGAATTTCCTGTTAAGGAACGGAAGTTTTCATTCCCTTTTTATTCTTACAGGAAACAAAACAAATGACAAAATAGAACATTTGTAGCGCGTCTGCGAGGCAGCTGTGGGCTGGCTGCTGAGTTCCACAAAGAGCCTTTGAAACTTGGCTGTAGAATAGGCACCCTCACTTAAGATCTGGCATTGAGGGGAGAGACTGTCTTTTCAATGAAGAAGTTCTAGTCTCCTGGGCACCTTGGCCTTTCCCATGAGGACGGTCCCAGCCGTTTTCTCCTGGGTCTCTTTTCCTTCCCAAAGATACCTACCTTTACCTTCTGTCTGCATACCTGCCTCGGATGGCATTTCTTTGCGCTTCTTGACAAGGGAGGTCCTCGGGTGACACAAACAGCTAATACTGGCCAAGAGGGCAGTGGTTCAAACTCACCTGGATGCACCTGGCAAGTGCGGTTCTGCTCTGCACACGTGGGGTCACTATGAGTCAGGATCCACTACAGCTATACTAACAGTAGCAACACCACCGTGACGAGGCTGAAATGAGCGGCCAGCCCAAGACTCAGAGGCTGGCTAGGTTGAAGGAGGTGCTACTCCTCAAAGGCCACCTCTACCCCCTCTTTATGCCTGAAGTGCCACCTCAGTTGAGAACATGAGACTGGCACAACCAGGGAGTCTGGAGCGGCAGGATAAGGGTCCCTGGGTACGACGGCACCCCTAGTTGAGGAAGGCATCTCACTTCCTCTCCAAATGGAAAAGCCAAGTGAACTCCTTTCCCTATAATTGTTGTTAAGTGCCATCAAGTCCCACTCATAGCAACCCTGTATAGAGCGGCTGGTGACTGAACCGCTGACCTTGTAGTTCAAACCGACCTTGTGGTCCATTGCATTATCCTGCAGCGCCACACCAGGACACTGTGGGAAAATATACTGGAGATGTCAAGAAGCCCTCTAGGACCACAGCATCCTGGCCCATTCACCCTGGTTAGAGGAGAAACAGAGGCAGGGGAGGCAAAAGGTGGTGACATCACAAACAATCCATTGGGAAGTCGCAGGAGTCTTGTATGCAGAAAGCATGTGGAAGACAGACAAGCCTGTGTCCTGGGAGGGGCAGAGAGAGCTTGCTTCCCAGCTACTCACCAGTGAAAACCATCAGAAGGAAGATGAAACCGGCTGCTGGTGGGCTCGGGGAAGCCTAGTTAAGGCCTGTTTTCTCCCAGGGTGGCCTGGATTAGCCGTATCAGTGTCACCTGGGTGAGGGTCCTCGGCCACACAGACTCGGTGGACTCGCTAGAACTTGGGTGCAGGAATCTGCATCTTGCCACGTTACCCAGGTGAATCTGAAAATCCATAAACCACTAACGTTTGAGTGCAATTTGGGAGCCGTCTGGAGCTGTGGGATAAAGCACTAGACCACAAGGTCGGTGGTTCAAACTCCCCAGCCGCTCCTTGGAAACCCTGCACAGGGTTGCTATGAGTCAGAACCGACTCAAAGGCACTTAGCAACATAGTGGGGGTACTGCCTGGTTCAGGCTGTGCACAATGGGGCGTACTGTGACCCCGACAAGCATTTCAGTCAGAACCATAGACCAAGGGTGGAGCAGTGCACCCACCATGTGCCAGGCAGCCTGCTATGGACGTTCACATATACAAGCTCATTTAACCCCACTCAGACCTCCCGGATGAGGAAAGGGGGGCGCAGGGTGCTTACATGGCATGTCCAAGATGACAGTGGTAGGTGGCAAAGCCAAAGCACAACTGTCGACGCTGAGGAATCAGTAACTAAGGCTGAGTAGTTGGAGACGCTGAGCTATAGAAAGGCTTAAATGCTGAACTACAGTACACTTGGACTTCATACAATAAGCAGTGGTGAGCCAGTGGCGGTGTTTGAGTGAGACAGTCACCTGACTGGCCCCCAAACTATGGAGTCCTTAACTATGTGGTCAGCTCTGTGTTGGGTGTTATCAGGTATATGGCTGGCTTCCAAAGTGGGCTTGGTGGCAACTGTGGCCAGCGGTCAGTGAATGTCCAGGAAGTCCTAACATAAGTCACTCAGGGCTGTGATTCAGAACATTCTCATGCCCCGGCCAGTCTCCACCTCATGGGACAGAGCTAAAAGGTTGTTTGGTTTGGCCCGGGGACTGTGAGTAGAGAGCCAAGAACCACATGGTGAAGGGAAATGGGTGCCTTCAAGTTACCTCAATCCTCCCCTCCACCTCCCAGCCCACCCTGGGAGGGGGATTGTCCAAAGTTAGCTTTTCTCATAGCTATCCAAAGATAGCTTGTCTTAAGTTGTTTTTATTGCTTTGTTTTTAAATGAAAATAAACTGTGATAAAAAAAAAAAAAGACCAATAAAAGAAAACTTCAAGATAAAACCTGCCACTCTCGTCCACTCCCCAGAGATAACCAATACTAAATTTCTTGTACTTACATCTAAAAATGTTTTATGGATAGATGTACTGTGTGTGTGTGTGTTCCTTTTTACATTAACAACACCATGCCACCTAACTTTTCTTACACATATATTTTTTTAGACATTTCGTTCTGTTTTATTCCTTCAAACAGTTACTTAATATCCCACTGAGCACATGTATCCTAACTGACCCACTCACTCCTCCTCATACATGCTCCTCCTCTGTGAATAAGGCACCATTACATTGTCTCCACGTTTTTGTCATAAACAACACTACAGTGAGCATCCCTGTCCGTGCACACAACCTGTTTTGAAGTGGTCCTTCCTCTCCTGGTAATTATTATATTGTGCACTCACTGAGGAATCCCTGTGTGCTGCAAACAATGACCACATTGGACTGCTAACTGACAGATGGGCAGTTCCAGTCACACAGAAGGATCTCAGAAGAAGGGCCTGGTGATATGTTGTTAGGTGCCATCTAGTTGGCTCGGACTCACAGCAATATCACAACAAAGCACTGCCCAGCCCTGCATGCCAGCTTCACAATTGTGTGTTTGAGCTCACTGATGCTGCCACTGTGCTAAGCCATCTCAGTATGGGTCTATTTCCACTGGCTCTCCACTTTCCCGAGCATGACGTCCTCCAGGGCCTAGTCCCTCCTGATAATATGTCCAAAGTACAAGAGAAAAAGTCTCACCATCCTCCCTTCTAAGGAGAATCTGCCATGAGCACTGATTGTGGATCCAAGAAGAATGATGTCTTTGACATCTTCTATCTTCTCCTCATCTGTGAGGAACATTGTTTACATTGAGGTGGGATCCATACTAAACGCTGTAATCTTTCATCTTCATCAAGTATTTCAAGCTCTCTTCACTTTCAGCAAGCAGGGTTGTATCATCTGCATATCACAGGTTGTTAATGAGTCTTCTTCCAATCCTGATGCCATGATTTTCATATAATCCAACTTCTCAGACTATTTGCTCATCATACAGATTGAATAAGTATGGTGAAAGGATACAACCCTGATGCACACCTTTCCTGATTTTAAACCAGTCAGTAACTCCTTGTTCTGTTTGAACAACTGCATGTTGATCTATGTACAGGTTCCTCATGAGCACAATAAAGTGTTCTGGAGCTCCCATTATTGACAACGTTATCCATACTTCTTTCTGATCCATACAGTTGAATGCCTTTGCATTGTCAATAAAGCACAAGTAGACCTCTTTCTGGTATTCTTTGCTTTCAGCCATGAGCCATATGACGTCAACAATGGCATCTAAAGTTTCATGTCCTCTTCTGAATCCGACTTGAATTTCTGGCAGCTCCCTGTTGATACACCGCCACAATTGTTATGTGTGTATATTTCCCCAAAATCAACCATTGAAAACCCTACAGAACACTATTCTACCGTGACACACCTGGGGTCGTCATGAGTCTGGATCAACTTGATGGCAAGTTGGTACCTGCTGTATGTGGATTCACCACTGAAAATGTTATAAAGAGAAAGCATCTATTCAGCATGACTCAAAACAAAGGAACAGGCATTTTAACTAAGTATTGAGCAAAGCAAGTGCTCTGCCCTGGGGCAAGCACTGTGTTCAACTGGGCTCTGTGCCCCAAGGAACTGAGTCTATCAGGAAGAGAAGCATATGGTCACTAAAAGCAAGAGATCAATGAAGCATGGTAAGTCATTAAAGGTGGAACCATGTGGCTGTGACGTCTTCTGGGACAACAGCTAGGTAAGGTTTGAGTCTGAGCTGTACCAGATTGAACTCCCTCACACACGGCAACATGTAAAGAGCCTCCCCAGAGAAAGTCAAATCAACACACTGGTGTTCTGTTTCAGATGCTCGCACTCCATTTACATGAACTGGTTTATTTTTTCCTGCACAATGTGGGGCCCCTGCTTTATAGATGAAAAATGGCATTTTCCATCCCTTTGATGTCTTCTGCAGCCTCACAAAGAAGCCAGGAAGCATAACTGTCAACACAAAGTACCTCCCAGCTAGAGAATTACACAGACCTCAGGTGTTCAATGGCAAAAAAGATATTCCTGTTTTCTTGGTGGGAAAAGGTAGGTCTTAAAAGTGTAGGTGAGATCTATAGGATAGAGGTGGTGTTGTTAAGTGCCGTCGAGTCGGTTCCGACCCATAGCGACCCTGTATAGGGTTTCCTAGGAGCAGCTGTGAGCTTGAACCGCCGACCTTGCAGTTCAAACAGCTTTGCAATCTGACACATTAACTCACAGCACGGTAGGGGAGGGGATTTGGAAGAGTTTGGTCCAATCTGTTTCCCTAAAACCTACTGAACAGTGACATTTTAGGTTTCTCTTAGGGTTGTTGTTGTTGTTATGTGCCTTAGAGTCGGTTCCGACTCAGCGACCCTGTACCAGATTTCTGAGGCTGTAAGTCTTTACGGGAGCAGAAAGCCTCATCTTTCTCCCGCGGAACAGCTGGTAGTTTCGAACTGCTGACCTTGCGGTTCGCAGCCTGATTCGTAACCACTACGCTACCAGAGCTCCTTAGTGTAGCTCTTTTTAAATTAGAAAGAGTGAACAAAGACCCAGTTCCTGTCTTCCCAACTGGCCAACAGTGACCCCAAGTCCCCATGGACTCCTTGTTTCCCATAGGTCTCCTGGGACAGTGGTTGTCCTCCCCACCCCTAAAAGCTGACCATAGCTTTGAGTCTCTTCCAAAAGGCACAACTAATGCTTAACCAACCCCTAACAGGTCTGGAACCTACAGACCAGCCCAAGATCGCTGAACTAGTCAGCCAGACATGCCCCCTACTCCAGGAATCAGGAGCACCCCAGACTTCACCAGAGCCTTTCTCAGGTCCAGAGGGCCTGGCGCTGTTCAGCCCACTTCATACTCTTGCTTTGCTGATTCCTAAGGAGCCCTCTCCACACATGCATTTACTTCGCACCATGTTGTTTTATCTGACCAAGCAGAAAAACTATTGAAGCTCTACCCATCCAGAAGACAAGACTCCAAGAACAACTTTGCTCAGCCTTAAGGCTCTATGATCCAGAGAGAAATCAGGAAATGTGGACACTTTGTCCTGTCACTGATGTGACTGCTCATGTGGAGGGACTACCTATGAGAGATCCTGCCTAGTTGGTACCCACACATCACCCATGACAAAGCGGGGTCAAAACAAATGGGACTGGGAAATTCCAGATATAATACCGTAGGGGTTAAGAGTGTGGCCTCTTGTGTCTAAATCCCAGCTGTAACTTGATAAATCTCTATTTCTATGAGCCTCAGTCTCAACTATAAAATGGGATAACAGTGCCTGCCATGTAGAGACATTGAAAAGATTAAAGGAAAGAGCACATGTGAAACACTTGGCTGGGGTCCTGATGAAATGTGAGCTGCCAACACTAGCTCAGAGCTCATCCTTGGGAGAGCTCCTTCCCATCAGATTCCCCGGTGGAGGTCTCAGCACACAGCCTGGCCCCTCCAGGAACTGTATCCCCAGTGTGAGGGAACTGAAGGAGGGATCACCTACCTTAACCTCTTTTCCCTTCGTCCTTTCACCAGAGAACTGCCAGAGCCTAGACCAGCAGTTGCTATAGAAACAACAGAGCCAGAAAGAGGATGCCTAAGAGGTTTTCCAGAGACACAGATGCCTCAACCGGACAGCAGAGGGGGACAGAAGACTGTGGCAGCTTCCTTCATGATGGGCTCCTTGGGAAGGGTCAGGCCTCCATGGTCCATAATCCATTCAGTTCATTCATTCAACCACATATGTATGTATTTGCTCAGTCACCAACCACTTTTGTGATCACTACTGTATACCAGACACATAGGTGCAAAGCCAAGTGACAGTCTTCCTGCCCACAGAGGAGTGGAAGACAGGGGAAGGGCAGAGGGTGAGGTAGTACTGGCAAAGAGGAGGCAGCAGTTAAGGGCATGGGTTCTGCAGTCAGCCACCCACCTGACATCTGGGAAAGTTAAATTACCACCAATCTTCAGTTATTCATCTGCTAAATGGCAGTAGATAGTACTTCGCTCATAGGCTGTGAGGTATAAATAGCAGATGTAAATGGTGTGGGACACAGTAAGTAGAAACAGAGACAGGCCTGTACACATACATCCTCTGAGAGATTTTCAAACTTCCGGGGCATAGCCCCTGCTAACAGACACCCATCTTCTTACTTATCAGGCCCTGACTAGTCCTGCTCTCCTCGGAAGCTGGGGCAGAGTCTACTTCTCCTACGTGGGGTTCTCTAGGCAGGCTGTGCAGAGACAGAACCCGCACTGGCCCACCCTAGACGGGCCTGGAAATGGCTCTTCTCCCTAAACCAGGGAATGGGAAGAAGGCCATCCTCTAATGACACAGTTGGCTGGGGACCCTTGCCATCTGTGAAGGGATTTGTGCTCCTGATGGATCCTTGAGAGGAAAGGGGAGGGCAGAGAGTCCCGTAGTTCTTGTCTGTGGAGCCATGTGTAATCAGCCTTGCCAGGAGCCAGCAGCACCCAGATCCTGGGGAGCTTTCATGGTCCGTTCAGCCCCCCAACTGATGCTGCCTCCATAACAGGAGAAGGAAATTTGTTTTTGTCATCAACAACATCGCAAGAGTTCATGATTTGCAGTATTAAACTAGACCTCAGGGTCTGAAAAATTGGGAAAGGAAGAGGGAGAAGAACTCAAGTTTCCAAAGGCTGATTGGAGATTAAGTCCTTACACAGGAAACAACCAGAAAACAACTCTAAAATAATGTGTCAAGATGCATGCAATGTCAGACACCTCTTCCCACAAAGCAATGGGGGGATGAACACAGGCCTGACCATCAGCAAGAACCTCAGCATGACAGGCTGCCTGCCACTCTCCGAGCACTCACCTGGCCCAGGACTAAGGCTCTCCATGGATTCTCACTGTTCTCCCACAACCCTGTGAAACAGGTTCTTAATGGTTCCATTTTCCAGATAAATAACTGAAGCTCAGAGAGGTTGAGCAATTTGCCCAAGGATTTTAATGAGCCGCAGAGCCAAGATCAGAGACCAGTATGTCTGACCACAAAGCCCTAGTCTTAAACATTGTTACCCTGCATCAATTTGTGCCAGAAGACTTATGAGCTGAACTTTCTAAGAGGAAAAGTTGGTTTAGGGGAATGCTCGGAAAAAGAAGGGAGGAAACTGAAGAGGACAGTTTCTAAAGGCACAAGAGCTAAATGTGAGGAAGATGTTCTAAAAAGACCAGATGGCTAGTCTTCCAGGAGCTCACAGATGGAGATGAATGGAAGTGGATCTCCTGGGTGGGCACAGTGTTTAGTGTCTGTGGAGGGAACAGGGTCTGGAGACTAACCAATGAGAACTCTGCTGGGTTGGATATGTGGTTATTTGAAAGGACTTCATGTAACACAGGCAACCAGGCTGACATCAACTAGAGGGTCAAGCTTGGTTCTTAACACAGAAGGGCAGTCTCTCCTCCACCAAGAAGGCCCAGGACTTTGACAAGGAAACGTGAACCAGGGGAGACATGAAAGTGAGAAATCAAGGGAGAGACTCGCCCTCACCACCACAGCTACCAGGGGCAATGTGGGGGGCACATGCAGGTGGTCCCTGCAGGATTGAAAGGGAAACTAGCTTGTGTCTTATAATCTAGATTCAATCCCTTTGTAACATGCATAGCTACTGAGATTAGAGAATTTTAGAGCTAGAAAGGACAACTGTCTCTATGGTCGCCACTGCCCTGTTAGGATGTAACTGGACTCAGTCCAGGTTCTAGCTTGAAGCCTCCAAGAAAGGACAATTCATACACCCTCCTCTGGTTTCTGATTCTAATGACAACAGTATCAAATACAGTGAAGTTCTTTCTATGCTGTGCTTTAAAGTAAATTCCTCTTTTCTAATCTGTTGGAGCTAGAGCGTGGCTTTCACCGGAAATCCTTTAGTTTAAAAAGGCTTTTGTAAAAGATACACCAGTTAGTACAAGTGGTCACCTCTAGGACTTCCCAGTTTTTGCATGATTCTATTTTTTAACTCACATGAGTTATTCCTGCCCACCCACCCACCCCCTTACCCCAGGGCTCTTCCTGCAGCGTTGTTTTCACTGCCTCATTCCCTGTTTTCCAGGCTAAATCCTTCTGGTTTCACCCAGAGGTTGAGAACTCAGGTCTCTGAGGGTCACGTGGATGACAACTCAGTGAGGAGGAGGAGGAACATAAGAAGGTACTGCTGAGACTACCTGGCTGAAAGGCACTTGTATCCCAAAGCAGGCTGGAGACCAGCAGGCTACAAGCCTTCCCTGCCGCAGTCTTTCTCCATCCATCAGTATCTGGTTCTGCCTGCTCTCTCTACAAGTATGTATGTGGAGCCCCAATGAGAGTATGTATGGTTCTGGCCACCCAGAGATATGCCATGAGTGGTTGTAATCAACAGTAACTTTGGTCCCATGTCACTCTCTCACACAAGACTTCTACCTACAAAGGCTCCTCAGTCCTCTAAGCCCTACCAGAAGCCATAGAAAATGTCTCTTCCCTAACAAAGACCCCGGGAAATAGTGGTTCACATCCCTCCTTCTGCATTGGCTCAGTGCCATGGCAACAGGGCACCACATCCTGAGCAGATGGCATAGCAGACAGCCCGTCATGCAGCGCCTGCTCTGGCTGACCAGGCCACCTCACCAAGCAGGCTTGGTTCTGTCCAACTGGCTGGGAGCAATACCTGGTAACAGTTTACATGGGTCAAAACACACCCAGATCCTCTCAGTGCAAACCCCCTTCCAAGACGAAGACTCAATGGGAATACACGCTCTGATTGGTGACCACATTGGTCATCGATAAGGAGAAGTGAGGGAAAAACAGCAATGAAGCTGCGAGCTAAGCTCTACAATGTTCAATAGACTACTGTGAACCATGGTGGAGACCTGGTTGGCCAGCAGTGTGGCAAGACCTGGGGACTCTTGGGCCCAGAGTCAGTGACAAAGCCACAGAGGACTAAAGTGGAGAGTGAAGTGTTCAGCTGATAAGAAGTGAGGGCATGTGCACAAGAACACCCACACTTGCAGATAACACCCACTTGACCTGGCTTCGTGACTGGATGATCAGAGAGAGATCAACTAGAAGAAGAAAGAAGAGGAAAAAAGAGTAATCTGATACAATTTGATGAACTTGACCTACACCTATGCATGCAGTAGCTCAAAAGTGGGAACAAATCTTTACAGCAAGGATCATTCCCACCCCCTCCATACACACAGTAGACAGGGATGGACAACTTAGATATTGGCTACCCAAAATGGGGGGCTATAAAGGCAAGAAGTGACTGGCTTACAAGCTTTCAAGAGGGAACTCTAGATCCAAATGGCGTGGAGGAAGGTAGACTCTCCACTGAGTAGTATCCAATCTGTGTAGGCGGGACTGATGAAAGGAAATGTGGATAGGTCTCTTGTGATACAAAAGTGAATAATTGTTATCAGGACTGATTGTGAAGGTTGGAAATGTAAAGGTAGACATTTTGTAGCAAGGAGGGGAGTGATTAATTTTGCAGTCTAGGAGCAGAGGTCCCTGGGACCATCAAGGGAGAAAAGCAGAGAGCGGGACCCTACCCAGAGAAGCAGGGATGCCTGAGATGGAGGAAGAGACAATGACATGGAGAGCTGGAGCAGTTGGGGACTTTAGACACAGAAAGGGAGAGGGGCTGTCTGCTAGCGACTGGGGGGCAGGCTTGTAGGGTATACCCTTTGGTTGTTTGATGATGCATGGAGGGGACTGTAACCATGGCAATGAAATTATATACGATAAGATGAATATAAAACTAATGTTCTCCCATGTAAACTATCACATAATTCACAATAAAACATTTAAAAACACACACACACACACACACACACACACCCAGAGCCAGTGGATGACAGGGCTGGGCTGAGACAAGGGCAGAAAGGAGGGCTTGGGCTGCATCAGGCAGGGGCAATGAGAACAGACAATTGAAAGCACCAGTCCTGCGGGTTCCTGGCATGGCTGGCAGGCTGGGAAGAGAGGCCTCCTGGAACAAGCTGAGAAATCATGGTTGATGACTATCTAGACACTGAAGAAATATGCCACTGGATAGACTCAGTCCCACTCCTATAGGGTAGGTGACAGACCCTCCCAGTCTAAAGCACATGCCACCTCACTCCCCACCCTTCTCAGCTCTTTGTTGTCCCCAGTGGTGCCGTTCTGCCTGGCCAAATCCCAGCATCAGCTGCCACCAGTTGAATGGAGAGATCAGGACTCCTGTGAGTAGACCCATGTCCCTGTCATCTGTATACATGACCCAGGACTGGTACAACACAGGCAACCAAAGGCATTTTTGTTTTGGGACAAACTGAACCAGGGGACAGAAAGTGACGCAAATCCAATAGTGACCTTTGCCCGTGGTTGGGTTGGGGCATGTATTTTTTAAGGCAGGATGTCAGCTTTGGAACATTTTGTGAGACATCCGGAGCCCTGACAGCACCTGTCCAATTGTGAGGTTTTGGGTCCAGGTGATGAACTGGTGTTTCATTTCCTGCTTTGGAACTCTTTCCAGTCATAAGACCCTTGGTGTCTCCCAGACCCACAGCCAAAGTTTGAAAGAGGATGAGAATCGTACACCCACATGGACAGCAGCTTTCACTTGCCACATGGAGGACATGTGGAATTAGAGTGTTTTCTTCTTTGTCTTCTATCTATAGCTTTCATCTCACAAGGGAGGTCTTTGTAGGGTGTCCATCTGTATTAACGAGTGTCAACAATAGGTAGCCCCTGAACCTCAGTTCAAGTTCACCAGCTGCTCCTCAGAAACCCTATGCAGGGTCGCTATGGGTCATGATCGATTCAATGGCACTTAACAACAACAACAACCAACCAACCGTCTGGAGGAGAAACTGGGATGAAGGTCAAAAAGTAGGAGAAGCAGTCAGTCTCCCAAAATGTGTTATTAGCACTGGCCTGGAGAAAAAAAAAACAAATGATTTTCAGAAACAATATATTTCCTGTTTCCATTTTTATTGGGAACCTCAGAGAGAATGAAGAGAGACTGATTGACCCTCTAAACAATCCTTGATGCAGAATCCCAACATGCTTGGGAACTTTGGATGGTGAAGGGGCAAATTCAACAAGTCAGCCCATAGTCAAAGGCATCAGGGTTGTTCTGAAAGTAGAGATTCAAGAAGCCCAGGAAAGTACTCTTATCTATAAGAAGGGCACACACTGCAGGATCCTGCTTCATGGCTGCCATCCAGAGCTTAAGTGTTGGGGTGTGGTCCACACAGCTGCAGGGCAGGAGAGAAGAGTTAGCATAGCTGTAGTGGGGAGGGGGGCGTGTTTCAGGAGAACTCATGAGATTTACAAGATACTAAAAAACAGGATTTCTTTGGGGAATACAGACTGAGGAAATGATGTTGCTCTGTACTCAGTTGAACAGTATCCCTCCAAAATTCCTGTCCTTCTGGAAGCTCAGAATGTAACTTCTTTTGGAAACAGTCTTTGCAGCTGGGTTAGGATGGGTCCTGAATCCAATGCTGGTGTGGGCCATGTGAAGACACACAGAAAAGAAGGCTGTGTGATCATGGAGCAAAGGCGGGAGCAACTACACATCAAGGACACCAGGGATAGCTGGCAGCCCCAGGAACTGGAAGCTACAGGAAAGATTCTTCCCTAGAGCTTCAAGGAAACACGGCCCTGCCAACATCCTGCCTCAGATTTCTAGCCTCCCACACTGTGAACCAATAAAATTCTGCTGTTTTAAGCCACACAGTTTGTGATCTGTTTTGTTACAACAGTCCTAGGAAACAATTTTATGCTCACTTGATGATAAATTAACGTGGAATAAGATTACAGCCAAGAAAACCCTATGGCACACAGTCCCACCCTGTAATACATGGGGCTGGGGTGAATCGACTCAACTAGAAAACAATGGGTTTGCTTGTGGTCATTATCAAGTAAGCATTGTGGTCATTATCAAGTAAGCATTGTGGTCATTATCAAGTAAGCAGTTCATGAAAGAATATAGATTTTGAATAGCTGTATGTGTTTTTGAGTTGTAGGAGGAGTTGCGGCTTTCACACAATACTTGTGTTAAAATACTTGTACCCTGACAGCCCAGGAAATAGAGTGTCTGTACTTCATTGTTTACCAACAAAAAGACAAGTTTCTGAAATAACTCTTCTCTTGTCATTCTCAGTTTTTACTTTGTTGTTGTTGTTGTTGTTAAGTATCATCAAGTTGGTTCCAACTTACAGTGACCCTAACTAGGGTTTCCGAAGATGTAAATCTTTGCCAGAGGAGAAAGCCTTATGGTTTGCAGTCCAGTGATTATCCTTTAGAGCCACTTTTAGGGGGTTAAAAAAAAAAAGACAAGTAGTTTCCAAATTTCCAAATCATTTTTTTAAGAACAATCATCAATCCTTGAAATACTGGAGCTGTCAGAGCCTTTCTAAAGATGGATTAAGAAATCCAGATTATGAAAGCAACTTGTTTAAGTCATTACAGCTGGCCTGAACATAAGGTACAATTATTGGTCTCTCCATGTGTGGAAGAACGAAGAGTGATGAAAACTGAAGATGCTTGGAATCCACTAGTCCAATGGGCCAATGGAGCAGGCGAACATCAGTTACCAGGACCCTGAGACCTGAAGAACTAGACGGTACCTGGCTACCGCGACCAACTACTCTCAAAGGGAACACATTAGAACACATTAGAAGGTCCCAGATACAGTGAATCTATATTGTTGTTGTTGATAAGTACCATAGAGTCGGTTCTGACCCATAGTGACACATATAGGGTTTCCAAGGACCAGCTGGTGAGCTTGAACTACCGACCTTGCAGTTCAAATGGCTTTGCAGTCTGGCACATTAACCCACAGCACCACAACAGGAATATATATCTCACTATATATAGATTATATATATATATATATATAAACTGGACTGGTCAGAAAGATACTAGAGGAACTCAAGACTATGGCTCTCCACTACCCTTTGGGTCTGGAATGGAACCCACCCTAGTGCCCCAATTTTCAGCCAAACAGTAGATAGATATATAGCACTATAGATATAGTGCTCACCATGGAATGGTCGACTATTCAAAATAAAAAGGGTACGAGAGCTCTGGTAGCGTAGTGGTTATGAATCAGGTTGCTAACCTCAGGGTCAGCAGTTCAAAACCACCAGCTGTTCTGTGGGAGAAAGATGAGGCTCCCGTAAAGATTTACAGCCTCGGAAACCCTGTACAGGGTTGCTATGAGTCGGAACCGACTCCATGGCACATAACAACAACAAGAAGTTACCGAAGGACAAAGTTGAGAAGGGATGGGAAGGACAGTGATCTGAAAATAGGAGGCCCAGGCAGGAAGTAGGAGAACTGCTGTTGCATGAAGGGAAGTGTAATCACTGAGATGAAACAAAGTGTAAGATTTGTTAAATGTAAAACTGATGATCGTGTCTGTAAACCTTCACTGAATTCACAATAAAAAGTAAAAAAAAAAAGATAGTTCAACTAGTTAGTGAGAAAGCCAGGCTCAGAGGGGAGGTTTCATTAGCTTAGGCTGTGTCCTGTGTTCTCAGATGTTTCTGTTAGAATTAGGTTTGAGTCTGGGGTTTATGACCTAACATGAGATTTCTGATCTTCCTTCAGAGGTGACTAAGGTTGAAAGCACACGAGACAACTCTGGGGTAGACTCAAACCCTGGCATTATGATGTGGGGCCAGACTCCCCAACACCAGAATTACCCAGCACCCACTGCATTGTCAACTGGGATTACAGCACATGAAGAAACAAATCCAACTTTCTTCATCTTTGGCTACAGGCTCCCTGAGTCTTCAGGTGATTTCTTTTAAACAGGTAATGTGCTGGACTGCTAACTAAAAGGTTAGAGGTTTGAGTTCACACACAGGTGCCCGGAACAAAGGCCTGACCTTGCGGGGTTGGCGTGAGTTGGGATCAGCTGGATGACTACTGGTTCAACTGTGACTGTCCTTATACTTCTGTGGTGCTTGGTGACATGACTTGTTTTGTATGTTTTAAGACAAGCATATATTGCTTTTAAAATCTGGTTTAAGGGCATGTCTCCTCAGGGAAACCCCACAGGGGAATGAGAAGTGACTAAGGCACACGGTGTCTGCAGGATGCCAGAAGGAGCTGCAGACATGGCACCAAATCACGGCCATGAAGCAAGCAGAGTGACGCTGAGGACTGCCGAGTCCCCCAGACGCTCTCTTGTAAACAGAAGAACCGTTACGAGGCTCTCTGCTGGCTTTCATGACCAGTGTGTCTGAATGGGTGCTTAGATCAGTGGGCACGCCAGTCCTACAGGGGAGCTGGCTTTTGGACACAGGGTCTTAGCAGCAGAAATGTGGATAAACTTTGGGCCTGCAGTTAGTGGTATAAAAGCACAGGTCTTTTTAACCAGGAAACATATGGTACTGATTTAAAACCCTGATTTCATTTCACATACATCCCAAAACACATCCAAACATCCAATCCAAATCCACTGCCACTGAGTCAATTCGGACTCATAATGACCCTGCAGGACGAGTAGAACAGCCCTGTAGAGATGGAACATTTCCACAAGCAGACTGTGGCCGCTTTCTCCCACAGAGCAGCTGGTGGGTTCAAACAGCTTTGGGCTAGTAGCCCAGAACTTGACCACCGTACCACCCAGGCTCCTGGACATGTTGCCATAACCAGAGGGGGATAAATGGCACCCAGACAATGTCAACCGATTACCCATTGTGACCTCAGGCCTTCACTACCCTGTGGCCAAATGTCTTACTCAGCTACCCCATAGACATCCAGCCGTTCAAACCAGGGCCAAAGGAGGTAATCAATCATGGATATGCAGTTCCCGCCAAAGAAGGAAGTCTTCTGATAGCAAAGAATCTAAAAATGTAAACAGAATGCAAGTAAGTTAATTTATGTGAATAGCATCATATTCATTGGCACTAAAAGTACACACATCAAATTAATTCACAAAAAAGGAGAAGAAAGGCTTAGATTCTCCTTCTAACTGGTTAGAATGCCTCTTCCCTTTTCCTGAGGTTCCCCCCACTTCCTTTAGGGTCACACTCCTGCCTGCACACAGTCCTCCCCCACTTCAACACTGAGGTACCAGCCTGGTTCATCTAATGAGGAATTTGTAAGGACCATCTAGGCAGATGCTACCCAGACCCTCCCTCTTAGGGTATAACAGGCTCCTCTAGGTGACCTCTGCCCCGGGGAAAGGAGTCGGGCCCTTGGCCTGAACTGTCTAAGAGTGGGGAGCTCCAGGTGAGCCTCAGTCTAGAGCTCCCCCCTGCTGCAGAAGTATTCCCCATTTTTTAAGACCAGCTTCATCAGTAATAGAGGTGATAACTACAGTCCTCATTTGTCTTACTCCTCTTTCTTAGTCTTCGGGTCAAAACTAAAGCAAGGAAGAACTGTTACTGAATGGATTCCCTCAAGTATCAACACTGTCTTTCAATCACACTTGTTTTTCTTTTTGAGCTCTTTGAACTTCACACTTGCTGGCTACTCAATAGGATCAGATTTTCACATTAAAGTTTCTTATTCCCGAATGAGACAGATTAACTTAGATAGTTGGACTGTAAAGGAAAACAGATATATAACTCTCAACAGAAGTAACCAAACACAGCAAAAGAAGCATCTGAAAATTTAACAAAAAACATTCTTCGAAGACACTTGTTTGGGCAGGCCTTCCCATTGCTAATGATCTGGGTCCCTGGGCACAGGTGAGTTGTGGAAATAAATATTGCTGGTTTCCATCTTGAGATGTTGGGACTCTGGTGAGGAACCAGAGAGTTATCAAGATTCAAGCTATAAATTGGGTTCCCAAGGCAAGGACGGCACCTACAATTCGGATGTCCTCAGGCCTGACTCTTCACACATCAGGCCAGCTTGATGACTCACTCTGGGAACCCTAAGGTTGGAGTTCAGAGCGGAACGCTGGAGCCAGTAGACCTGGTCTCCTGCTGAGCAATGTCTCTGATTCAACATGGAATCCTGGATAATGTACTTATCTCCTCCTCCAAACCTCAGTTTACTCATTTGTAAACTGGTGTTAGTGGCAGTACCCACCTCAGGGGTCATGGTGAGGAGTAAAGTAATAAAACACACAAACACACCAGCCCACTCAGTGACCGTGAGCTGTCGTGATGTGGAGGAGCCAGACTCCCAGGCTGCATCTACCGAATGCAAACTCATCCCCGAAAGAATGGACCAGTGGGCTCCCACACCAGCCACCCTTTGAAATCTTGTCCTGAAGTCTGCACCCTCCTTATCTCCCCATGTGGAGAGACGGATCCCCTGGCAACTCTCCTGGAAGTCTGAAAAAGTGTTAGGTGGCATCACTTTGTACAAAGCAGCTAACAGGATGGTACAAAAATAGTAGAATCTGGCTGATGGAAAACCAAAGCAGAGGCGATTTTCAGTCATGGGTAAATATGATCTGATGAGGAAGGGAAATGAATGAATTGTTCTATTTTTAGGGACTCGAACGTCCAGAACCCTCACGTTCTGGAATAGATCATTATGAACTATGGCAGCAGCCATCCCTGCCATGCACTCCACTCAACAGGGCCCAGGAACGCAACGTAATGGCCACAGAGAACTCAGACACCACGCTCACATTTAGGGGGTTTTAGGAAGTTGTTGTATAAAGTGCCATCAAGTCGGTTCCTACCTGTAACCACCCTGTATAGCGTTTCCGAGGAGCAGCTGGTGAATTTGAAGCATCGACTTTGCAGTTTAAACCCACCTTGCTGTGGGTCCAATGCTGATCCCACAGTGCCACAGCATGGCTCCGTGGTGTTAACAGGGTACAGTTCAGGGTTGGAACTGCTCACGTCACACAATCCTCCCAGTCTGAACAGCTTCTTCTCTGCTGTGCCTGTGGGCAGGTCTCTCTCTGGTCTCTGGCCTGCTTAGGCAATGTTAACAAGCTCCTTTAGTTCTGCTGATAAACACCCAAAGGGCATTCCGCTCTGTTACATAACTCCAATCCAAAGGTACTCAGTTCTACCTCTGAGGGTCAGCAAACCTTGCTCCCCAATTTAAGTGCCTGCAGGCACCATGCTCCAAAATTGAGCCTCATGCCCCAAGGCACTCAGTTTTACTTGCACCATGGGCTGGGAAGCCCCCACTCTCTCTGGTGCTCCTCCTCCAGTGGGCTGTTCCTCCTCCAGTGTTGTAAATTTCTGTCCTTAGGTGAAGGAGGTTCCATGTCAACAGATCTTGAGGTCCAAAGGACACATTCCATTCCTGGCTCTTCTTCTTTAATGACAATGAGATTCCACTCTCCTACTTCTGAGACAACAACAACTTCTAAGATGGCTTATTATATATAAAGCCATGTTACTGTTCCAAGTTTTTTTTTAATCACAATTAACCCTGTTAACAATCACTCACAAAGGAACCATAGGATCCTATCAGCATCTTCCCCCACTTTCTCTTACCCAGATTCAATCAGGATATAAAAAGTTGTTTGGCTGGAGTGCCACAGGAAGTAGAAGTTACATATGAAGTAATTCACTGAACCACCACAGTAATTACCCCAGTTTTTGTCACTGACATTGAAGCTTTCACTTGTGACTGAACTTTATAGTACAAATCTGAGCAATCTAAACGGATCAGCTCTGTAACATCTGTGGAATGATCCTACTTTACATAGCACAAACGTTGCTGGGAAAATTCTTGTCAAAACAAAACAAATATGTATTGTTGCTGTTATTGTTAAGTGCTGTCAAGCCAGTTCTGACTCACTGAGCAACCCTGTATAGGATTGCCCAGGCTGTAAATCTTTGCAGGAGTAGAAAACTTCATAGTTCTCTCATGAAGAGGTTGGTGGGCTAGAACTGGAGACCTTGAGGTTTGCAGTCCACT
>NW_006408521.1:31804434-31812202 GCF_000296735.1 Chrysochloris asiatica | reverse complement strand
TCATATTTTGGCTCTTATGGATTTGTTTTAATTTTCTTCAGCTTCAGCCTAAACTGCATATAAGCAATTGGCAATTAGCTCCACATTCAACTCCTGTCCTTGTGTTGGCTGATGATAACTGAGCTTCTCCACCATCTCCTCCCATTGATGTAATCAATTTGATTCCTGTTATTCCATCTTTAGCCCTGCCTGCACAGCAAAGGCCACTGGACAGTCAACTACAATTTTATTTTTGTTTTTGATTGGTGGTTTCTGTCTCTGCTTTTATATTGTTTCTGTCTTTGGTCCTTTTGGCCTCACTCCTTTCCCAGGGGTGGGAACTTTCTTCCTCTATCTTACCCAAGAAGAGACAGAAACTGCGCTCATATATCCAAGCTACAAGCATACCCTGTAATATCCCACCATCTGGACAAGAGCCAGTACCAGCTGCTAGGCATTACACGTGAAAAGGGAAGCCTATCTCCAAATCATATCCACCAGGAGACACTCAGTAAGCTTAACAACACAGAGACATACATTCATGTAAGCATTAAAAACCCACATAACTACTGAAAATGTCCAAGAAAACACAATTAAAGATCTCAACACATGTCCAAAACCAGAAAAGAGTAACTGAGACAAATGAGCTGGAAGCAGACACAGACTTTCCAGTAGACAAGCAGGCTCTGGATCTGCCTGAGAGGGAATTCAGAAGAATGATATGGGAACAAATTCAAATGCCCCAAAAAGGGGTGGAGGAAAATAAGGAAGTCAGGAAAGTGCTACAGGAGCAATCAAACAAGGTAGATACGGCATTAGAAACAATTCAAAACTGCCAAAAGAAGTCCAGATGTTTAATAATAAAATATCAGAAATGGGCAATACACTGAAAGGGCAAAGGAGCAGAATTGAAGAGATGGAAGCCAGAACCAGAGATCTGGAAGACAAATCTCTCAGTCCTGCTAAGATAGAAGAGCAAGCAGAAAAAAGATTAAAAAATCTGAAAAGAGTCTAAGATTCATGCTGGATAACATGAAGAGGAATAACTTAAGAATTACTGGCATTCCAGAACAGAAAGATTCACAGAAGTCCACAGAAGAGAGAGTTGAATTGCTGCTGGAAGAAAATTTCCCTAACATCTTGAAGGGTGAGAAGATAAACAAACCCCAGGAAGTATAGACCCCAAAAGAAAATCACTGAGACATATCATAATCTAGCTCTTCAAAATCAAAGACAAGGGGAGAATCCATGTATATAGTCACCTTTTATATTATTTTTAAAAGGTACTTGCCATGAATAAGTTGTTGGTCTTGCAAAATTCTATCATGCAATCTCCAGCATCATTTCTATCACCAAAGCCAACTACTAATCCTTCCTCTTGTTTCTGACCTTTGCAGTCCAATCCACTGATAATTACCAATACATTTTGATTGCATGTTTGATCAACTTCAGAGTGAAGAAGTTGGCAGAATTCTTCAGTTTTATCATCACTGGCTTTAGTGGTTGATGTGTAAATTTGAATAACAGTGGCAATAACTGGTCTTCCTTGTAGGCATATGGATGGTATCCTATCATAGACAGCATTGTGTTTCAAGACAGATCTTGAAATGTTCTTACTGACAATGCATGCAACACCATTCCTCTTTAATTTGTCATTCCTGGCATAGTAGACCATACGGTTATCAGATTCAAACTGGCCCAAACCAGTCCATCTTAGTACCTAGGAGAGCAATCTTTATGCATTCCATTTCATTTTTGATGGCTTCCAAATTTCTTAATGTTCTAGTTACTTGTGGATGTTTGCAGCTGTTTCTCCTCATTCTGAATTGTACCTCTTCATCGAATTAAAGTCCCAAACACTTGACTCCATTTGTTTCATCATGTTCAACTCTACATTGAAGAGGCAGCTCTTCCTTAGTAGTATTTTAGTGTCTTCCAACCTGAGATGCTTATCTTCCGGTACTGTATCAGATAATGTTCCACTGCTGTGCGTAAGGTTTTCGGTGGCTAACCATTCAGAAGCAGTCTTCTCTTCTTTCTAGTCCATCTTAATCTGGAAGCTCAGCTGAAACCTGTCTACCATGGGTGACTCTGCTGGTATTTAATATACAGGTGACATTGCTTCCATCATCACAGCAACATGTAATCTACCACAGTATGACAGACAAGTGGTGGCCTAGCTGGTGAATGAACCCAAATTGATAAACTATGGGTAAACCAGAGCAATAATCAGAACAACAAAAAATCCCTAAGAAACTGTAACTCCCTCCAGAAAACAAGGGCCAGGTGTGCTCCACACAGCAACCAAATGTCAGCTGGCCAAATGGGAAACATCAGCGATCCACTCAAATATGACATTTGACCATGCTGCTCTGAATGTGTGACAATCCTGGCAGTTTGGTAATATCCTGCATCAGAATCCTGAAAAAAGTTCATCATACCTCCTCCAAGTCTCCTATTCAAGGGCTTCAACATGGAATTTTCCCGCTCCAGTTATTGTCCCAGGACACCTACATTGACACATTCAGATCTGTTTTGATTTTACAGCGTTGGCATGACTGAGCCAGTTTGAACAAGTGTGAAGCTCTTCTTAGAAGACATGTTACTAGGAGGGACCAATCCCTGGAGAAGGAATTTGTGCTTGGTAAAGTAGAGGGTCAGCAGATTCTCTAGTGGAGCAAACCAGTGAAGTGTATATGAGGGGGCCTCAAAAATTTCAAGGAAAAATTCCATTTTCTTTTCATTCCATCTTACCATAAACTTTATTAAAGCTCCTCATAAATCCCAAATCCAGGTGTCAGGCATCAGGCTGGAAGTTTCTCTTGATTTACATGATCATAGAGGTGGACAAAGCCAAAGTTGGAAAATTAGACGGCAGTCTGCGGGCTCACAGGGCTGCAGGAGCCGCTGCCGGTCAGGCAGCACGCTGCGACTCACGTGCGAATAACACAGGTCAGACTGATGAGTCAGACGAAGGGTGGAGAAAGAGCTTCACCAGAACCTCTGTATTCTGTCGTGATCTGCATAACATCTGTTCAGGCATCACCCGACTGCATATACATCAGTAGGCCCAGCCCCTGTAAAGCCTAGTATATTACAAAAGTTCGAGGTACATGCAAACTGGCATATCACAAAGTAGTGTCCCGGCTCTGCTGCTTTGTGTATCTGTTTATTATTGAAAGATGTTATAATGTATCTAGAAATGTTGCTTATACATAGAAAGGTACACTATGTACTAAATATTCAGATAAGCATTTGACTCACTGACTTTAGATACAAACCATACCTAACTGTTCTGACTTAGGTACAAATTCAGCTTAAAGACATGTAGGAATGGAACACGAGCATCGTCTGGGGGCTGATTGTATGGTGTGCACACAATATCCAAATCACATAATGTCCTAATTCACAGAATGCACTGTGAATGGTAAGCACTGTATGACTGTAGATTGAATGACACACCTCAATGGAAACTCCCCTCATGACACATCATAATGGGAATGCTGATTAGGTAACACTGAGAACCACGGCCCAGCCATTGGAGCCACAGCTCTCAATGAGGTGCACTGACTGACACAGAGGTTGTAACAATGTAATCAAACAGGGCAATGACTTTGTGGGTAGCACAGGGCTAGACAGTGTGGCATGCCAGTGTACACAGGGCTGCTCTGACTTGGAACTGACTCAATGGCACTGAACAACTCAGATGCAAGAGGGCTTCAAAGGGTTTTTGAAATTTTTCATTCTCTCTTCATTTCATTTTTCTACAAACTTTTTGAATCCCCCTCGTATATCACATTCAATTCAACTTACTGTGTTTATTTAGCTCTTTGTTTACTTAGAATAGGAATATGTTGTTGTTGTTAAATGCCACTGAGTCAGTTACGACCCATAGTGACCCTGTATGGTTTCCAAGGAGGGCTTGAAATGCTGACCTTGTGGTTAGTAGTCCAGTGCTTAGCCTACAGCATTACACCAAGACTACAAAGAAGTTGTATAGTATGCCTTTAAATATATATGCTATCATAGGATACTATTGATTTTTATATACATACTAGTAATTTAAGCCCTATTAAGATTGTTGTTACTGTGTGTCATCGAGTTGGTTTCAACTCAAAGCAATGCTGTATAGGGTTTCTGAGAGAGGCTGATGGGTTTGAACTTGCGACCTTGCAGTCAGCAGCCCAGCGGTGGTCCTCCAGCACGTGCACAGCACACACAATGAAAAGTAAAGACAAGCATAAGATGAAGCCAGTGAGGCCAGCAGCATCTACCATCCATCCACCCTTACCATCCCACCCAGCAATACACACACTGGGGCCTTGGGACCACCCACATCACAATTACAGTGGCAGATTCTTGAGTGCCCCCCCGCTTAGTAAAGAAGATATCATCCCAGAAACGGCACCAAGTGCTGGCCCCTTTACAGAACATCCTGGCCAGGTCTCCTTTGAGGCTAATTGAACTGCTTAGGAACCTCAGTATGGAAGCTTCCTTCTATGCAAACCTAGAACCTTCCAGACATGAGAAATGACTTTCTCTCCTTAGAATCCTACAACATTAGTACTGGAAGAAACTGAATTCTTCTGTGGAACCCGCTCATTTATACCATGTTCATTACACAAAGGATTTGAGGTACAGCGTAAAGCATACATACAATAAAGTATTAAATATGCAAATAATAAAACGCTAACATCAGGAAAAAATCAAAATGAGAAGACATCAAAAACAATAGGAAAACGGTATAAAGACATCAAGCCACGGGTTGGATAGAATCCCTTAAGCAAATACAGGCTTTGAGCTTCCTGGCAGCCAATGTGGAGAGTACAATAAGCTGATTCTTGTCTCCCACATGGAAGCAGACTCATTCCTCAGGAGACCTGACTATACGCAGAAGGAAACCCAGGCCCAGGCAAAGGGCTCCCTGGTTAGTGATAGAACTAAAAGGAAAACACCTTTCTCCTGCTTCTCAGGCGAGTGTCCATCCTGTAGTTAGGAGAACGCCAATGGTGCTAATCATGTGATGCTCCTTCAAGTCTGGTGAATTCTTCATCAGCTCTTTAAAGCAGAAAGCTGGAATCAGCACACATGAAAGCTTCTCCTCCTCTACAATCCAAGAGGGGCGCAGCTCCCAGCTTCTCGGTGGGCACTCCCTCCCTTCTCGGTCCTGGTGGCTCAAGCCTCCACTTTTTCACTCCAGGCAGGGAGGCACACCAGCAAGTTACCAGAAATCTTGGTCCAGTTTTCCTCCATCAACTAGGTCTTCCAGCAGTTTTACTGGAGTCGGGGAGTGCAACTGTAGGTGAGCAGCACTGAAGTGGTTGGCGGTTCAAAACCACCAATCGCTCCTCGGAAACCCTATACAGCGTCACTATGAATCAGAATCGGCTCGGTAACACTGAACAACAACAATGGCAACTTTATTCAAATGTTATTGTTGTTTGGTGCCCCCGAGTTGGTTCTGACTCATTGTGATCCTATGTTGTTGTTGTTAAGTTTTACGTTGGTTCTGGCCCACAGTGATGCTGTATAGGGTTCCAAGGAGCAGCTGGTGGGTTTGAACACACAGTTTAGGATAATCACAGTTCAGTGCTCATCCTACAGCCCCAAACCAAGACTCCAGTGACCCCATGTTGTTGTTGTTGTTATGTGCCATGGAGTCAGTTCTGACTCATAGCGACCCTGTACAGGGTTTCAGAGGCTGTAAATCTTTAGGGGAGCAGAAAGCCTCATCTTTCTTCGTTGGAACAGCTGGTAGTTTTGAACTACTGACTGTGAGATTAGCGGATCGATTTGTAACCACTACGCTACCAGAGCTCCTTTTAAATGAAGTTCATATATATATATATGGAGTCCTGATGTGGTGCTGTGGGTTAATGTGCCAGACTGCAAAGCCGTTTGAACGGCAAGGTCGGTGGTTCAAGCTTACCAGCTGCTCCTCAGAAAACCTATAGAGGGTCCCTATGGGTCGGAATCGACTGGACGGCACTTAACAACAACATATATCCAACTTACCCTCTGGAGAAATTTTAGGATAGAGTCAGAGGTAAAATAAACTGACAGACAGTTATAATCTTCAAGTTTTCCAATATTTGATCTTCTAAGTGAAGTGGAACCTGACATTGTAGCTCAAACCTTAGCAGTGATTATGATCACATTTAGGCCCATTTTAAAGAACTCAACATTTAGTTCTGTCTCCCACCTGCCACATATAATAATACTGGCCATTCTACATAAGCACTGGACTGAGAACCACAAGGTTGGTGGTTCAAACTCTCTAGCCACTCCTTGGAAACCCTATACATGGCTTAACAACAACCACAATTCTCAATACCTTCTCTCACAATAGAACCCCCACTTTCACAACTACGGTCCTTGGTTGTTGTTGTTGTTAAGTGCCGTGGAGTCGGTTCTGACTCATAGCGACCCTGTACAGGGTTTCCGAGGCTATAAATCCTTACGGGAGCATAATGCCTCATCTTTCTCCCGCGGAACAGCTGGTGGTTTCGAACTGCTGACCCTGAGGTTAGCAGGCCGATTCGTAACCACTAAGCTACCAGAACTCCTTATGGTTCTTGGTATCGCCAAGCAAAATCACCTGCTCAGAGGACGTTTTTCTTCACGGGGTCCAGACATCACGAAACTCCTACAAACACTTAGGCTCTAGCTTCTAACGCTAGTTTCGCTAGTTTTCTAAAAGCATCAACACAGCTTCAATGCAGGCTTAAGAACCAAGATTTCCTTCTTGGGGAAAAGTCATTTGATGCTCTGGAATATTAGATGACATCTGTTTATAAATTTTCTATCCTCCAGTTGACTAAAAAATAAGACTAGAGTCCTCCTTTGCTGTTTTTGTTGGATGTGATGAAGGATTAACGAGTGGGCACTGCGAATGAGGAGGAAGGAGCTGTTTGGTACCACCATTTCCATCCAGGACACTGAAAAGCCTGGATGGAAGGGTCTCTCTGGCTCCACCTCGCGGACAAAAAGGAGAAAGTCAGCCCTATGAGGACCCTAGAGTCAGAGGCGAAGGACAAAGCACAGACTCCCCCTTGTGGCCATTAGTGGTGACGCACTGTTCGTGGTTAAACACAGAAGGTTCAACAATGAAGAAAAAGAATCTCCAAAGTTTATTTTAAAGAAGCAAAATCGTAAAAAGAGGAGATCAAGACTTCCTCAAACTAAGCATTCCACAAAGCTCCAGTCTACAGTCTTGCGATCTCGAATTCAGCCTCAATAACTGAGCGTCCAGCACTAAAGAGGCATTCTGCCCTTCACCACGGAAATCTAGGGCCTGTGTGTTAGCTGTGGGCTAATGCGCTGGATGGCAAAATCAGCAAGGTCAGTGTTTCAAGGTCACTAGCCTCTCCTCGGAAACCATACAGGGTCACTATGGGTCAGAACCGACTCAACAGCACTCAACAATAACGAGTGTAATGGGGTCCAGGTGTGGCGCTATAGAATCAGCACTAGACTGCCGACCCCAAGTTCAGCAGTTCAAACCTACCAGCTGCTCCTCGAAAACCCTATACAGGGTCACTATGAGTCATAACCAACTCGATGGCATTTACTAACAACCCCGAGCCTGGAGTGAAGGATTGCAGTAGGCACTGCTATCTTCGCTGGAGAAGGAAGCATTCTTTTATTTTTCTGATAGTATATTCTTTCATTTTTGTTAAAATTTGACGTTAGATAATAAGATAGTTAATAACTGAGATGTAGGTGTATTTCTTATGTCCCTCATTTTCTTCCTCTCTCTGATTTTTAATTTCTCTTAGTTGTTGTTGTT
>NW_006408521.1:31802845-31804334 GCF_000296735.1 Chrysochloris asiatica | reverse complement strand
TCCGCGGGACAAAGATGAGGCTTTCTACTCCCGTAATATATATACTGAGGATTATACCTCAACGTAAATAAAAACCTTCACAACTAGACCAATAAACAGCATAATGATAAATGGAGAACACATTGAAGTTGTAAAGGATTTTCTTTTACTTGGATCCACAATCAATGCTTATGGAAGCAGCAGTCAAGAAATCACATGAAGTAACCCACTGGGCGAAGATGTCACCTTGAGGACTTAGGTGCACCTGACCCAAGTCATGGTCTTTTCAATTGCTTAGGACACCTGGACACTGAATAAGGAAGACTGAAGAAAAATGGATGCCTCCAAATTATGGTGTTAGCAAAGAATATTGACTAGATCATGGACTGCCAGAACAAACATCTAACTTGGAAGAAGTATAGTCAGAATGCTGCTTAGAAATAGGGCTTTGAAACGGTTCTTCCCAATTCACTGATGTGTGTGGCACTGAGGATCAGCACTGGACTGCAAACCACAAGCTCAGCAGTTGAAACTCATCAGTTGTTCCTTGGAAACCCTATATAGGGTCTCTATGAGTTGGAATCGACTCCATGGCACTTAACAACAACAATTCAACGATGGCTGGTGTTGTTGTTAGGTGCTGTCAAGTCGGATCTGACTCATAAAGACCTTACTATGTCCAACAGAACACAACACCACCCTCTCCTGTGCCATCCGCACAATAGTTCTGAGGCTTGAGTCTATTGCTGTTGCTGCCACTGTGCCAATCCATTACAACAGGGGGGTCCCTTTTCTTCGATGACCCTCTACTTTACCAGCATGATGTCCTTCTCCAGGAACTGGTCCCTCCTGGTAACACATCTGAAATATTGGAGACAAAGCCTCGCCATCTTGACTCTATAAGGCATTCTGGCTATCCTTCTTCCAACACAGATTTGTTTGTTCTTCTGGAAGTCCATGGTACTTTTCATATTCTCCAAACCATAACACAAATGCAACAATTTTTCTATGGTCTTCCTTTATCCATTGTCCAACTTTCACATGCCTGTGAGGCTACTGAAAATACCATAGTTTGGATCAGGTGAACATTAGTCCTCAAACTGAGATATTTGCTCTTGAACACTGTAAAGAGGTCTTTTGTGCAGTAGATTTGCCTAATGCAATACATCATTGGATCTCTTGACTGCTGCTTCCGTGGTGTTGATAGTGGATCCAAGCAAAAGGAAATCTTTGACAACTTCAATCTCTTCTCCATTGATCATGATGTTATTTATTGGTCCAGTTGTAAAGATTGTTTATTCCCATTGAGGTGCAATCCATTTCATCAGTAAGTATTTTAAGTCCCCTTCACTTTCAGCAAGCAAGGTGGTATCGTCTGCATACCACAAGTTGTTAAATGAGCCTCCCTCCAATCCTGATGTCAAATTCTTCTTCATATAATCCAGCTTCTCAGATTATCTTCTCAGCATACAGATTGAATAAGTATGATGAAAAAATACAACCCTGGCAC
>NW_006408521.1:31799589-31801282 GCF_000296735.1 Chrysochloris asiatica | reverse complement strand
TTTTTTTTTTTTTTTTTAAGTTTTTATTGTGAATTGAGTGATAGTGTACATGGGAGAGCATCAGCTTTACATTCATCCTGTATTTTGTTGCATTACAATGATTACAATCCCCTCCATGCATCATCATTTAACAGCATTTGCTTCCATTCCTTCTGTTTTTTTCTGGATGTACACCAAAGCACTCAGGTATATATAACCATTCAAACAACCTAAGGGCATACCTTGCAAGCCTGCCTCCCCGGGCACCAGCGCACAGCCCCTCTCCCTCCTTGAGTCTAGAGTCCCCAGCCACTCTGTGTCTCCTCGTCACCGTCTCTGCCTCGATCTCTGGCAAGAGCTTAGAAGCATTATTCTAGACGGAGATAGCTCTCATGAAGGACAGCCTCCTTCCTCTTCTAAAAAAAAAGGCACACAGTCATCTGCTAATACATCAGCAATGAAGGCCTTATCCATAAGCGACAGAGTTCTCAACGCTGGCCTGAAATCTTTTGAATTCATAAAAGATGAGCAAAGTTCCCAAGGTTTCACGTTTCAGGCGCTGCTGCACAGATAGGTGAGGCCAAGCTGATGAACTGGCTTCCTGTAAAACAAACCTCTGTATGGCTAAGATTTCTCCTCCAGAAGAAAGCCCTAGAAATAGGGTCTGGGGAAGGACATGCCTCCTTCCCATCAGTTACGATCTAGAGTCTCCTGTGAGAACTGCAGTGTGACTTGTCAGCGTTTGAGGATAAAAGACTGCTCTGAAAACTGGTTCATGGACTTGTTTTAGTTTCTTCAGTTGGCTGTAACGAAGTCCTACAAATTGGGTGGCTTTTAAGAACAGAAATGTATTGTCTCCCAGTTCTGGAGTCTTGTACATCCACTCCTCACTTACTGACATGGTGACGTTTCAAAGACTAGGTTATGTGTGAAAATCGACATTATGCAGAAGTGAAGGCTGACTACATCATCACATATCTGCCAAATTACGTAATTACATCATGCCACTGAGAATCACTACCCAGCCAGGTTGACATAGAACCTTAACCACTCGTTGCTGCCAAATGGATGCTGTTAATGTGCAAAATAGCTGGTGAGTAGATTGTTTACTATTGCCGTGCATGCAGAATGTTGGCTAATGAGACAGTTGATAAGGAAGGAGCAGGTGAGGTCTGAATTCCGGTATCCGCACAGCTTGTTTCCCTCGGAAGGCTTTGAGGAAGCATCTTTCTTATCTCCCCCAGCTTCTGGTGGTCCCTAGCATTCCTTGGTGTGTAGACGCATCATGCCATGGCTGTCATTCCTCTGTCTTTGCCTTTTCCCTTTTATATAGGATGCCACTCAGAATGGATTAGGACCCACCCTACTCCCGAATGACCTCATGTCAACTGGTAACACCTTCAAAGACCCTATTTCCAAGGTCACATCCAGAGGTACCAGAGGCTAGGACTTCAACATGTCTTTCTGGGGGATACAATTCAATCCATTTGTTGTTTTTAGGTGGCGTCGAGTCAGTTCCGACTCATTGAGGCCCTGTGCACAGCAGAACGAAACACTGCCCAGTCCTGCACCGTCCACACAATTGTTCTTATGTCTGAACTCACTGCTGCCGCCACTGTGCCAATTCATCTCATTGGGGGTCTTCCTCTTTTACGTTGACCCACCACTTTATCAAGCATGATGTCCTTCTCCAGGGACTGATCCCTCCTGATAA
>NW_006408521.1:31794787-31798449 GCF_000296735.1 Chrysochloris asiatica | reverse complement strand
TAGGATAAGCACTGAACTGTTAACCACAAGATCAGCGTTGTGCAGAGTTCTGGTGTGGCATTGTAGGATAAGCACTGAACTGTTAACCACAAGATGGGTTCAAGCCCATCAGCTGCTCCTCGGGAACCCTCCCCAAGTGTCTCCATAAGTCACAACCAGCTGGACAGCACTTAACACCACCATCCAATGTAGCTAAAGGTCTAGATGCAAAATGCGAGGCGGCTAGGCCTCCTGGGACAATTCAGTGATGAGTTCTCCAGGTGTCGCCCCAGAGGCTGCCTCAGGCACTGGCTCATCAGGCACACCTGGGTTAGTCTCATCCCCAGCAGCTAGGGGGCTGGTTCTGATGGCAGAAGTGATTCAACAGAATTTGGGGGCTCTATGTCCCCATCCCAGATTTCAGGATCCCATTTCTTCCCAGGCAATGCCCTCACTCTAACATCAGACACCACTGGCGGTGCTGCTGGTGCTGGTGGTGGTACACAGTGGAATCGGTTCCGACTCACAGTGATCCTGCATAGAGTTTCTGAGGCTGTAAATCTTTACGGGAGCAGAAAGCCTCATCCTTCTTCTGCAGAATGACTGGTAGTTTCGAACTGCTGACCTTGAGCTTAGCAACCCAACTTGTAACCATGACACTACCAGAGCTTCTCGCAGACACCACGTGAGGCTGGGGATTGCGTTACCATTGTCATTCGCTGGTGAGGTGATTCAGCCATTCTCACAACAGACGCTGGGTGTGCTTTACGGCAATATCAGCTCCCCTGCAGGATAAGCAGTTGACTGCAAGATTGGCTTGAACCACAAGGTTGGCAGTTCAAACCCACCAGCTGCTCCTCGGAAACCCTATACAGGGTCATTATGAGTCAGAATGTGAGGGCATTAAACAGCGACAAAAATATTGTTTTCTCTCTTTCATGGCACAAGTGGAAACTTTTTGGGTTTTTATGTGGTGACTGAGTATGACCCCTTAGCCTGGGCTCATGGCTTTCCGTTACCACTATCTCACTGTGACAAAATTGGGGAAAAGTATCAAACACCACGATCCCCTCGAACCATGCTTCTCTTCCCTATGTGACCTACTGGAGGTGATAGTGTGGGGGTCAATACTCTACCTCAGGCCGAGGACTAGCAGCACCCTCACCTGCTTTACTAGTGGGGGCAGAGGTAGTGGTGCCTTTAAAATTAGTCAGACTTGAGAACCAATTTATAAAACTCAACCTTATGTTTCACTCTCTGTACCAAATGTCTTAGGCTGAGTTCCCTAGAGAAGTAAAACCATTACAATTAGTGAAGCTAATATATGTCTATATAATGAGAAGTTTATAAAGGAGTTCTGGTGTGGCACCATGGGTTAATGCACTGGACTGCAAAGTCGCTTTGAATCACAAGGTCGGTGGTTCAAGCTCACAAGCTGCTCCTCAGAAACCCTATACAGGGTCGCTATGGGTCAGAACTACTTCGACAGCACTTACTAACAACAAATAAAGGAAATGGCTCATATAGTTGTAGAGGTGGTTGAGTCCCAAGTGTGTGGGTCAGATTCAGGCTGGCGGCTTCTGACTCACATGACTACAGGGCTGATGAAGCAAAATCAGCAGGTCAGGTAACAGGCAGGAAGGTGGTCAGGCAGGTAAGATGGTGGGCTACTGATGACTCCCAAATAGACAGGAAACAGAGCAGGTCACTGGCTCAAGTCCAAATGCAGGACCAAGACCCAGCAGAAAGCAGCCACTTTTGCCAGTGTGGCCAATATATTGGAATCAGGCCACACCCTTGAGGAAACACCCTTCCAATTGATTGGCTGCTCGTAGCAGCTCAGATCACACAGGTGACTACATTATATTAGCTCTCATCATGGGGATGGCTGCAGCTGAACTGCCAAACAGTGAGAGCCTGGCCCAGCCATGTTGACACAGAACCTTAATATCACACACACCCATGCTCATCACAGCACAATTCCCAATAGCAAAAACAGGGGAACAACTGAAATGTCCTTCATTGGATAAGTACGTAAAAAACTATAGCACACACACAGACAATGGAAGACTACACAGTGTTAAAAGAATACCGATGGATCCGTGAACTACCTCTTAACTTGGATGAACCTGGAGGACATTATGATGACTGAAACTGGTCAATCACAAAAAAGGACAAACATTGTATGAGACCACTAGTATAAAAAATCAAGACAAGGTTTTCACACAAAAAGCCTTTGAAGGTTACCTGGTGTGGGAAAGAGATGGTAGGGAAAATAATTAACTAGAGGGTGTTGTTGTGGTTAAGTGCCATTAAGTCAGTTCTGACTCAGTGCCCAGTATCGTGTTCCTGAAGAGTGGCTGGTGAGTTTGAACTTTCGACCTTGAGGATCAAACTGACCTTGAGGTTGAGTGCTTATCCTACGGTGCCACACCAGGACTCTAACTTGAGGGCAGACGCATACTAACTTGTGAGAGCCACCAAAACAAAATCCAGTACTATTGAGTCAATTCTAAGCCATCATGAACTGGTAGCCCAGAGGGTTTCCAAGGCTGTAAATCTGTAAGAAGCAGATGGCCTTATCTTTCTCCTGTGCAGCAGCTGGTAGATTCAAAACAATGACCTTTCAGCTAATAGTTCAAAGCTTAACCCACTGCACCCTTTGGGTGAAGGTGAAGACAAAACACAATAAGTGGGAGGAGGTCAGTACAAAACAATCAGTGCAAAGGAAGCCACTGGGAAGAGCATGCACATTAAAGGCAACAGAGGTGAATACTATTGCATGCACAATCTGGCAGTGACAGTATTAACAATAATCTATAAGTAGATACATAGATAGACATGAAACCTGAACAGTAGTGTGCAGGTGACTATGACTAAACTCACAAATATATCCAGGTTTGGAAAAGGATATTGCTCTATGTGTGTTTCTTCTGTCATGCTGGCGATCACATGATAGAATTTTGCAAGACCAATTTCTTCATTGAAATTCCTTATTTAAACAATATAACAACATAAACAATGACTATACACACGGACAAAGGAGCTCTGGTAGCGTAGTGGTTACAAATCAGGCTGTGAACCTTAAGGTCAGAAGTTCAAAACTACCAGCTGTTCCATGGGAGAAAGATTGAGGCTTTCTGCTCCCATAAAGATTTACAGCCTCGGACACCCTGTATAGGGTCACTATGAGTCAGAACCAACTCCACAGCACATAACAACAACATGCACATGGACAAGGAGCTTTGGTAGCACAGTGGTTACAAGTCAAGGCCAACAGTTCGAAACTACCAGCGGTTCTGCAGACGATAGATGAGGCTTTCTGCTCCTATAAAGACTTTCAGCCTCAGATATCCTATACAGGGCCACTATGAGTTGGAACCAACTCCACGGCATAAAAACCACCACCACCATAAACATGGACCTCACCAGATGGAATACACAGAAATCAAACTGACTACATCTACAGAAAGAGATGGTGGAAAAGCTCCATATCATCAGTCAAAACAAGGCCAGGGGCAGACTGTAGAACAGACCATCAATTGCTCATATGCAAGCTCAGGCTGCAGCTGAAGAAAATGAAAACAAGTCCACAAGAGGTAAAATATGACCTTGAACATACCCCACCTGAATTTACAGATCATCTCAAGAACAAATTTGATGCATTAGACACTAAAGACCAA
>NW_006408521.1:31776128-31794037 GCF_000296735.1 Chrysochloris asiatica | reverse complement strand
GCAGTGGCAAAGAACAAGGCTCCAAGAATTGATGGAATACAAATGTAAAGCTTCCAACAAACTGATGCAGCACTGGAGGTACTCACTCATCCATGCCAAGAAATTTGGAAGACGAGTACCTGGCCAACTGACTGAAAGAGATCCATATTTGTGCCTATTCCAGAGAGAGAGGTGATCCAACAGAGAGTGGAAATCATCGGAAAACATCATTAATATCACATGCAAGTGAAATTTTTGCTAAAGATAATGTAAAAATGGATATAACCACACATCAACAGAGAATTTCCAGAGGTTCAAGCTGGATTCAAAACAGGACATAGAATGAGGGATATCACTGCTGACTTCATATGGATCTTGGCTGAAAGCAGAGAATGCCAGAAAGAAGTTTACCTGTGCTTTATTGAGTATGCAAAGGCTTTCGATTGTATAGATCATGACATGCGATGAACAACATTGAGAAGTATGAGTATTCTGGAACACTTAATTGTGTTCATGAGGAACCTGTACATAGACCAAGAGGCAGTTAGTTGTTCAAACAGAACAAGGGAGCACTGAATAGTTTAAAATTAGGAAAGGTGTGCCTCAGGGTTGTATTCTTTCACCATACTTTTTCAATCTGTATGCTGAGCACATAATCTGAGAAGCTGGACTGTATGAAGAATGTAGCATCAGGATTGGAGGAAGACTCATTAACAACTTGCAATATGCAGATAATACAACCTTGCTTGCTGAAAACCAAGAGGACTCAGAATATATACTTAGGTATGGGTTGCTCTTCAATGTAAAGAAAATAAAAATCCTCACCACTGAACCAATAAGTAAGTAAATGGAGAAAAGACTGAAGTTGTCAAAGACTTCATTTTGCTCAGCTCAACCATCAACACTCAGGGAAGTAGCAGTCAAGAAATCAAATGACGTATTACATTAGGCAACTCTGCTTGCTCAAGACCTATATAAAGTGCTCAAGAGCAAAGATGTCAGTTTGAGGACTAAGGTGCGCCTGACCCAAACCATGGTATTTTCAATAACCTCATATGCATGTGAATGTTGGACATTGAATAAGGAAGCTCATGGAAGAATTGATGCATTTGAGTTATGGTGCTGGAGGAGAATACTTAAAGTACCGTGATTGCCAAAAGAACAAACAAATTTGTGTAGGAAGAAGTTCAGCCAAAATGCTCGTTGGAAGCCAGGATAGGCATACTTCATCTCGCATACTCCGGACATACGATCTGGAGGGACCAGTCCCCTGGAGAAGGCCATCACGTTTGGTAAAGTGGAGATGGGCTGTCACAGCAGCAGCAATGGGCTCAACCGCAGCAGTGATTGTGAGGATGGCACAGGTGTTGGCAGTGTTTGGTTCTGTTGTGCACAGGGTCCCTGTGAGTTGGTACTGACTACATGGCATGTAACAACAGTAAGACATATGTGTTTACAAGATGCTGCAAATATATCCATGAGTATAGTAGCACATACAGGAGGCAAAGTTATAAAAACTTCTTAATAATCAAGGAACTTGAGGAAATGAGTCACTGGACCTAGGGGATCAGGACCATAGTTTCAGGGGACATCAAATTAAACTGGTACAACATAATCCACAAAGAATATGTTCTACACCTATTGTGGTCTAAAATGCTTGTGAGTGGCCAGGTTGCCATCTAAATTCAACTACTAATCTCACTATGTCTGGAGCAAAGATGAGTGAAGAAAATCAAAGACGCATGGAAACAATTAGCCCAATGGACTAATCATGGACCATGCAAACTTCAGCCTCCATGACCCTGAGACCAGAAGAACAGGATGGTGCTCAGCTACTACTACCAACCGCTCTGAAAGGAATCGCATTAGAAGGCACTGGGTTGAGTGGGGGAAATGTGCAACAAAATTAAAAGAAATTTTAAAAGAGAGAGACAAGTGGGATTCCTTCAAGCATGGGACTGAACTCAGTTCTGTTGCTCAATTTTCAGCCAAATAAATAGGCTAGAATGGGAACACTTAGGGAGGGGAGGTGTGCACTCCTTAGAACAACCACCCATTCGTGATCAAAATGGCAGCGTATGCCCAAGGACAACATTCGGAAGGCAGAAAGGGTGGAAAAAGAAACAAGGCTCCAAACAGGAAGAAAGCACGGGGAGGGAGTGGGATGACTGATAGTCCATTGTGGGGACTTCAAACACCGACACGAAACTAAATGCATTGGGATTGTTGAATGGAAACTGATTTGCTTAATCAAACTTCACCTAATTCACAATAAAACATAAAAATTAAAATTAAAAAGTAAGTAAAGATGAAAATGTTCTGAAATTGAAAACCACTGAATTATATACTTTGAAAGGGTGAATTTTAAGGTATACAAATTGTATCTCAATAAGGAGCTCTCGTAGCATAGTGGGTACCAATTGGGCTGCGAACCGCAAGGTTAGCAGTTCGAAACTACCAGCTATTCTGTAGGAGAAAGATGAGGCTTTCTGCTCCCATAAAGATTTACGGTCTCAGAAACCCTGTACAGGGTTGCTATGAGTCGGAAGCAACTCCACAGCACATAACAACAACAACAACAAAGCTATTATTTTAAAAATAGTATTATAAAATTCAATTTAGTTGGTAGACATGATAAATTTTAAAATAAATTTAATTTGTAAATACTTCGCTATCCATAACAGGCTATAGAAAATTACTTTCCGTGGTGGATTAGTCTTACATAAGCTTTCTTCCCTTTATAGCCTGATGACACCCAAGGATATATAATTAAACAAGATACAAATCATTTCATCATGAAATTAAGAAAAATTTTTATAGGAAGTCTATAAAATATAGCCAGGGAATATAATCTAATTGGGTTAAAATGTATTTCTTTCTCTTTTTTTGGAGAGGAAAAGAGCAGATTAATAATTGAGATTATGGATATAATTTAGAATCAAGAAAGTATTTCCCTGCAGATGTTTCTGTGTGATGCACACACCATTTATGCAAACGTGACCCATACAAACTGCTATGCAGACAGCATGCCATCAGATTTGAGGATGTGGAACTGCATGGAAATCTACAGTCCCCCTGTGCAATCAGGGAATGACAAGGAGTGAAAGCAGAATGTGTCCCTTGGCCACCAGAAGTGAAGGCCTTGATTTCTGGGCAGGCTTTCACCTCATCAATGCTATTTCCGGGATAGTGATGTTCTCCCATCATCCATGCTACCCTTTAGTGAGTTCTGCTAATGATTGGTAGTAGCAGGAGCCAGAAGGTAGAACCAGTTTATACACACACACACACACACACATACACTCAATACTGTCCCCTTCTCCCTTCTCCCACACAACATCTGTCCCTTTGTTGTACTGTGGTGGCTATGCCACAGGTATGCTATGCCACAGGTATTTCAAATATCAGCAGGACTATCCAGGTGGACAGGTATCAGTAGAGCTTCCCGACTCAGAGAGATCGGAAGAAAGGTCTGACATTGTATTTCCGGAAATTAGCCAGTGAATTAACCCTATAACCCTATGAATAACAGAAATAACCCTATGAATAACAGAATACTGCCCAATAAAGCACCGGAAGATAAGCCATCTAAATTGGGAAGCATTCAAAATACACTACAGCCGCAGCAATAAACTCTAGTTGTTGCAATGACACAGGACGGATGACAATTTTATAGACATGGTGTTGGAGTTCTGGTGTGGCACTGTGGGTTAATGTGCTGGACTGCAAGATGGGTTTCAACTGCAAGGTCAGTAGTTCAAGCTCACCAGCCACTCCTCGGAAACCCTACACAGACTTGCTATGAGTCGGAACCAACTCCATGTCACTTAATGGCATTGCCATGAATCAGAGCAGACTCTACAGCAACTAACAAATAAGAAAGAACTGATTACCACAGTAAAAAAATAAACACATAAAACTGGGATTAAAAAAAGAGAAATAAACAAATAATAAGTGCAAGAAAGCTGAAAGCAAAACTCTAAAACATCAAAGAAATCTGGCCACATTCAGCCTTTGGTTATGTTTGGACTTGATTTAACTACTTCCGCAATGAAAACATTTTGAATGAAGGTACTGGCAATAAAGTGGCACAAAAAAAGATTCTACCACATTCAAATCCAGGAAGATCAAACAAAGCTGGGTCTGAGTGCTATTTTAAAACAGGAAATTCAGTAACAGGATAAAAAGAAAATAAACCGTAAAAAAAATGTGAACTGCTTTGATTAATCATTTAGAAAAGGCTAGGAATCTGTTTGAAGATATAAAGTGTGCTTAAATAAGGACAATTAAAAAAAAAAACAAACAAACACCGTTTTAAAATACATACCAAAGGTCATGACAAGAAAACAACTGGGCAGGGAGGCCATTGGTTTGATAATAAGAACAGCAGAAACATACTAAAAGGAATTTCAAATATAGTACAAAACACGTGGTTATATAACAAGCAAAATGAATTTTTATTTTTGATTAGACCATATATATATATATATATATATATATATTTAAATTATACAGTCAGATAAGGACATTTATTTCAAAAGAAGATTGCATCGGCATTCAAGACCCAAAAGGTAAACAGAGCTGTTTACTTGGGGATAACATGGCACAAGACTCTACATTGAAATCTTGTCACTTCAAAAGCCCAAGTATAGTTAATTTGTGTATTTTCAGCTCACACTAAACTGTGATTATATAAAGTCAACCAGAGTCATTCGCAAGTCAGGGGACAATCTTGAGTAGAAAGATTCCAACTCTATTTCAATTGGGTTCATTTTCACTAGGATCTCCAAAAGTGAAAATACTGATATATGGAGAAATGAATTCATTAATTCAAGGTCACTGGGAGTGTTTTCAGACTCTGATATGATCGATCCTGGCTACAATTTTACTGAACAGAGACCACTTCAGACAAAACTCAATATTCAATGACTCCTGAACAGCAACAGTGAAAACGACCTAAATCTGGGCTGGTTAACCCTCAGCTCCTAAAGATAAAGTGAAATTCTGGAGCTGGCCAATTGAGTCCCCTGAAGGTCTTTAATTTTGTATCCCTAGTACCCAGTCAATTTGAACCACAAGGTCGCTGGTTCAAGCTCAGCAGCTGCTCCTTGGAAATCCTATACAGGTTCGCTATGAATCGGAACTGACTTGATGGCACTTAACAACAACAAAACAAAGTGCCCAGCTCAAAAGAGTCCTGATGTCACACAGGGTTAAGTAATGGGCTGCTAAAAGAATGACTGGTGGTTTGAACCCCCCAGCCACTCCTTTAGAGAAAGATGAGGCTTCTACAAGCTTTACCGTCACAGAAAAACTAAGGAGCAGTTCTCTGTCCTCTAGGTCACTATGAGGCCGAATCAACTGGATGGGAGTGGGTTTTGAATTCAAAGGATTTTGTTTCCTAGCTCATTTCCTTCACCCAACAATGATTAGTAAGAAGGTACTCAGGAATTATGCCTTCTGTTCAACTTACCTTCAGAATAAAAACCTTGAAAAGTCTTTTCTTTCAGGAATTTTCAAACTTATTTTTAGAGCATCAGCTCCACCCTCCCATACCTCACAAATGTGAGCTTATTAGATGCTTTGCTAAGCATTGTGGATAAGGGCAGGGCTGCTCTGGGTGAATCTGGAACCACCCACAGAACTGGGTGGTCCCTCTGCAGAACCACGCAGCTCTGAAGAACACACATTTCAAAACACTGCCTTGTTTTATAAACATTGTTAGGCCCAGAGAGAGGTCCTGAGCTCACATCACCCAAGGTTCTGGAATCTGGAAAAGGCACGAAAAATGTGGCATCAGGATTGGAGGAAGATTCATTAACAACCTGTGATATGCAGATGATACATCCTTGCTTGCTGAAAGTGAAGAGGACTTAGAATACTTACTGATGAAGATCAAAGACCACAGCCTTCGGTATGGGTTGTACCTCAATGTAAAGAAAACAAAAATCCTCACCACTGGACCAATAAACAATATCCTTATAAAAGGAGAAAAGATTGAAGTTGTCAAAGACTTCGTTTTGCTGAGATCAACCATCGGCACTCATGAAAGCAGCAACCATGAAATCTAACTACAAATCTGCTGCACAAGACCTCTTGAAAGTATTCAAGAGCAAAGATAACAGTTTGAGGACCAAGGTGTGCCTGCCCAAGCCATGGTATTTTCAATAACTTCATAAGTATGTGAAAGTTGGACAGTGAATACGCAAGACCCTGGAAGAATTGATACATTTGAGTTATGGTGTTGTGGGGGACAAGACTAAAAGTACCATGGGCTGCCAAAAAGAATAAGCAAGTTTGTGTTGGAAGAAGTACAGTCAGAATGCTCCTTGGAAACCAGAATGTTAAGATAGCTCCCTTTGAGAAGAAATAAAAACAACAAATCTGTACTGGAAGAAATACAACCAAAATGCTCCTTGGAAGCCAGGATGGCCAGACTTTGTCTCACGTACTTCGGATATATTATCAGACGGGTCCAGTCACTGGAGAAGGATAGCTTGTTTGGTAAAGTGAACGGTTTGGAAAACAGAGGAAGACTCCCAACAAGATGGATTGGCACAGTGGCAGCAGCAATGGGCTCAAGCGTAGCATTGATTGTGAGGTTGGCACAGGACCAGGCAGTGTTTCGTTCTGTTGTACATAGGGTCGCTATGAGTTGGTACCAATTCAATGGCACCTAACAACAAAAAGTGTCCAAGAGCACAGACTCCACTTCCCAACACTGCCCACCACAGGCTGAAGGTCATAGCCTGCAGCCTAGGACAAAAGGTCAACATTTCCTACACATGACTATGCATCATCCATAAATACTGCAACAGTACAAATCTAACACAGGCAATTGGAAGTGTTAATTGATTTCATCTGCTTCTACTTGATTACGGTCAAATAGAAGGCACTGATAAAACAGCCTTCCATTAAGGGATTAAAAATAGGACTCCTTGACTGCAACAGAGGGCAATGCAACCAGAAAACGAAATGATCAGTTTCTGAAGCAAAGATAAGTCAACGAACTGTTTTCCAGATTATTCTGAAGTAAAGGATAAATTTCCTAGCCATTATAGCCAGGCTAGTAAACGACCTACTGGCAGAGCTTGCTCCTTGCCCACCCACCGCACTTTCCCTTTTGCCTTTACTGCAGAGCCCTGATTTTATCCAGGATGTCCTCGACTGAAAAAATGCCATCATTTCGCAGTCTCCTGACTAGCTAGTTAGGACCTACAGCTGACTTCTGTCCAATGAGATACGATCCCTCAGTCACTCAGTAGAACTTCTGGGAAAGTCCTTTAAAGGGGCATGGCCTTTTGCCATTTTCTCCTTCCCATTCTCTTTTCTGCATCCTGGAATTGGATGTGATGGCTGGAGTTCCAGCAGTTTTCTTGTTACCTTTAATATATATTTGAAAACCTTGCACTAAGGATGAATGAGCAGAGAAAAAGAGCTGGGATCCTGGTAATTTCATGAAGAAGCCATCAAAATAGCCCTGAACTGCCTCCCCCTGGTCTTTTTGTGTGAGACAATAACCATTAGAAGATACATTTACAGTAGTCAAGTCAAGCATAACCCCCTACCAATGCAGACACTGGCCGCAGAAGCAGAAGCCCCACAGAAACACTTAGGCAATGTGGTGACCCCAGGAAAGGAAGTGATTCATCCCAAGTCCTCACCAACTGGTGCCAGATACTCAAGAATAGTTCCAGAGCAGGTTAGTGGTGGGTAAGCAAACACAAGCTGAAGTCAGGAAACTAGAGGCTGGCCTTATCCAATCTAGCATAAACAATAATCCAAAGAAAACGGAGGTGCCAGGGCCATCTGACCAGGAGAGGGGCCCTCTTTGTACCTCTTCCAGGTTGCAGAATTCCTGACGTAGGGCCGCCTTCAGGTCTGAGCAATCTCTCCTGTTTCGTAATGCTATCAGACACTCCTTGGTCAAATATGGGACCTAATCAGAGGACACAGGTTTTTAGTGGAGAAGATTGAGGGGACTCCATTTGCCTGTTGCCAGAGCTTCAAAACTCCAACACAGCAGGCCAACACCCATGGGCAAACTCCCCAGTTCCCCTTGCCAGGCACTAGTTTATCTCCTTGTAGCAACCTGGTTCTCCAGTGCCCCTTTTAGTCAGCTGCTTCCATGCTGCACAATCAATGTAATGAAATGAAATGCACTTATCCATTAAAATATGATCCTTTACTATCAGAGATGACAAACCACCCATAATTCCACACAGGTTATCCTCTTAAAATGAACATCTAACCTAAGCCTCAGTGTTCTCATCTGAAGAATGGATACACTAACAGTGGTGGTGGCTGTGTGCCACCGAGTCGGTTCTGACTCATAGTGACCCTGTATAGGGTTTCTGAGGCTGTAAATATTTATGGGAGCAGAAAGCCTCATCATTCTCCCACAAAGTGACTGGTGGATTTGAACTGCTGACCTTTCAGTTAGTGGCCCAGCTTAGAATCTACTATGTTACCAAGGCCACCTGGTAGTTAAAGGGTAGTTGTAATGATTCAATGAGCTTACCTATATAAAGAAATTAGAACAGTGTTTGGCATGTGATAAGTGATCAATATAGCTCAGCTATTCAAATCATTGAGTCGATTTTCTTTCTTTTCAGAGGGAGCTATCTTAACATTTCTCCATCCCTTTGTCTCCCGCTGTCTACAGGCACCCCCTCTCTCTAGTCTTCACGTTTCCTAGACATAAAGGGTGATTCCCTTGCATGTGTAATCTTCAGGTCTCAATAATTTCTACTTGAAGTCTGAGAAATACTCCTTTTAAAGCATCACCATTCAAGTTCTTCCAAGTCACATGGTCATAACCACATCCTAACTCTTCCTCCCCAGACTGCTAGTTGAAATGTAGGTGAAATGAAATGCACTTATCCATTGAAGTGTGACCCTTTAATATCAGGGATGACAACCCACCCATAATTCCACACAGGTTCTCCTCCTGAGATGCACATGGATATTAAAACAAAGCAACTCCACCAGTGACGTGGTTGTACACATGGGTTAAAGTTTGGGAAAGAAAGATATACAAAGTAAAATAGAGTGTGCATGGATTACCTTACAGAACAGCTCCAATAACATCTTCTGACGCGCTCGCTCATAAGGGTCACATGGAAACAGCTTTTTCCCCGGATAAGCGTCATCCAGGTACTCACAAGCGATGACCGATTCATAGATCAGCTGACACTGGCTGTTCTCCAGGACGGGTATTTGACCGAAGGGGTGCTTAGTATAGAACCATTCAGGCTTGTTTCTCAGATTAATGTTGACAACTTGGTATCTTAAAAAGCAAAGGGACAATAAAACAGAACAAGGTGAGAGGCTTATGCAGGCAGATGCTTGCCTTGGAAGCAGTAGCTATCCATTTATAAAGTTTGCATTTTGCTTTTTGCATGAAGAAGAATACATAACAACATACTTGTCTTTGTTCCTGCAGTAATAGGTACCTGGTACCTTATCCTGTTAGCGCTCACTGTGCCCCTGCAAGGTAGGTTTCCTGAACAGGAAACAAGGCGCCAGGAGGTTGGCTCTTATGTCCAATGTCACCCACTAGGAAGGAGCAGAGCATGAGCAGAGTCCCGGGGGTCTGACTCTGAACTCACATACATAAGCACGGCACTACAGAGCTCAATACATTTTTACACTTGAAAATACAAATTTGCTATTAACAGGTGACAATAGAGCAGGGCACGTATTAGCAGTTAAGCACATGGGTCTGGCATCAGACTGCCTGGGGTTGGGGCAGTCTAGCTGTGCATAGAACTATTCGGGCTTGTTTCTTGGAATTTGACCTTGAGCAAATTGCTTCACCTCTCTGTGCTCAGTCTCCTTAACTGTAAAATGGAGGACATAATTGCTCCTAGCTCTTGTCATTTTAAGAATCAAATAAATGAATATGGATAGAATGTTTAGGACCATGTCTAGTACATAAGTATGCAACAACTTCCTTATTCTTCTCATTAATTATTATTAATGAGTCAAACCTATAAACTTACCAGGGGTACTCCCATATGTTTAAAAAGATTAAAGGAAACAAATGGGTACATCCTTTGCTAAGTCTGTTGTTGCTGTTGTTATGTGCAGTTGAGTCAGTTCCAACTCATAGTGACTCTGTGTAGGATTTCTGAGGAGCAGCTGGTGGGTTTGAACTGCCAACCTTGTGGTTAACCATCCTGGACTGATCCTACAGCACCACACCAGGAGTCCTGCTGAGTCTAGGGGAGCTCAAACTCTAAAGCAGTGGTTCTCAATCAAGAGTGATTTTGCCCCTCTTCCTCAGTGTAATATCTGGAGCAGTTTGGGCTGACACAGCTGAGAGTCGGGGTTCTTCTGCTATCTAGTGCAGGAGACCAGGGTTGTTGTTAAATGACCAACAATTCATAGGACAGTCCTGCCCCTTCCTAACAAAGATTTATCTGGCCTACAATATCAGTGTTGCCAGTTGTGAGAAACCCTGTCTTAAATAAAATTTTACATCAATTCCAAGCTGCCAAATTTATCACCATGGGCAAGACACCAAGTTTTTGTTACTTCTCTCAAAAAAACGAATAACCTGAGGGCCAATGAGATTTGAGCCAAAAGGAAGAATCTGGAAATGTAGGCCATATTTGCTCAAGGCTGGATTACATAACGTTATTTTAAATGTCTCTAGATTTCTCTGTGTAGTCCTGGTATGGCGCTAGTGGGTAAGCACTCCGCCACCAGCCACTCCCTGGAAACCCTACACAGGTTTGCTATGGTTGGAACAGTACTTAACAACAGCGTATTTCTCTGACATGGGTATCAGACTTTGAAATCTCCCTGTGATGATGGACAAGAATCAGAAGCCTAGAGCAACATGTTCTTAAAACTTTCTCTTTGAGGCCAGTGGCATGACATAGTCCACATTCCAGAAAACCTCTTCTACCTTCCAAATCCAAACATAGGTAGGAGCTAGACATGTAAACTTCTTTCTGGAAGGAAATGTACTCATTGATCAGACAGAGCAGAAGCGTGAAGCTGCCTCTTGAGAGCAGTCCCTTCTATTTCATTGTTTAGAACTATGTGCTCATTTATTCAAGACTTATTGAGCACCTACTATATGCCAGGCTTGCTCCTAGGCCATGAGTAATATAAACAAAGTCTGTACTCTCAAGAGCTTACATTTTAGCTGGGGGTGGGGGGTGGGGGTAGGGTGAGTGTAGAGGAAGACAGATATACAACTAAGAAAATGTTGGCTGGGGGGTAGTGCAAACAAGGAGGAGAAGGGGCTTGACTTGAACATGCCTGGGGCTACAGCCAGTGGGGCTGTCCCGTAAGCAGCCCAATAGTTTCTCTGTGTCCATCCTTCACAAACAGTATGGGAGGGAAGTCGCTCACAGAACCATCATTGATTTAACTCTGAGTTCTAAAAGTTTTGTGCACAAACCCAAGGAACTCTGCATTTCAGGATGGCTGGCTAAAGAAATCTGCCCTTTGCCCAGGGAGAAATCCCCAGATTTTAAACACACGCGCTCAAGCGCACACACACACACAACCTGAGGGACTTCCGTTTCTCACTTGATTCCTTTGGCCTGAAGGATGAGGCGGGTTCTGTGGGAGTAGGGGCAGAACCTCATGCTGTAGAGGCGGATCGTGCCCTCAGGGACCGGCCCTGGGGGGGCGCATCCTGCAATCGGGGAAGGAAGATTAACTTGGTGGGGAGGAAAGATCCCTCACTTCCTGGGACCCCCATGAGAACTGGGCTACTCCACTGAGTCCCAGAGACCATTTCCCTTTGCACAGCTTTTGTGCATGGGCACCCTCCTAATCTCCCCTCCTGCATGTTGAGCCCCATCTTGAGTCCACATCCCCAATTACGGGGTGTCCCCAGGCTGCCGGTCCTTTCCCCCTCATTGGGAAGACTCACCTCTCTCCAGGGTCTTGGTCGCATTCCCTGACATGGTCTGTGTGCCCCTCCTGCTCCAAGATGAATTTTGAGCAACTGGGCCCTGGTGGGGTAGATGCAGAAGTGATCTGGGATTTAACAACACCCCAGATTTGGAAGCTGAAGGATAGGATTGGTAAAAACAAGAACAACAAAATACCCTGAATAACCTCCTAGCTTTGGATATGTGGGTACTGCACTCCCCTCTTCACCATATCAGGAATCCATGACGAATGGGCACTTAATCCAGCATGTTTGTTTTGTTAACTTCAACCAAACCAGTTGCTATTGACTCTGACTCAAGGATGTGTAACAGCATAGAACTGCTCCATAGGGTTTTCTTGCCTCTAATCGCTACTGAAGCAAATCGCAAGGCCATTCTTCCTGTACAGCATCTCTGAGTGGGTTCAAGGAGCCGATATTTAGGGAAGTTGGTGTCATCAAGTTGGTTTTAGGGTAGCTCTGGTAGTATAGTGGCTACGAATCGGGCTGCAAACCTTAAGGCCAGCAGTTCGAAACTACCAGCTGTTCCGTGGGAGAACAGCCCCGGAAATCCTGTACAGGGTTGCTATGAATCGGAACCAACTCCGTAGCACATAACCACCACCAGCAGCAGAGCACAAACTGTCCAGCTGGGAACCCACTACATATTACAAAGGAGTTGAGTACACATGGACCAGGATAAGTTGACTTCTCCCTTCTGCTTTATAATTTATTTTTTCTTTTAGCAAAGCCTTTTTCATGATATAGCAATCCCAAACCCACACTGCGGCCAGTGAGTCAGTTCCAACTCAGAGCAACCCTTCATAGAGTTCCTGAGGCTGGAAAGCCTCGTCTCTCCGCTATATTGGATAGAGAAGAAGAAAGTATTGGTTTTGAGATCTTGCACAACTCATAGAGCGAGTGCCTCCTTAAATTTTGTGCCCCTCCCCTCATTTGCCCCACTTGGGAGCTTCTGTAAACTGTTCATGAAAACAACAAGCTACCTGTAGGCAAAGAAAAATGGATGCCAGCCTCCACTGCTGGGAAGCCCTTCTCTAGCTACTAAAGACCGTCCACTTGGATGGTCCTTTCATCTACATGAGATCCAGCTGGCCCCTGATAAGCTGAGATCCTGAACTATATGGAAAGAAAGCTCCTTTGGTATTAAGCAATGAACTGAAGTAGGAATAGATTGTGTGTGCATTTTATGGGATTGATGGGTAGAGGAGGAGAGTAAAATATTATGTGTTTCATTCTGACTAAATATTTCTGTGGGTTTTACCTTATTTGATTCCTACAACTGCTGAGTTAGGCATCTAGTATTATGCTGTTTTATAAAACAGAAGAGTCTCAGAAGACATACAATGATTAAGTAAAAGTGACCAGCTAGTAGGCCCGAAGAACTCTGAAAGTCCAAAGTCTGACTTATCTTAGTCTCTAAATCTGACACCAATGTGGAGCAGAAAGACTGGAAGCCCAGGAGGGATGGAGCATGCAACGGCTGTTTAGCAAACTAGTTAAATCAAAATGACTTTATTAACTTGACATAATTGAACTAGATAGCTTATGAATTGGCACATTTTGGCCTTCAAAACTTCAAATTATACAGAATCTCTTGGATAACAGTGTTGACAGTTTAATATGGAAAAAAAAAAAAAAAAGATTAGCATAGTCTTACCATGATCTAGTAATCATACACTTAGGTACTTACCCAAACGAGGTGAAAACTTATGTCCACACAAAACCTGCACATGAATAAGTAAAGCAGCTCTCTTAATACTTTGCCAAAAAATAAAAGCAACCAAGATGTCCTCCAATGGGCAAAAGGATAAACAAGCTGTGGTCTATTCATGCAATGGAATACAATTCAGTAGTCAAAATGCAGAAACTATTAGTCTATACAAAGACATGGTGGTGATTGTGTGCCACTGAGCTGGTTCCGACTCACAGCGACCCTGTACAGGGTTTCCGAGTCTGTAAATCTTTACAGGAGCAGAAAGCCTCATCTTTCTCCTGCGGAGCAACTGGTAGATTTTAACTACTGATTTTGTGGTTAGCAGCCCAGCTTGCAATCCAACACACTATCAAAGCTCCTATAAAAAGGCATATTGTTGTTGTTGTTGTTGTTAAGTACCATCGAGTAGATTCCAACTCATAGCAACCCTGTGTAGGGTTTCTGAGGAGCAGCTGGTGGGTTTGAACGGCTGACCTTGTGGTTTACAGTCCATGTTGATCCTCCAGGGCCACATCATATGGAGGGCCTTTGAATGTATACTGTGAAGGGCAACAAGCCAATCCGATAAAGCTACATACTGTTGTTATTGTTATGTGCCGTGGAGTCGGTTCCGATTCATAGCGAACCTGCACAGGGTTTCCGAGGCTGTAAATCTTTACAGGAGCAAAAAGCCTCATCTTTGTCCCGCGGAACAGCTGGTAGTTTTGACTGCTTAGGTCGGCAGCCCGATTTGTAACCACTATGACCAGAGTTCCTTTACTGTAGGTCTCCAGAATTTTGGCAAAGCCAAGCCATGTGACTAGGAAGTGGGGAGCAGTGGGGGGCAGAGGGAAGACTCAGGATGGCCTGTGTGCCTAACCTGTCTGATCCTGTAATGGCGGGTTCATGACATCACGCATTCGCCAAAAGGCACAGAATTGTACAACACAAGGAGAGAAGCATGACGTAAACACTGTTGTTGTTAAGTGTCCTCTAGTCAGTTCTGAAGGAGTTCTGGTAGCGCAGTGGTTACGAGTTGGGCTACTAACCTCAAGGTCAGCTAGTTTGAGACTACCAGCAGTTTCACGGGAGAAAGATGAGGCTTTCTGCTCCCATAAAGATTTACAGTCTCAGAAACATAGCCTATACAGGGTCACCATAAGTCGGAAGTGACTTCACGGCACATAACGACCACCACTCAGTTCTGACTCATTAGCAGCCCTGTACAGGGTTTCCGAGGAGTGGCTGGTGGGTTTGTACTGCTGACCTTTCAGGAAATTATGTTGTTGTTGTTAGGTGCCCTCGGGTCAGTTCTGACTCATAATGACTTTATGCACGTTTCATCATTATAGACACCATTTTTTTCCCATAAATTATAGACTTCAGTGAATAACAATTTATCGATTCTAACAAGTGTGTAGGAAGTTAATAGTGGAAACTGTGTACAGGGGAAAGAGAATAGTTAGGAACTCTGTACTTTCTGCTCAGTTTTTCTGTAACTTGGCCTAGAAAATAAAATCTATTAAAAAAAACTAGATGTGTACCTTCTGAAACAGCTTACTGTTGTATGTGGGAAGTCAAAACTCTGAAATTAGGAGTGAAAAGTTAGAGGGCATGGAAAAGTGCTTTCCCAGAAGGAAGCAATGCTGTTAGGTTTCACAGAGCAGGCCTGGAAGCCAGATGGGCTGACTATAAACCTTGACTTGGGCAAGCAATTTGACCTCTTTGACCTTTCACTTCCTCACCAGCAAAATGACAACACTATGTGGCACTGTAGGATAAGCACTGGACCGCAAGGTCAGGTTGAACTGCACGTTTGGTTTACGTGCCTGGGAAAGGCTATACGGGGTCTCTCTGAGTTGGAATTGACTCGCCGGCGGCACTAAACAACAACAGTAGTACCTACTGTTAGGGGATAAAGTTGTGTTGTACGTTTTCAGTATGTATAACAAGAGCTCAGAGTACACTGAAGTTACTGGCAAACCGTAGAAAACAAGAATACATTTTTAATACTTAAGTGCATTCCAATTTTGTATCCAAAAAGATGAAATGCATTGCGATTCAGTTTTTCCAAGCATACTAGAATTAAAACCCATTCACTTATTTCACCAGTTTAATGCCAGCTGAATGTGTTGAATGCTGCAGGCTACCGTGTAGTAATGTGGTTTTTAATCTTATCATGAAACAATATGGCTTTCCTGAAAAGATTTTTAATTATGACCATTCTACTTATCACTAATGAGCTCTGGAAGCTTAGTGGTTACGAGTTGAGCAGCTAACCTCAAGGTCAGCAATTTAAAACTACCAGCCATTCCCCGGGAGAAAGATGGGGCTTTCTGCTCCCATAAAGATTTAGTCTTGGAAACCCTACACAGGGTTGCTATGAGTCGGAACCAACTCCTACTTCCTTTTTAAGACTCACTGTGCTGGTGTGGGATAAAGCATTGAACCACAAAGTCAGTGGTTCAAACTCACCAGCCACTCCTTGGAAAACCCATACAGGGACGTTATGAGTCGGAACTGACTCCACGGCACTTAACATGAACAACAAAGTGCCTTTTTTAAGTTCTCTGGGCAAACTTTCCTTCTATGTTATTATTTAATGTTTATGCCTCTATTATATTGACTCATTCAAGTAAGAAACAATGAAAATAAAGCCATATTACACTTACTCTGAATTGATTTCTGGCCACCTGAAATATAATTGGATCTGGTTTCAAAATGTGAGGTTCTTTGGTAATGGTGAGTAATTTCTTAAGCCTTCTAGGAAAAGAATGTCAACACAGATTTTTTTTTTAACTTCATTTACATGGTCTCTGTTTTGGAGGAGGAAAGGAAGTAGAATTTTAATTAAGCAAATTTTTTAATTCTTCATTATGCCATTCTCTGACAGTAGCAGAAAACTAATTAATATGGAAGATCATCTGATTGGATATTCCACTATTGTTCCCGAGTACATGGTAAGAGGGTAAGTTGAGAAAAAAGATTATTTTTAAATGTGCCTAGATTCAGGACTTGTTTCCAGAAAATGAGGATCATCAGGGAGGGAATCTTGGGTTCTACTGAATATTTCTTTACCCACCCAAATCAAACCACTGCCATCAAGTCGATCCCAAGTCACAACGACCCCATAGGGTAGCATATAACTACTCCCTAGAGTTTCCAAGGAGTCCTAGTGTGGCACTGTGGGTTAATGCACCAGACTGCAAAGCTGTTTGAACTGCAAGGTCGGTGGTTCAAGCTCATCAGTTGTTTCTTGGAAACATTATACAGGGTCGCTATGGGTCAGAGTCGACTCAACAACACTTAACAACAACAACAAGGGTTTCCAAGGCTGTAAGTCTTAATGGTAGCAGAAAGTCTCATCTTCCTCTCAAAGAGTAGCTAGTGGGTTTGAACCACCAACCTTGTAGATAGCAATCCCTTGTGAATAAGATTACTATACTTCTCAGGGAAGGAATGTCGCCCCAATAGGAGAAAGCAGGATCGAAGGAGACTTTTTTTTTTTTTTTAATTACTTGCTTTTAATTTCCTAACCCTATTTTTTTTTTAAATGAACCACATTAGTGAGCTGAATTGACTTGCATTGGCCATTTTGTATCTGACAATTACATGGTTAACTATGTGGGGAATGACAAATTTAAGAGGAATGGCATCACATTTATCATCAAAAAGAACATTAAGATCTGTCTTGAAGTATAATGCTGCCTGTGATATAATAATATCCATATGCCTACAAGGAAGACCAGTTAATATTACTACTATTCAAATTTACACACCAAATACTAGCCCAGCGATGACAAAATTGAAGAATTCTACTAACTGCTTCAGTGTGAAATTTCTCCAACTTGCAATCAAGATGTATTGATAATTACTGGTGATTGGAGTGCAAAGGACGGAGACAAAAATGAAGGATCTGTTGTTGTTATTGTTTTTGGTAGGTACCATTGAGTCAGTACTGACTCATAGTAACCCTATGCACAACAGAACGAAACACTGCCCAGTCCTGGGCCAACCTTGGTGCTGCCATTTTGCCAATCCATCTCACTGGGGGGTTGTCCTCTGTTTCTCTCACCCTCCACCTTACCAAACATGATATCCTTCTCCAGCAACTGGTCACTCCTGACAATAAGTCCAAAGTATGAGAAATGAAGTCCGGCCATCCTGACCTCCAATGAGCATTCTGGCTGCACTTCTTCCAACACAGATCTGTTGGTTCTTTTGGCAGCCTATGGTACTTTCAATATTCTCCTCCAACACCATAACTCAAAAGCATCAATTCTTCTATGGTCTTCCTTATTTACTGTCCAGCTTTCACAT
>NW_006408521.1:31758807-31760187 GCF_000296735.1 Chrysochloris asiatica | reverse complement strand
CAGAGTGCTCCTTGGAGGCCAGGATGGCTAAGCTTCGTCTCTCATACTTTGGACATATTGTCCGGAGGAAACAATCGTTGGAGAAGGATGGCATGCTGGGTAAGGTGGAGGGTCAGAGACAAAAAGGAAGACCCCCAATGAGATGGATTGGCCAGGTGGCAGCATCAATGGACTCAAGCGTGGCAAGAGAATTGGGCAGTGTTTCGTTCTGCTGTGCATAAGGTCGCTATGAGTTGGTACTGAAGTGATGGTACCTAACAACAGCAACCCCAAATCAGTTAGAGAGCACGGTGACTCTGCAGTATGAGTACTAAACTGTGAGCCACAAGGTCAGCGGTGTAAGTTCACCAGCCACTCTGCCGCAGAACTATGACACCATGCGCCTGCAAAGATACACAGCCTGGGAAGTCCTGTATACAGTCACTGTGACTGGGAATCGACTCAAAGGCACTTAACAATAACAAAAATCAATCACCACTAAAGAAACTAAAATGGTAAAAAAAATGTTTTTAATTACCTCCATAAAAGACACCTGCTCAAATATTTTACAGAAACAGTCCTGATTAAATGGTTTCAAAGGTTAGAATAGGAGAGTTAATTAACTCATTTAGGGATTTACAATATCCTTGATACCAAAACCAAATAAAGATACAATAAGAACAGAAAATGATAGGCCAGTCTAACTCGGATGCAAGAAGCTTAAATACTGAATAATTCTGATGTATATCAAAGTGCATTGAGAAAAAGTAGGTTTTATCCCAGTAATAGGCTGGTTCAACACCAGAAAAGCTATCAGTAACACTGCATTCAGATTAAAGGACCTAAATGATATAAACATCCCAGATGCAACAGCTACAGATAGAGCAGTCAATAAAAGTCACTCATGATTTAAATAGCACACTAGTAGTAGAACACCTTCTTAACCTGAAAAATTCCTGGTCACTTTAGTAACTTCATTTTAGTGTTAAAATGTTAGGATGCATTCCCGTAAAAGTAGAAACTTCAGGTTGATTATGAATAAAATATCTCAAGGTCAGGGGAACGTCTATCAAAAGGCAGTTCTGCCCCAAAGCAGCTCTTGCCCAACCATCTGTATGAGTCACAGAAAGCCTTTGATAATGGGTTTACTACATAACATTAAGGAGGGGAAAAAGAACACAGTGACGTTTATGCTTTGACTATGTTGTCGTTGTTGTTAAGTGCCGTTGAGTTGGTTCTGACTCATAGTGACCCTGTATAGGGTTTCGAAGGAACCTTGCGGTTCAAACCAATTTTTCCGTCCAGCGCATTAACCCGAAGAGCCACAACATTATGTTAAATTTTTATTTTTAGCATATGGACAAGGAATGAAAATAAGCTTAGAAAAATGAAAACAGGTGA
>NW_006408521.1:31750232-31758707 GCF_000296735.1 Chrysochloris asiatica | reverse complement strand
TACAATCCTGGCACACACCTTTCCTATTTTTAAACCATTCAGTGTTCCCATGTTCTGTTCAAACAATTGCCTCTTGGTCCATGTACAGACTCCTCATGAGCACAATTAAGTGCTCTGGAATATTCATATTTTACAATGTTGTCCATAGCTTGTCATGATCCACACAATCAAAAGCTTTTACATAGTCAATAAAGCACAAGTCAATAAACCACAACATCTTTCTGGTATTCTCTGCTTTCAGCCAAGATCCATTGAACATCAGCAATGATACCAGTAATTGGAGAATATGGCCTTGGTGATAGAATTGATGTTGGTGATTGCATAATAGAATTATGCAAGACCAACGACTTCTTCATTGCAAATACCTAATATGAAAGACATGGATCTCACCAGGTATAGTACACAGAAATCAAACTGAGTACATCTGTGGAAAGAGACGGTGCACCCAAAGAAGATAGGAGCAATATACAAAGCCATTGTACCAAAATCAAATGGCTGATATTCAACCATTTCAATAGATAGCATATGATCAAGAGCCAATGGTACTGAGGGAAGAAGCCCAAGGTACACTGAAGGCATTGACAAAGAACAAGACTCTGGGAATTGATAGAATACAACACTGATGCAGCACTGGAAGCGCTCATACATCTATGCCAAGAAATTTGGAAGACAAACACCTGGCCAATTGACTGGAAGAGATCCATATTTGTGACCGTTAAAAAGAGCTGACTCAACAAATTGTGAAAATCAATAGACAATAACACTAATAATATTAATGCCACATGCAAGTAAATTCTGCTAAAGATAATTTTTAAATGGCTGCAAGGGTACATTGATAGGGAACTTCCAGAGGTTCAAATCAGATTCAGACTAGGACATGGAACAAGTGATATCAACTGCTGATGTCAGACAAATCTTGGCTGTAAGCAGAGAGTACCAGAAAGATGTTTACCTGTACTTTATTGACTATGCAATCATGACAAGCTACGAACAACATTGCAGAGAATGAGTATTCTGGAACACTTAATTGTGTTCATGAGGAAGTCGTTCAAACAGAACAAGGGACACTGAATGGTTTAAAATTAGGAAAGGTGGTCGCCAGGGTTGTACTATTCCATCATACTTATTCAATCTGTATGAAGAAGAATGTGGCATCAGGATTGGAGAAAGAATCATTAACAACCTGTAATAAGCAGATGATATAAGCTCGCTTGCTGAAAATGAAGAGGACTTACAATATTTCCTGGTGAAGACCAAAGCCTTCAGTTGCACCTCTGTGTAAAGAAAACAAAAATCCTCATCACTGGACCAATAAATAACATCAAGGGAAATAGAGTAAAGATTGAACTTGTCAAGGACTTCATTTTGCTCGGACCCACTATCAACACTCATGAAAGCAGCAGTCAAGAAATCAAATGATATATTGCATTAGGCAAATCTGCTGCACAAGACTTCTTTATAATGTCTAAGAGCAAAGGTGTCAGTTTGAGGACTAAGGTGTGACCAACCCAATCTATTTTCAATGGACTCATATGCATGTGAATGTTGGAAAACAAATAAAGAAGACCATAGAATAACTGATACATTTGATTTCTGGTGTTGGAGAAGAATATTAAAAGTAACATGGAAAAAAAAAAAGTAACATGGACTGACAAACAAATCTGTGTTGTAAGAAGTACATTGTGAATGCTTCTTAGAAGCCAGAATGGTCAGACTTTGTCTCTCATACTTCAGACATATTATCAGGAGGGACATCATGCTTTGCAATGGAGGGTGAGCATAAAAGAGGGAGACTCCCAACGAGATGAATTGACATAGTTGCAGCAGCAGTGGGCTCAAGTGTAGCAACAATTTTGAGGTTGGTGCAGGACTGGGCAGTGTTTCATTCTGTTGCGCATAAGGCTGCTATGAATTGGAACCAGCTCGACAGCACCGATCAACAATTTCTCTTTGATGGTCCTGGTGTGGTACTGTAAGATAAGCTCTAAACTGAGAACTACAAAGAAGGCAGTTCAAACCCACCAGCTACTCCTAGGAAACCCTATACAGCGTTGTTGTGAGTCAGAACCGACTCAATGGTATCTAACCATAAAACATTTTTCTTTACACTTGAGGAATCAAAGGAAAAAAATAAAACATTTGACATAACAGTTGAATAATCGGTGGCAAATTTTCAAGATCCTGAAATAGCAAAAGTCAAACATCTGGAAAGTCAAAACCCATTTAGACTGGAAAAGTAGCATCAATGTGTCCTGTTAAATCTTGGACATAACAGTGCAGTGTTGTTGTTAAGTGCCAATTTTAGGAATTCTGGTAGCGTAGTGGTTATGAATAGGGCTGCTAACCTCAGGGTCAGAAGTTCGAAACTAACAGCTGTTCCACGAGAAAGATGAGGCTTTCTGCTCCGGTAACGATTTACAGCCTGGGAAACCCTGTACAAGGCCGTTATGAGTCCGAACAGACTCGACGGCACATAACCACCACCACCAAGGGTAGGCACTCCTGGTGTGGCACTGCTAACAGAAAGATTGGTGGTTCGAACCCACAGTCGCTTTCGCTATGCTGCACAGCACTTAACAACCACCACCAAGGTTACATACAATCAACACAGTACCACTGATGTCTTTGATCTTGATTATCTGTCAGGTGTCTCCACTATACAGTTACTCTTCCCTTTTCTCCCTTTCCACACTCCACTCAAGTTTGCACAAGTAGTCCCTGTGCAAACCCATTTAAGAGTAGGGATTTAGGCTCAACCTCTTTGAGGTTGGAATTCTTCTGGCTGGGGAATTTACCTCTTTTCTCTCATTTGTTTATCCAGTTATTTATCAGGATGCTATTGTTAAGTGCTGTTGAGTCGGTTCTGACTCACAGCGACCCTGTATAGAATTTCCGAGGAGCAGTTGGTGGGTTTGAACCACCGACCTTGTGGTTCTCAGTCCAGGGCTGATCCTAAAGCGCCACACCAGTATGGATTCACAGATAGGATCCAATATGATGTTGCTGGGTTTTTTCCCCTCTAATTGCTCAAATTTTGGAGCCCCTTGACTTGGCTCCTGTGAACATTTGAGATTATCCCCAATATTTTTTTGTCTCATTTTTTAAATATATTTTTTTTCCAATATACTTCTAACCTTTTTTTATGTTAAGATCTTTTATGAAATGCCGCTGAAGGTAAATAATTGGGCTTTCTTTTAATGTGCTAGGCCAAAAAAAAAAAGTTTTCGATATTATTCTGGGTTCCAAAATTCGTTAAAAACCCAAGGTTCCGAATTGACCGCCAACACCTCTTCACTCCAAACACTATGCAAACCTGACTAAGCCCAAGCGCAGGCGAAAGGAGAAGCGTCTCCGGAGCCCGCTTGCGGAAAGGGGCAACAGACGAAAGGGACCGCCCCTTAGAATTCGCTTCGAGAATCAGCCAATCCCTAAAGCGCTCAGGCCGAGCTGAGCCAATAAGTGGTCGCGCTATAATCTCGTGTCAAACCATGAGTCCCGCCGGAGTCGGTAGCGGGCGGAAGTGGGAGGTCCGTTGGTCGTGACTTCGTAGGTTCCAAGATCATTGTTGTTAAATGCCGTAGAGTCGTTTCCGGCACATAGCGACCCTGCATAAGGTTTCCGAGGAGAGGCTGGTGGGCTTGAGCTGCCGAGCTTGAGGTTCAAACGACTTTGCAGCCCTGGTGTAGTGCTGTGGGTTAATGCGCTGGACGGCAAAGGCGGTTTGAACCTCAAGGTCGGCGGTTCAAGCTCACCAACTGCTCCTCGGAAACCCTATACAGGGTCACTATGGATAGGGACCAACTCGAAGGCACTTAACAATTATTTAAGGACTCCTGGGCCCAAGATCATAGCCGGCTGAAAATCCGAATAGCGCGAGGCTACAGGGCACCGATGCGGACCTGTAGGGTGGTCTGGCGGGCGGCGGCAGAGCAGGGTCCGCCTGCAGTCCGGACGTTGGCGGCCGAGGGTGGGTGGACGTCAGGAGGCAGTTTGTGAACCTCAAATGCAGACTTCTCAGCCCACCTCATAACTATTGAATCGGCAATCCAGCGGCGAGCCTTTAAGTGATTTAAATACACATTGCAATCTAGAACTAAGCAGCGGGTTTCCTCACTGGCAAACTGTTGTTAAGTGCCTAGCGACCCTGTATTAAACCGCTGATTTTGCAGTCCAACGCATTAACCCCCAGCGCCACTGGCAAACTTTAAGGACTCAGAAATTAAGCCATAGAGGGGCGGCTTGACAGCCAGTCGCAGTAATCCCAACAGTAATGACAACGTTATGAGGTACAAATGATGGTTTCCAGGTCTTGAAGCATCTCCAGCCTTCACTTAACCTTGGGGCCTTGGTTGCATTATTTGTAGAATGAATTGGTGCTCTCCTACCTACCTTGTTCTCACGGAGGTGATGTGTTGATAACGAAATAGTGAGCCCAATGGATTGTGGGAATGAATGGAAGACGCCTTTATTCACTGAGTGGGGATACTGTACCCAAACTCATTGCCATCTAGCTGCCCCCTAGGGTTTCCAAAGCTGTAATCTTGTTTATTCACCCAGCCTTATGCACGATTTAGTCTGATGTGGCTCTATAGGACAAGCACTTGATTGCTAAGCACAAGGTCAGTGGTTCAAACCCACCAACCTCTCAGACCCTTATACAGGGTCACTGAGTTGGAACCTGGGACAGACTCAACAGCACTGAAAGCAAGTATCTATAGTTAATTGAACACCTAGAATCCCATGTGGGTCAAACCCACCCAGAGCCACCTTGGAAGGAAGGGCTAGACCTGCTTCCAAACGACCACAGCCTTGAAAACCTTACAGAGTGCAACTCTACTCTGCATACACGGGGTCGCCATGCGTTAGAACCTGCTCAGTGACAACTGGTTCCATTTTTAGTTTGGGATGGGACGCCTATTTTGTGCACAGTGTGGGGTTTGGGAGGAAGAGTTTGAAGGAATTAAGAGATTGGAAACAAGTTGGCCAAACAGAGGCCACCAGTTTCTAGCTTTGAGGAGATGTAGACCTGGTTTTCAGTGGTGGCCATGGGTATCGAAAGAAGTGAAACTAAGTCAGTGAAGGGAAGGAAAGAATGAAGACTTTGAAACATTCTCGACTTAGAAACTCAGAGAAAAAATTTAAGGGCATCTCCTTAAAGGAAACCCTGTAGACTATAATAGCAGAACCCTGAGAGTTACCACCTAGAGGCAGGAAATATAAATGCAGGAGGCTTTGAGGGGACCCCACTTAGACCAAGTCAAATCAGAGAAAGCGTTCCAATGAGACATGAGAACAATTGTGAAATAGGAGCATGTTAGTATTCAGATCTAGTGAAGGAAATGATGAGACAGATCATCATTGCGGACACCTGCTCCCATCAGAGCCCGTAGTCACAGGCCTCGGGGCTGTCCTGCAAGTAGAGATCGAAGAATCCTCGGAGGGCATTCACATCTGTGTGAAGGGCAGATATGCTGGGATCCTTCCTCATGGCTGCCATCCAGAGCGTAAGTTTTGGAGTGTGGTCTGCACACCTGTGGGAGGAGTGGAGCATGAAAACTGGGGGCTTGCGAGTCCCCTATGTCATCACCAGCACTGCAGTATCATTTTGTTCTCCTCTAGCCTTGAAAATCCTTCATTAAATGTGTGGAGTCTTAGAATATCCAATTTAAAGGGATTTTAGATCTTCCTTTTGTAGAAGAATTTGAGATAAGAGGGAAGCGACTTGATTAGTTAGCATGAGAACTGGGACTAGCCCTTGTCCAAACTGAGAGATCAGTAACTTTTTAAACAGAAAATACGAAAAAACAAGGATATCTTTTATTATTCTATGTCCAATTTAAGGATCTTTGGTAGCATTGTGGTTATGAATCGGGCTGCGAACCGCAAGGTCAGCAGTTCGAAACTACCAGCTGTCTCATGGGAGAAAGATGAGGCTTTCTGCTCCTGTAAAGATTTACAGCTTTGAAACCCTGTACAGGGTAGCTACGAGTCAGAACCAACTCCACGGCACATAACAACAACAACAGCAAATGTCCAATTTGTGCCAAGTGGAAGGACACCAGGGTGACTGCCAACAGAATGCCAAAAAGGGCCACATGTATCTAAAAATTTCCTTCAAAACATGGTGTTTGGAAACAGTAATGTGGAAATCTTACAGGTAAATGGGTGTAAGCATTAACTATAGGAACCTGCACAATGCCCTTAATGGATTTTTAACCAAAAGGGAAGAAATGACTTAAAACATGTCAAAGAACATATCCCAGAGCAAGGGTTGTGGTGCGTGTGGGTGTGTAACATGCCCTGACGAATCTAAGACTGATTGTCCTCACTCTCCAGTTGTATTAAATATTGTCAGTTTTTTTTTTTTCAGGGGAAAAAAAAAGATCAATATAAACATTCCAACTGTCATCATGGTAAGTTATATGCAAAATATTCAAATGTCTTACCCAGTTAACTCCAGTGCTTCCAGGCGTTCAAACCATGGCCAGATTAGGTAATCAATCATAGAAAGAGAGTTGCCACCAAAGAAGGCTGTTTTCTTCCTGGTCAGAACCTGTACGTTAGACAACAGAGGAATAGTTATGCATTCAAAATGATGCAGACAAACTGAGTAGAGCAGATGAGCGTGGCAGCTTTACTGCAAACATATCCCAGTTTGTGTTTTGTTTTGTTTTGTTATTTGGTCAGTTTAAACACTTTAGACTCTGTTAGTTTGGAGGAAATAAAACAGCAAAATAAACTGGAAAGTAGAAACTAAAACAAGCCGGAGAGTACACTCTCTAATACATATAATACAGACCCAGAATATATAAAGAACTAGGCAACAATAAGAAAAAAGGCAAATGACCCATTAAGAAAATAGGCAAGATGTGGATTTCACAAAAGAGGCTGACCCAATGGTCAGTAACCATTTGAAGAGGAGCTCGACTGCATTAGTCAGGGAAATGCAAATTAAAAACAAAATGCAATACCAGTACACACCTACCTGAACAGCTAAAATGAACAAGGTCAAATTAGCAAGGGATGGAACCACTGCTGACAGGAATGTAAATCGGCACAATCATGTTTAAACAGTGTCTACTAATCTACTGAAGCTAAGAGTGTACTAAAGCCCTTGGTGTGGTGGTAGTTGTGTGCCGCCTAGTCAGTTCAACTCATAACAACCCTGTAAACAGTTTCCAAGGCTGTAAATCCTGACAGGAGCAAAAAGCTTCATCTTTTTGACTGGTACATTCAAACTACTGACTTTGCAGTTAGCAGCCCAGCTCGGAATCCACCACACTACCAGGGGTCCCTAAGTAACTATCCATAATGACCTGTTAATTATATTTCCCCTTGGAAAAACAAACATGTTCAACAAAAAATAATGTGCAAGGATGTTTTGTTTGCAGCACATTTGTAATAGACCAAATGTTGATTAAAGTTCATCAGCAATGGGATGGATAAATTGTGGCAAAGTCCTATTTTGGATTATTATACAAAAACTGGACTGCTAACCACAAGGTCAGCGGTTCAAACTTTCCAACTGCTCCTTGGAAATTATACAGGGTCACTGTGAGTCAGAACTGACATGACAGCCCTTAACAACAACAATACAAAAACTGAACAAACTACACACAACACAGATGAACGTCACAAACTTAATGTCAAGTATAAGAGTCTGACCTAAAAGAGTGTATGTGATAAGATTTCATTCGTATAGAGTACAAAAGTAGCCCAAATAAATGCTCTGCTTCTTAATATGGGGGCTGGTGCTATGGCTGCATTCACCTTGAAAATTCATCAAACAATGAGGAAATCACAATGTAAACTTCAAAAAATTTTTATACCTGAGCAATGAAAATACTGCATATTAAAGCTTTTGGGGTACAGCTATGGTGATAAAAGTAAATGTATACTATTATTAATGCATTAAGAAATCAAGTCTGAAAATATATGCATTAAGTACTTAAGCGCTAGTAAAAGAGCAACAATAAATGTAAAGTAATTCTAAGAAAAAGATAAAAATAAGTTGTAAGCAAACATCAGAGAATGAAGAAAACATTATTTGAGGAAAACTGATAAAAAGCGATAAAAGGCACACCTAGCAATAGTAATCAAGAAAACCAGAGAAAAGGCACAAAATTGGAAATAAAAACGGGTATACAAGTGGTATGTAGCGATTTTAAAATATAAACATGAACAGCAAGGAAATCAAATGCTGATAAATCTGAAGAGGTGCTCAAATGCATTAGTCAAGGACATGCAAATTAAAACCCAAATCGAATACTACTAGCTACACACCAGAAAAGCTAAAATGAACAAGATAAAATTAGCAAGGATATGGAACTGCTGCTGACAGGAATGCAAATGGAAATTTGAAAGCTTGGAATAAATGGAAAATTTTCAAGAAAATCTTAAATTACCAAAATTGATTAAAGAAGAAATATAAATCCCCCACCCCAAGGAGAATACCACTATTATTCAAATTTATGC
>NW_006408521.1:31732247-31746709 GCF_000296735.1 Chrysochloris asiatica | reverse complement strand
AAGAGCCACAACATTATGTTAAATTTTTATTTTTAGCATATGGACAAGGAATGAAAATAAGCTTAGAAAAATGAAAACAGGTGACAAATTATGAAAATGGGGCAAAATTTCCTTTTTCTCCTTGTCATTTTAATGTCAATGTAATAAAATATTTTAAAAGTCTACGACAAAGTATTTTTTAGGTGTTTGGGTTTACTTACTAAATTAACAGCTTAGTACAATCTGTCGTAAACTAAGCTTTATGTAGTATTATTACTGATGGCCATAAAGTGATGGGAAACGGGTATGAAAAAGGAAGGAAGAGGAAGGCAGAGACAGTATGTCAGTTACTCTGATAAAAACCGGAAGAAAGAAAGAGATTACCTCTTCTAACTTGCTGAATTCTTTACACAGTTCTTCTCTTAGGCCAGAACAGTCTTCTTTATCTCGCCTTCGAAGAAAGCTTGTTAACAAAGGTGGTACCTAATAGAAAATAATTTCATAGGTTTTAAGGCTAATCACATCTGCCCCATTCCACATAGAAATACAGATTCAAGCTCACCAGCCACTCCTCAGAAACCCTATGTAGGGTCCACAGCATTTAACAACTTTGAAAATGACAGAATTGAGGTAAGGTATGAATTAACTTACTTAAAGTCCTAGGAGTAGGAAGTGGTGTGACTTGTAAGACCTGGACAGTGAACTATGAGTGATCAAAGCCCAGCCTTTACCCTCAAGGTGCTCTAGCCCTCAGGCGATACACAGTCAGGAAGGTGTCCTTCATAGCACCCGAGCCAAGTACCTCCTGAAGGATACAGCACTGGGCACTAGGCTGGTCCAGGTAAGCATCCTGAGCAGACGTCAAAGATGTCTTTGGGGTAAGAGGCAAAGTGAGAAAGGGGAAGAACATGAAAGCTTTCTGGAAGAAATGAGGGAGGTGGTGGCGAATTAGGGAAAAATGAAGTTTAGCACACCTGGGACAAAATATAGGGAGAAGGGAGGAGACATTTTGTAAAGGTAAACACAGGAACCGGATCATGAAAGGGCTTCAGGGCATGTCAAAGCTGACAGGAGCATCTTCCTGTCTTATTTTCCTCTTCCAAATCACTGAGCCATAAGTGACTACTTTGATTTCACTTAAAACAGATTTTAAAAATAGGAGCTGAAATATCTCAGACACACACCTTAGAAAACAACTCAAAGACCATCTTTTGGCAAGCTTTCTCATAGGGGTCATCAGGCATCAGCTTCTTCCCTGGATATGCTTCATCCAGGTACTCACAAGTGATGGCAGATTCGTAGACCAGCTGACCCTGACTGTTTTCCAAAACTGGTACCAGCCCATAGGGATTCTTTGAAAAGAACCACTCAGGCTTACTTTTCAGGTTGATGTTGATGACTTCGTGCCTGAAAGACACACAGAAGACGATGAAGAGAGAGACATTTTTGCATTTTTGAATAAATCCTCACTGGCCCTACCGTCCAGTTACTAGAGTCTGCTCAGCCTAATTCCTCCCCGCCAACCACCTTTACCACTCCCTGAATTTCTTCCCCTCTCACCCTCTGCCTGGCATCAAATCAACCTGCCAGCTCGACCTTGAAACCACATCTGGACTGTGTCTATCTCTCAGTTTCACTCTGATCACCTAGCCCAGAGCATCATCTCTCACCTGGACAGTCCCTCAACCAGGCTTGTTTCCCCTGTGACTTCCCTACAGTCCTTTCTTCACACGCAACCAGCAGACGCTTTGTTGTTGCTGTTGTTAAGTGCCTTCAAGTCAGTACTGACTCATAGCAACCCAGAATATGGTTTCTGAGGAGTAGCTGGTATGAACCACCAACCTTGTGGTTCAAAGCACTTTGGCAAAAGCAAACAGAATCAGGCCACTCTCCTACCTAAAACCTCTCGATTGCTTCTCACTGCAGTGAGGATAAAATACAAACTCCTTGCCCTCTCAAGATACATTTCATATGGCCCCCATTTACTTCTTTCCCATGGCGTTTCTGGTGGTCATTATGATCAGACGACAGTGGCCTTTTTTATTTTCCTTGAATTGGTTCAACGTTCTCACCTGTCACCTTCCTAGAATGTTGTGTTGCTAAGTGCCATTGAGTCGGTCCCGACTCATACACAGTGAACCTGTATGGAGTTTCCAAGGAGCAGCTCAAATGTGCGTTGTGGTTGAGTGCTTATCCTACTGTGCTACACCGGGACTCCTCCTGGAATGCAAGCTCCCAGGAAGCACAGATCTTGTTCATATTAATAAATAAGTAAGCATGTAAGTGAACAAAATGTAAGATGAAAAAGTTACATAATGACTGAAATATTTGTTGAATTAATGAATAAAGTGGAAATGCTTCAAGACTATTAATATTTGATATTCCATTTTTGGCTAAGAGCTATCTAATTTAAAACCCTATATGGCAACTAATGGAATTGTGCCCAGTATGACCTCTGGACTAAGAAGTTCTTGCTTTTTAGATAAATGTTAAGGGGTCCCGGAAATCTATCCACCAAGTAACTGTTCACTTGAAATCTCCCGGATTGGATATTTTAAATAACTGTTGGGTGGCGAAATCATTCAAAGTAAACCAAAAAGGAGGAAAACAGGTGACATTCAGACTGCATTCGAATTATAATTACTTCTATCTTGTGTTTTGCCCGAGATATTTCAGACAAATCAAGAGCAAGGGGAAAAAATTCCTATAATTATTAAAGCCAGATTTATATGATTGTCAAATCCGGATAATAGTTCAAAAGAACAGATTAGTTACTCAAAAAATAATATCAATTCGCCTTTCCTATTTCCACATTCAGAGCAGCAGCTGGAATAGCACTGAGTTTTGAGGTTTTACACATGTAATGGCATCTTTAAAACCATGGAAACGAACGGAAACGGCATGGAACCATGGAAACGGCATCTTTAAGCATGGAAACGAATGGCAGTTTGAGCATTACTGTGTGTGTGCGCACTAAAAGGTTCATGAGCTGACAACATGGGGCACACATATGTCAGCCATGACCAGGACGACAAGGTCATTTGCCAAGGAATGTCAGTATAATCTCTGAAATCGTATACTATGAAACCTTTGTGATAAAGAAGGCTCCTGGAACACATTCATGTTGGTACTAGGGTGGTGTAAACCAACAAGGCTAAACACCTGCTGCAACAAGTTAGAAGGTGCACCTCTGAAAGAAAAACATGTCTTCTCAAATAGCAGACTGGGACACCCCTAAAAATTAGGAACTACTTATATAAAACGATTTCCCCAAAAGTAAAACCCACAGACGGGGAACAATTTTGGACAATGTTATACCAGACAAGGGGCTACTATCTAAAATTTATAGAACACTTCAGCATATCACTAAGAAGACAATTCGATTTAAAAATGGGTCAAGTACATAAGCATATACTTTACCAATGAAGACATTCAGGCAGCCAACAAACATAAAGAAATGCTTACGACCATTAACTATTGTTGTTGTTGTTGTTAGGTGCCATCAAGTCGGTACCGACTCGTAGCGACCTTATGCACAGCAGAATGAAACACTGCCTGATCCTGGGTCAACCTCACTACTGTTGTCATGCTGCCACTTGGCATTAGAGAGATGCAAATCAAAACAACAATGATATATCATCTGACCCCAGCATTAATAGTAAAGTTCAAAAAAATAAGAAAACAAATGCTGGAGAGGATGTGAAGAGACTGGGCCCCTCCTACTCTGCTGGTAGGAATGTAAAATGGTACAACTGCTGTGGAATATGGTATGGCATTTTCTCAGAAGGTTAAAAATAGAAATACTGTATGATCCAGCAATCTCTCGATTTGGTATATATTTTCAAAAAATAAGTACTGTGACAAGAATACACATGTGCACACCCACGTTCATTGCAACATTGTTCACAATGGCAAAAAGATGGAGACAGCTTAGATGCCCATCAGTAGAAGCATGGTTGAACAAACTTCGGTACATACACACAATAGAGTATTGTACAATATTAAAGAATAATGATGAATCTACAAAACACAAAGAGGAACCTGTTAGACATTACGCTAAGTGAAATTAGTTAGTTACAAAGGGACCGATATCTTATGCGACCACTACTGTAAAAAGTCAAGAAAAGATTTTCAGGCTATAATACACATTTTATGATGGTTACAAGGGACGGGAGGGTAGGAAGAACCATTCACTGGGTACAGTATAGACACGCGCTAACTTGGATTATGGAGAAGGCAGTTGAAAAGGAAGGGGAAAAAGGAAGTTACTTTTTTCTTTTTTTCATGTACTGGAAGTGAAGCAATGTATGTTTATTTTCTCATTAGGACAAATCATTGGAAATTTTTCTGCAAGTAAAAAAAGGGAAAGGAAAGTTGGGGTCAGGGAGAAGAGAGAGAAAAAATAATTTGGAAATGGATAGTGGAGATGTTTGTGCAACATGTGGAGAGTGGTTGGTGTGACAGGATTGTACGTACAAAAATGGTTGAAAAGGCAAATGTTTTGTTGAATATATTACTATAATTTAAAAAAAGGGGAAAAAACATAAAAAGGGAAAAAATAAATGTAAAAAGATTAGAGAAAGGCATGTTTTCTTATGTTATAAAAATCTTGTGCTTCATCATTGAAAGTCTCCTGGGAATCAAGAGTAATATCTACTCATGAATATGTAGTAGCTATCTGCTCTTTGCCCTGTCTAGTAGCTATCCCCTGGCCATACTCTTTTGGTTAAAATCATTCCAATTTTCATTTCACATAACATGAAACTTTGTGCCCCTAAGGCCAGCTGTGTCCTGCCCCAGGACTTCCCAATTATATGAGTAAAATAAACGCCAACATTTCAATCCAGTTTGAATTAGGTTTCTTTTACTTGAAATGAAAAGTGTTCTGTACAGTAAATAGTGTTTTGGATACACTTACTAAATGATGACTATATGCTCATTAGCATCATAAATTTATCCAAATGAGATGCAAACCAATTTTTTTCTTTAGATTATATCTTACATTTCTTTTAGGGACTGCCTAACCATTCCCCTTAAAGACTAAAATTAGTTTACAAACCCTAAGCACATAACATCAAGATAAATGGAGAAAGGTTGAATTAAAGACTTAATTTTGCTCAGATCACCATCAACACTCATGAAAGCAGCTGTCAAGAAATCAAATGATGCTTTGCATTAGGTTGCCTAATTAAAAATTGAAAGACCTCTTTAAAGTGCTGAAGAGCAAAGATGTCAGTTTGAGGACTAAGAGGAGCCTGATCCAAGCCATGGTATTTTTAACAACCTCATATGCATGTGCTAGTTGGACAATAAATGAAGAATGTAGAAGAATTGATGCATTTGAATTATGGTTTTGGAGGAGAATATTAAAAGTACCATGGACTACCAAAACAACAAAGTTACTATTGCATATTTCCTATGGACAACCCACATCAATGGTACTAGTTTCAATACTGAGACTTTGCCAAGAGCTGACTCAACCACTAACGCAATATATACAAATGTCTCTATTAACTGGGTAGGCAAAGGTCTGGACAATGCCCTGGGTGAAATTACAGGTTAGTCGGAGGGAACCCTCTACTCAGAATCACAGCAAACAATATATAGGACCCACAGGACAGAATGAAGAGGCCACAGTGAGGAAGCAAGGGTCATGGCACAAGAATCAGGAAATTGCCATGGTCAAAGTGTCTGCCCGAGATTACCAGCCCAGTGAGGTAAGGCAAATCATTAGCTTTATTGAGCCTACGTTTTTATGATTTAAAAAATGTGGTTGGCTAACTGTTTGTCACGTGCCTGTCCCTGTATAAAGTTTTAGAGAATGGCTTGAGGGTTTGCACTGTTGACTTTTTGGATACCAGTCAGGTGCTTATCCTACAGTGCCACACCGGATGTCCTAGACTGATGAATTAGGAGCCCTGGTGGGAACTCATCCAAAAGGTCAGCCGTTTAAACCCACCAGTCATAGTTCAGGAGAAAGACATAGCAGTCTGCTTCCCCAAAGATTTACAGTCTGGGAAATTCTATGGTGTTCTATAGGAGTAGACTAAGGGAGAAGGGTTTTTTTAGACCCTAGACGTCTGTGGCATCTCCACTTCCCCACTTCCCACCCCCAGAAAGGGTCTATACCTTCCTTGTTGTTGTTAAGTGCCGTCGAGTCGTTTCCGACCCATAGCGACCCCGTACAGGGTTTCCGAGGTTGTAAATCTTTACGGGAGTAGAAAGTCTCATCTTTCTCCCGCGGAGCAGCTGGTAGTTTCGAACTGCTGACCTTGCGGTTCGCAGCCCCATTCGTAACCACTATGCTACCAGAGCTCCTATACAAACCCCAAAAGGTTAAGGATAGTAATACTTTGCAATAATAATCATAATTTAAAAGCTTCGAGGCCAATCAGGGATTCCCACCGCCGCCGCCAGCACAATTCCTCCCAGAGTACTCACTCGATTCCCTTGGCTTTCAGGACCAGGAGAGTCCTCTTCGCGAATGGACAGAACCTCATGCTGTAGACGCGGATCAGGCCCTCCGGGACCGGTTTCGGGGACTCGCTGCCTGCAGGAAGCAAGCGGAGGCTGTTAGGGCCCTGGAAAGCGGCCTACGCGCCCCCCCGCCGCCGCCCCCACCCCTCCGGGAGAGATAAGGCACGCGGCGGCTCCGCGCATTCCCCGCACATGGGACAAAACCCAGCGGCCTCGCTAGTGGAGGATCGCAGGCGGGGGTGAGTCCAAATCACGCCCCCACCGTGCGCGGGTAGATTTCACCTTTCGCCAGGCTTCGGGCTGACGACCCAGACATCGCGCTTCCACGGGGCAGTCTCCCTCCTGAGTTTGCCAGCAGAAGTCGTAGGTGGCCCCTCCTTCCGGCCGCGGTGCGTAGTGCGTGGCAGTGTGCTGGCCAAGGCTGGGTCCCCGGATCCCGCGCGCCCTCAAACCTTGTGGGCCACAGGGCGACGCGCGCAGACTCTGTCGCCCACGCTCTCTGAGAAGCAGTACGCTGTCACTGAAGCCTGGGAGAGCGAGTCGGAGAGCTCACCCTCCAGGATCCGACTTCCCCGTTTGTCTCCGCAGTATCTTAAAACACCGCTGGTTTTGCGGCTCTATTGAATGGTGTGGAGCAAGAAATGCGCCCACGTCCAGACGCACATAAAAAGCTCAGAAATCTTCAGATCCGTTTCTCTACCGCAATAAAGGTGGTCTCCAGCCCCTTCTCGCGGGTCTATGCCTGATCATGACACACACACCCCCAATACACACATCCTGCACCCCAGCCGGAAAGCGCGCCAGCTGCCCTCTCATATCATATGTGAATTCTGATAACCTGGCATTGTGAACAGTAGCGAAACTAGGGTTGGTGTTACTCAGTAAAGTAACTCGTAGACCTCCTCCCATACAGAATCCTTAGTAATGTTTATTATCAATTTTAATCATAGAATAATAAGTGCTAAATACAGATAATAGAGAGCTGATGGTGTGATGGGTTATACCCATTGGGCTGCTTCTGCAAGATCACCAGTTGCTCTGTGAGAGAAAGAGGAGACTTACTTCTCTGGTAAAGATCTGTTGCTGTTGTTAAGTGCCATCGAGTCGTTCTCCACTCATAGCGCCCCCGTAAGGAGCTCTGGTAGCGTAGTGGTTACGAATCGGGCTGTGAACCGCAAGGTCAGCAGTTCGAAATTACCAGCGGTTCCGCTGGAGAAAGATGAGGGTTTCTGCTCCCGTAAAGATTTACAGCCTCGGAAACCCTGTACAGGGTCGCTATGAGTCGGAACCGACCCCACGGCACTTAACAACAACAACAACATAGGGTTTCCGAAGAAGAGCAGCTGGTGAGTTTGACCCACCGACCTTGTAGTTCAAACCGACCTTGTGGTTGAGTGTTTGTTTATCCTACAGCGCCACACCAGGGCTCAGCCTTAGAAACCCTATACAGGGTGTCACTATGATTCGGAACCAGCTCCATGACAACAACAACATATAGTTTTAAATTGCTTAAATGTAATGTTTCCATGAACACTAATACCATAATAATAATTTTATAAAATTGTTATAAAATCGGCACTGAATTACATAATTGTTTATGTTATCAAATAACTGAGCAGCAGTCTTTTTTTTCTCCTTTTCCTTTAATTACTACTTCATTCTCAAACAAGTTATTAATATAGGTTCACAAATACTGGTATTGTAGCTAAAACACCTGAAAAAATGACAAACATCAGTGATTATGCAAACAACAGCTGCAACAAAAGCATGTGCTTACAACGTGTATTATAAGCAGTTGAAACCATTGAAGCCCCATTGTAATTGGGTAACAATGACAGCTTTGACCCACTGCATTAAAAGGAAAATAAACAAACCCAATGCCCTCAAGCCGATTCTGACTCCTAGCGGCCCTGTAAACTGCTCCACAGAGTTTTCAAGGCTTAAATCTTGACAGGAGCAGCCTGCCCCGTCTTTCCCCTGTGACTGGTGGGTTTGAACTGCTCACCTTTTCATCAGCAGCCCAAAGCTAATCCACTCCTCCACTAGGGCTCATTGGACTGCATTTGGTGTGGTTGTGCCCTCTAGTTCCCTGGTTGCTAAGGGTGTGTACTTCTCTACCAGAGCAGAAAGCCTCTTCTTTCTCCCCAGGAGTGGCTGATGGATTCCAACGATTTAGAGCCCAAGACATAATCCACCAGAGACTGCATTGTTGTTGTTAAGTGCCTCCGTGTGAGTCGATTCCGACTCACAGCGACCCTGTTTCTGAGGTTTGATATCTTCACGGAAGCAGAAAGCCTCATCTTTCTCACCAGGAGTGGCTGGCGAGCTCCAACCCCGGACCTTGTTGTTTGCAATACTATATTTAGCTTGTGGAACCACCACACTCCCCAGGGACAGCATTGCTGTCATTGTTAAATGCCGTCAGTCGATCCCCACCCATAGCGACCCTGTATAGGGTTTCCAAGGAGCAGCTGGATGACTTTGCAGTCTGACGCATTAGCCCACAGCACCACACCAGGACTCCAGGGACAGCATTAGATGATTTTAAAAAGTAAATTTTTATAAAGTTTTAGCCTTGTGGTTAGGCGTGCCGTGGTGGAGTCGGTTCCAACTCATAGCGACCCTGCACAGGGTTTCCGAGGTTGTAAATCTTTACAGGAACAGAAAGCCTCATCTTTCTCTTGTGGATCAACTGGTAGTTTCAAACTGCTGACCTTGAGGCTAGCAGCCCGACTCTTAACCACTATGCTACCAGAGCTCCTTTTAGCCTTGTAGGTATATTAATTCCTGGAAGTTGGGCTTCTGAAAAAAATTTTTTTGCTGTTAGAACTGCAGCGACATTTAAAAATAATACATTTTCATTGAAGCACTGTACGTTTTATAGTTATTTTGGTGTCATCCCATCCCTCTGCCAGTGTCACCCAGCACAGTCTGTACCCCTTACTGCACCATGCAGAGAAAGGCTTGTGTCTTTAGATTATAGTCATATACCATGTAGTGAAGCTCTGGTGTTTTCCTGGCCTCTGGAGCCCTGTCTTTCCTGATCCCTATCTTTCCCAGCTGTTTGAATGGACACTCTAGCCAGACCTTCACCTAAGTTCACTCAGGCCACCTGCCTAACTCTGAGTCTGGGCCCTTGCTAGGATTTCAAAGACCAAATGTTGAAGAAATAGGTGGTTTTTAAAAGCATACCCTCATTCCATGTTAATAATAACCAGATTTATGTTGTTTCCTTTGGGTTAAAACTAAGACTGCCCTTTGGGTATTGGTACTATTGTGGCAGCTCCGCTCTTCCCCAAGGCTTCTCGACTTCCGGGCCTGTGACCAGGACTCAGAGCCCACTCACAGGGTCCATACTTTCCAAAGGCTCCTGTTAGGAGCTGCACTGACTATGCGGAGACCCAGGCCTGCAAGGACACAGCCTGGACAACTCTCCCCAGAAGCTCTGCCCTGTGCACATGGGTCACTAGGAGGCAGACCCAACTAGATGACAATTAACAACAAGAACATATGTAACTTAGTAAACAGATACTTTTTTTTTTTAATGTAAACCTTGCTTAATTAAATCTTTTTAAGGAAATAAAATTTTTAGAAGGACTTGTAAAACATGAATGATACGACACAAATTAACACTGTAAACCCTAATTCTGCCAGACAAAACCTCTGATTGGCTAAGTTCATTTTTTTTTAATTCATTCAAGCTATTTTTCCATAAAAAACTCTAGAACCACATTTAATTTTTTTTTTTTTTACTTGAAATGTGCTGTACTCTAAACAATATGAATGGTGTAATGTTTTGTTGTAACATTTGCAAGATCCAATTCATCAATAAGTAAAGAAAAAGTTCTTCAAGTAAATAAATTGAAATAAAAGATACTGTCTTGGTTCAACTAAGTATAGTATCCCCGCTGTGCATTATAGTAGATCATGTCCAAGTCCTTCATGGTTGCTGCATATATAACATAAAAACATCTGGATACACTATGGTAGTTACACTTAAAACCTGCACATGTTGGCAGCTGTAATTATCAATAATTAACCTGACGGGCTGATCCTGAATTGATTCTGCTGGTTAAAGATGACAAATTGGGGGCCCTTATCCTGTGAATGACGAATACTGGTGGCTCTGTGGTTAAAGTGCTCAGCTTCTAACCAAAAAGTGGGCAGTTCAAACCTACCAGCCATACTTTAGTAGAAAGACACAGCAGTCTACTTCCATAAAGGTTTACAGCCTTGGAAACCCTGTGAGGTCTCTCTATACTGTCCTATAGGGTCACTATAGGGTCCCTATGAGTCAGAATGGACTCCATGAAGGCGTTTGTTTTGTTTTCAGTAGCCTGTGAATAGGAGCCCTCATGGAGGATGGCAGTGGCTTGGAAGAAAATGCCAGAAACAATAGGAAAGCATTCTTGCTAAATCAGGAGTACTGGTGGCTCAAGGGGCTAAGCATGCTAACAAAAAGATTGGTGATTTGAATCCATCCAGTGGCTCCATGGGTTCTCATAAAGATTGCAGTCAAGAAAACCCTATGGGACAGTCTTAACGATGAGTCAGACTGCCTTGGTACCCAACAACTTGTTGCATCACCAAGTGCTCTTGGTGGCACATGGGACAATGTGTGAGCAAAGCAAATAAACATCAATGGCTCTGAGTTGAAAAGTTTTTTCCGAAAGAGCTGGATTCCAAAAGTGAAGAAGTTATTTCACTTAATAGTTTTCTTTTTATATTTGCACAGTATGCTGCCAGACTGAGCAACATTTGATTCTGTTATTCATAAGATTGTTTGTCGGGGTCTGCCCTCGACATAGTTGTTTTGTTCACGAGTGTTTGGTTCACGAGGAGGGGAGATCCAGCGGCGATAGGGATAGCAAAAGAATACACAGACAGACAGAAGAAGGGAGACAATGAGGCACCCCAAAGCCAGGGTGGATACATCACTGGTGGGCAGGCTTGGGAGTACAGGCATCGTGGCCTCTGCAGGCAGCAACTCACTGCCCTGCAATCTTTACTGCAAGCCTTCCAACCAGTAGTGCACTGCTATCTTTACTCCATGCCTTCCAACCAGTAATGCACCGCAATCTTTACTCCATGCCTCCCAACCAGCAATGCACACCTGGGGAGGCCCAGGCCTCTGCTTTATTTAGGGGAGGAGTTTCACACCAAGCTGGGAGGGACTAAAATAGGATACAGCTAACATCAGTAATTTTCCAGACATTCAGGTAACTTTACATTGTACTTCGCTGGTTCGAATCCCAGGCCAGCAACTTGGATTCTCAGGCCCAATTAATATATCTATAGCCCCTGAGGTCAGTTGGGGGAAGGTGAGAGTTCTGCAGGAGCCGCCCAGGTGAATGGGCTGCACCTGGAAAAGGGATTAGGGAGGATGGGTTCTTTGTCTATAGAACAAAGAACCGAGAAGTAGCTAAGATATTTTTAGTTAATCCTTTGGAGAAAGGTTTAACCTTTCAACCTTTAGTCTCAGCTTTAGGAAAATATCACATTTATCTGTGGATTTTCAAAGGCTCCGTGTATTAATTTAACATATATAACTGAATATTAAGATGAAAGCAATTTGCCATTAACTGCCAGTGGCCTCATTTGTTACACTCGGGCCCATAGGGCCTCGAACCTCTGACCAGTCTTACACGGTCCGCAACAATTGTTATGAGTTGGAGCCAACTCAACAGCATCTAACAACATCAATATGGGATATACATATAAGTCTAAATAAGTTTCAGATCTAGTTTATGTTAAAAAAATTCTTTCTAATTATATCATGATTAAGGGCCAATTGAACAAGAGGATATAACCATATTATGCCCCTAATAAAAGAATCTCAAAATATATAAATCAAACCCTAATAGAACTGAAGAAAGAAATAGACAACTTTATAATAATAGTTGGAGATTTTCATATGCCATTTTTTATAAAGGACAGAACAACTAGAAAGAAACTCAACAAAAACACAGAAGAACTAAACAACTCAATCAACTATGACCTTGTAGACATATAAAAAGCAAACAACCCAACAACAGTGCAATATACATTCTTTTCCAGTGCACATGGAAAATTCTCCAGAATAGACCATATGTTAGACCACAAAAGCAGATCTCAATAAATTAAAAAACATCAAAATACTATAAAGCATCTTCTTAGGTCACAGCACTATAAAATTAGAAATCAACAATAAGAAGAAGGTGGGGGAAAAAATCAAATACATGGAAATTGAATAACACCCTGCTTAAAAGCTATTGTGTAATAGAACAAATAAAGAACTCAAAATTTAAATTCCTTGAAACAAACAAGAAAAGAAACACATTTACCAAAATCTTTGGGACACAGCCAAAGTAGTGCTGAGATGGCAATTATAGAAATAAATGCATATGTCCCAAAAGAAGAAAACCATAATCTACACCTTAACACAACATCTCCAACAATGAGGAAAATAGTCACAAAGAAATCTTACTGCTACGACTTAGAGAAGAAATAACTGAAATGGAAAACAACTGAAATAATCAACAAGACAAGAAGTTGGTTGATTGAAAGTTTTCATAAAATCGACAAACTATTAGCAAACTTAACAATGAAAAGAAGGAGAAGATACAGATAGCATGAATAAGAAATTATATGGGTGACATCATAACAGAACCAACAGTAATAAAAGGATAACAAAACTATGAAGAATTTATTCCAACAAATTTGAAAAACTAGAAGAAATGGACACATTTCTAGAAACACACAACCTACCTAAACTAACACAGACTGAAGTAGAAAACTTGAACAAGCCTATAACAAGAAAAGAAATTGATCAAATTATTAAAATATTCCCAACTGAAAAAAAGTCCAGGCACAGATGACTTTACTGGTTAATCTTACCAAACATTCTGAGAAAAGTTGACACCAATTCTACTCAAACTATTCCATAATATAAAAAGGATGGAAAACTCCTAAATTCATTTTATGAAGCAAGCATAACTGATACCAAAACCAGGCCAACACATCACTAAAAGTGAAAATTACAGACCAATATCTCCCATGAACATAGACACAAAAATTGTCAACAAATTCAACAATACATATATATAAATATGTCATGATCAAATAGGATTCATACCAAGTATGCAGAGATGGTTCAATATTAGAAAAACAATCAACATAATCCACTATATAAATAAAACAAAGGGAAAAAAATCACATGATCATGTCAATTGATGCAGAAAAGGCATTTGACAAAATCCAACGCTCCTGCCTGATAAAAACACCCAATGAAATAGGAATAGAGGGGAAATTCCTCAACATAAATAAGGGCATAAATACTGGTGTGGGGCTGTGGGCTAATGTGCTGAATTGCAAAGTAGTTTGAACCACAAGGTTGGTGGTTAAAGCTCACCAGCCACTCCTTGGAAACCTTATGCAGGGTTGCTATGGGTCAGAAACAGCTCAACAGCACTTAGCAACAATATCATACAAAGCTAGGGAGTCTTGGTGTGGCACTATAGGATAAGCACTAGACTGTTAATCACAAGGTCAGTGATTCAAACCCATCATTTGCTCCTTGGAAACTCTATACAGGGTCTCTGTGAGTCGAAACTGACTCAGCATCACTTAAGAACAAAAACATACAAAGGCAACAGCCAGTATCACTCCCAACAGTGAAAAACTGAATCCATTTCCTTTGAGAATAGGAATCAGACAAGGCAACCTTTACCACCACTCGTGTTCAATACTGCGCTGCAAGTCTTAGCCAGAACTATAAGGCAAGATAAATCAAAGTCACCCAAATTGACAAAGAAGAAATAAAACTTTATTTGCAGATGATATGATCCTATACTTAGAAAATCCTGAAAACTTAGCAAGAAAATTATTGGAACTCATGGATCTTGTTTCATTTTTAGATTCAGCAAAGTGGCAGGGTACAAGATTAACATATAAAAATTAGTTAGCTGATGCAGACCATGCAGACCTGGTCAGGAGTTCAAGTCCCTGTGGGCCCAAGCGTTGCTGAC
>NW_006408521.1:31727625-31732082 GCF_000296735.1 Chrysochloris asiatica | reverse complement strand
TTTTTCCCCAAAAAAAAGCTAAAGAGGATAGAGAGAAACTCTGTTAACTGATGGTATGTGGAGGGGATTATAATCAATGTAATGAAACAAGGTATATGAATGTTTGAATGTGAAACCAATGATGTGCCCTGAAAACTTTCACTCAATCCACAATAAAAACCTTAAAAAAAAAAAAAAATTAGTTAGATTCCTTTACACTAATAAAGAGAGCTCTGAAAAAGAAGTCAGGAAAACAATACCATTTACAACAGCCACCCAAAAGATGAAATACTTGGGAATAAATCTAACCAGAGAAACAAAAGACTTCTACAAGAAAATAAAAAAGACCTGCAGAAATGGAGGAATATGCCTCAAAAATGTTTTCTAGCACTGGCTGCTGCTCACTTGTTTGCGTCACTCTGTCTTGTTTCTTTGTGTAAACAGAAATTTTCTGCTGCTTTCGAGACACTGGTGTTGTATTTGTATTAAGCTGATGGTTGTGTATTGGTGTATTTGTAGGCACTCACCAATGGCCTCTTGGTTATTATAATCAGGAGATGAGCTTATGTAGTGTTCTCTGTTCGCTGTTCATGCAGTTTAATTCTGGATGCATTTAGCTGACATTGGTTGTTGTCAATGATGTGGTTTACAGCAGATAGTATTGGCTCTTGCTTAATGGGGGGGACCATACACGGTACGGTTGAGGCAGGGCTATATAGATACAGTTTGCTGTCTTCTGTTGGATGAGGCAAGAAGAGAAAACAAGCAGACAAGTGAGAAGGAAAACAAACACAAACCAGCCAAGAACAGGAAAAAAAGAAAATAATAAAGAAGAAAAGCAGGCAACAGTTAAACAAAAAAATACAAAAACCAAAGGGGGAAAAGAGGGAGAGGGAGCAAGAAAAAGATCTAAACACAATTAGGGAGAGGAATTAGTAAAATGGAAAGAGAGTAGTAAAAAACAAACAAACAAAAAAAAAAAAACAAGGAGGGATTAAAAAAGAAGAAGCAGTTGGAAAAGAGAAAAAAATGGAAGGGGAGATAGAAAGTTTAGAAAGCGAAAGAGAGAAAGGTGAAGGAGAAAGATTAGACAAAAACAATGAAATGAAAAACACACACACAAAACTGCAGATGGAGAAAGTTCTGGGGCCTCCTACCAGCCAAGGACCTCACATCTTGGTTGGGTAAGGGATGAGAGGGTAGCACTCAACCCTAGGTGGAGTTCCTATAAGGTTAGATGTTGTTGCCTGCACCCAATCCAGAAGTATTTCATGCAGACCCTAAAGCAACTGGGGTATCAGGGTATTTCTATCCCAGAAAGATGATTGGGACCTCCTAAAAATTAAACACTTATGTGCATAAAATAATTTTACCAAAAGAGTAAAAAGGGAGCACACAGACCAGGAGAAAATGTTTGGCAATGACATATCAACAAAGGACTACTCTCTAAAACGTATAGAACCCTTAAATCCTCAACAAGAAGAAGACAAATAATCCAGTTTAAAAATGGATGAAGGACATAAGCAGACAACTTCACCAAAGAAGACATTTAGGTGGCCAACAAACATACGCAGAAATGCTCACAAGCATTAGCCATTGTTGTTGTTAACTATCATCGAGTTTATTCCGACCCATAGTGACCCTGTATAGGGTTTCTGAGGAGTGGCTGGGGGGTTTGTACTGCCGACCTTGAAGTTCAAACTGACCTTCTGGTCAGCGCATTATCCTGCAGTGTCACACCAGGACTCATTCAAAAGAATAGAAAATAACAAATGCTGGTGAGGATGTGGAGAGAAGGGCCCTCCTACACTGCTAGTGGGACTGTAAAATGGTGCAACCACTGTGGAAAATGGTATGGCTCTTCCTCAAACAGTTAGAAATAGAATTACTGTATAACCCAGCAATCCCTCTTGGTATTCATCATCAAGAAATAAGGGCTGTGACAGTAACAGATATATGTACACTCACGTTTATTGCAGTACTACTCGTGATAGCAAAAAGATGGAGACAGCCTAAATGCCCACCGCGAGAAGAATGACTGAGCAAACTTTAGTACATACACACAATGTTGGAGAATAACAATGAATCTGCAAAACACCTCCCAACATGGATGAACCTGGAGGATACCATTTATTATAATTAATCAAATTAGTTTATCACAAAAGGGCAAATACTGTATGAGACCACTGTTGCAAACAGTTAAGAAACAGTTTTCTTGATAAAAGAAACATTCTATGATGGTTGGGGGTGGTAAGGAAGGAGTTATTCATGGACTAGAGGGTAGACACATGTTAACATGGATGATGGGGCAGGCAATATACAAGAAGAGGGACGTTGGTAAAGGAAAGATGAAGGCAGCAGGAGACGCATGGAAGAATGCAAGAGTTAAAGGAAATCGAGATAAATATAATAAATAACTATAATATATATAATAAATAAATATAATAAATAACTGATGATCATGTAGGGAATTGCCATCATTATAATAAAGCAAAGTATATGATTTGTTGAATGTAAACTGATGATCTGCTCTGTAAATCTTCACTCAATTCACAATAAAAAGTTATTTGGAATCTCTCTAAATAAATTTATATCTATCTAAGTAAATTTAAAATAAATTTAAAATTTAAAATAAATTTAAAAATTAAAAGGAGTCCTGATGTGGTGCTGTAAGATAAGCACTGGACCGCAAGGTCGGTTTGTACCACAAGATCAGTGGTTCAAACTCACCAGCTGTTCCTCAGAAACCCACCACAGGGTCACTACGAGTATTAACTGAGTCGATAGCATTTAACAACAACAACATAGCTAAACTGGAGTCCTGGTGTAGCACTGTAGGATAAACACTGATTGCTGAGCACAAGGTTGGTGTTTCAAACCAACAAGTCAGTCCTTGGAAAGTCTATACAGGGTCACTATGATAGGAACTGTTTCAATGACACTTAATAGCAGCAACATAGCTAAAGTGGCAGTTTTTCCCCCTCATTATCAAATTGGTGACGTCGTAAATCTGATGAAGAACAGCATGCCTCCCTTACAGTCAACCCAAGGTATTTACGGATTTATTTCTTGTTACACTACAACGTATTTTGTCATGCTTATAAATTCCACTATTTCCTCTCGCATCATCTTCTCCAATGTCTTCCTCCATTATTTTATCTTTAACTTACATAAATTGTTGTTTAAATATATGTGATTTAGAACCATCAATAGACCTTGCATGGAGCACCCCTGCCAAGGGACCCATGCTTTAGCAAGGCCCATGTATCATAGACACAGACACAGACATAAGTCTATTAAAGAACACACAGCTTCTCTGTCAGGCAGGATCCCGTGTCCAACACTCCCACAGCACAAGCTGTAACGCAAAAGATTTGCTGTCCTGACCAACCCTTCTCTGTCCCAAAGAAATGCTTCTCCACGCCTCTTTCCTCATGTGCTTAAAACAAAGAGCTACTGTCTTTGAACACTGTGAAGCTGTGAGTTGTGTCCATGCGGACATCAGAGATTGACATTACTTTGGGAGTGTGTGGGTAGGATCTGAGCGGCAGAAGCGCTGGATAGTAAAAAAGACAGATTAATGAAGTTGTCCACTCTTTTCTTTCAGAGAGCATGAATGTATTGATTCATGTATGACTAAATACTACATCCTAATAGAATCAAGTGACCATTTCCATGTTTTGTAGTTTTCTAATACAAATTTTGTATTCCAATTTGTGGTTCCAGGAGTTCTTAACAGGTATATACGATAGACTGAGGGATGTTTTTCAAGATAAAGCAATTCTTGTTACTGTTGGTAAGTGACATCAAGTGGATTTCAACTTTTTTTTTTTGTAGTAATGTATTGTTGTTGTTAAGGGCCGTCGAGTTGGTTCTGACCCATAGCTACCCTGTATAGGGTTTCCGAGGCTGTAAATCTTTACAGGAGCAGAAAGCCTCATCTTTCTCCCGCGGAACCGCTGGTAGTTTTAAACTGCCGACCTTGAGGTTAGTAGCCTAACGCATAATCACTATGCTACCAGAGCTCCAGTATATACAACAACAACAAAAACCGAATTTGCCATTTCAAACATTTAATATGGATGATCCAGCCACACCAAACACATTCCCCATGTGCACAACCATCATCATGATTCACAACCGAATCTTTTTTCTCTTTTCCTTTTTCCCCTTCTTTCCTTTCCTTTTTTTCTTTTGCATGCAAGTTCCCAAAGGTTTGTCCTAATCAGAAGATATATACACATTGTTTCTTTTCAAATACATGAAAGGAAAAAATAATAGCCAAAACCAGAAAGAAAGCAATTTCCTTTTCTGCCTCTCTGTTCTTAACTGCCTTCCCTGTCACTGAAGTTAGCACATGTCTACACTCTGCCCAGTGAATAATTTTCCTTTCCCTCCCACCCCTGGTAACCATCATAGAATGTTCATTATAGCCTGAAAACCTGTTCTTGACTTTGTTCAGGAGTGGTCTCAAACCG
>NW_006408521.1:31708066-31726255 GCF_000296735.1 Chrysochloris asiatica | reverse complement strand
GCGGTGGTGGGGTTGGCCCAGGATCGGACATTGTTTCATTCTGCTGTGCACGGGGTCGCTATGAGTCGGTTCCGACTCAATGGCACCTGACAACAACAACAACAACATCTGTATGCTGGGGTCCCGGTGTGACATTATAGAATAAACACTGGACCACTAACTGAAAGGTTAGCAGCTCAAGCCCACCAGCTGCTCCTCAGAAACCCTATACAGGGTCACTATGAGTCAGTACTGACTCAACAGTACTTAACAACAATCAGAATTAGGAGTGGGTCAAATGTGACAAGGAATCCAGGTGGAATAGTTAAGTGCTCAGCTGCTAACTGAAAGGTCTGATGTTTGAACCCCTCACCAACTTCATGAGAGAAAAGACCTAGAGATCTGGTCCCATAAAATTTACAGTCTAGGAAACCCGGTGGGGAAATTCTACTCTCTCCTATGGGGTCATTAAAAATTGGAACATGATCCATGTTGTTATTGTGTGCTATTGAGTCAATCCCAGTGCATAGTGATCCTGTGGGGCCAAGTAGATCTGCCCTGTAGGCAGACGCTGTCTACGGAAAATAGTGTGTATGGCAAGCACTGAAATTGTGCCCCTGTCCAAATAGCTCACCCCTTTCTTTTAGTTAACTTTACCATCGTGTCAGCTCAAAAAATACGAGTCAACCTCATTCATCTTTTACTTAACATATTATGGCATTACATGAAAATTACACCTGCACCTTCCTTACTTTCACTGATGAAAATTGGTGTGGGATGTGCTCAAAGTCTGCCTTGACCCATGAAAGCTCTCAAATATGAAAGTATTAATTTAAATTGTTGAATGATCTCTCACAGCTGGTGGTGGGAACCTCAACAATAAATAGAAAACCACTCAGTGGCATACCTTTCAAGTGGTCCCAGGACAGTCAAAACAGCACCTAGACATAGAAACCATCCTTGTCACTGCTCCTCCAGCTGGCTGAGGATTCCAACAGCAGCTCTTCTGATATCACGTTCCTTTTCTTCTTATTTCAAGCCAATTTCTTTATTTGCATGATGTTGTTGTTAAGTGCTGTCAAGTGAGTTCTGATTCACAAGGTCCCTGCATAGGGTTTCCAAGGAGCGACTGGTGGGTTTGAACCACCAGTCTTATGGTTAGCAGTCCGGTACTAATCCTACAGCACCACACCAGGGCTCCAAGTTCACTTCCTCCTCCTTGCTCCCTGCCAGTCTCTAAGTATGAAGAATGAAGACATTCTATTTGTTTTGTTCACTATTTTGTTCTAAGTGATTAGCACAACGCATGAGAGATGCTCAATGAATACTTTGAAAGAAATGAAGGAGACCGGGGAGGAAAGAGGATGACATGGGAGAGGGCAGAAAGGAAGAATCAAGGACAAGCTGTAGACCATTGGGTCAGATTTCACCCAGAAGCTGTCTGCCTCCTTGAGGGAGCAGTGGGTACATTTGAAAGTGTAACATAATATTTAATATAATAATTAAGGGTTTGGAGTTTTATGATTAGTCACTTGGCTGCTAACTGAAAGGTCATGTTGAAACCTACCAGGTCAACATTTGGACCCACCAGGCTCTCTTGTGGGGAGAGAGATGTGGCAGTATTCATCCAGAGATATTTGGAACCAAACCCAACCCATGCTGACTCTTAATGACCTTATTCAGGTTTTCCCAGACATAAATCTTTACTGGAGCAGACAGCATCAACATTCTCCTGTAGAGCAGCTAATGGGTTTGAATTGCTGCCCTTATGGTTATCAGCCCAAGATCTAATTCACAAAGCCAACAGGGCGCCTTCTATAAATTTTGTTAAGTACCGTCAACTCAATTTTGAGTCATAGCAACCCTGTATAGAGTTTCCAAGGAGCAGCTGAGAGGTTTGAACTGCTGACCTTTCGGTTCGCAGTGTTGTAGTGCTGATCCTACAGTGTCACACCAGGAATCCCCTTCTATAAACTGTTGTTGTTAAGTACTGTTGAGTCGGTTCCAACCCATAACAACCCTGTATAGAGTTTCTGAGGAGCAGCTGGTGAGCTTGAACCACTTTGCAGTCCAGAGCATTAACCCACAGCACCACACCAGGACTCTCTTCTAGAAATATAACCCTGGAAATCCTGTGGGGGTAGTTGTACTCGTAGGGTCTTTAGGAGTTGGAACAGACTCCACCAGTATGTGTTTTGTTGTTTTGTTTTGGTATTTAGGCCCCACTCAGGAGCCCTGGTAGCATAGTGGGTTATGTGTTGGGCTGCTATCGCAAGGTCAGCAATGTGAGCCTTCCAACTGCTCTGTCAAAGAAAAACGAGGCTTTCTGCTACAGCCTCAGAAACACTATATATACAGTGCCGACTGACTAGACAGAACATCACCACCACCACCAGCACCTTTATAGCCTTGGGCAACTTACTCGTCTTGCCCTCACATTGTTTATCTGTAAAATGGGGCTAATGGAGGATGTGAGATTAAATGAAATAATCCTTACATAGTGCTTGAAACAGCCTTTGACATAGGCAACATTCAATATTAATGTCTTAACAGCTTGAGAATTAAAGTGCTCTTGTCCCATGTCATGGTATTTTCAATCGCCTCGTATGTATGTTAGAGTCAGGCAATGAATAAAGAACACCATAGAAGAACTGGTGCGTTTGAGTTAAGGTGTTGGAGAAGAATATTAAAAGTACCACGAATGCCAGAAAACAAGCAAATCTGTGTTGGAAGAAGTACAACCAGAATGCTTCTTAGAAACGAGAATGGTGAGACTTCATCTCTCCGACTTGGGACATATTATCAGGAAGGATCAGTCCTTGGAAAAGAATATCATAGTGAAGTAAAGTGTCCCCAAGGAGATGGATTGGTACAGTGGCAGCAGCAATGGGCTCAGGCGTAAGAACAATTGTGAGGATGGCGCAGGACCGGCAGTTGTGAACAGGGTCAGAACCTACCATAGGACACTTAACTACACCATTACTGATACTTGTTATAAGCAGTATTTCCTGGCTGGGCTACTGCCGCATTCAATCTGGTTCCACGCTGCCGTCGCCCACCATACGAGGACCCGCCCCTCGCTTCGCTCGCTGCTTTCTATTGGTCGATACTTGGCCGCACTTCCACCAATTCACTTGGGAAAAGAAGAAGCATTGGCCGACGGGTAGAGCCAATGGGTGCGTGGCTTACGGTCTCCAGGACACAAGTGTAAACACATCAGATTTGCCGGCTGGGCAGCAAGAGACTGAAGATTGACGGTTACAGTCCTAGAGGAGGTTCATCGTTTGCTGTCGGCGGCCGGGTTGAGAGAAGCGTGAGCCATGGCAGAAGGCCAGGAGCGAGAGGAGGCCCAACACCTCGCTGGCAGCTCGTCCCTGTCTGTGAGGTGGGGCGTCCACGGTCCCGCGAATGACTTCGGTCTCAGAAACATCATCTGACCTGCATCCTCTCCCTACTCTTCTCTCTCCCTAACTTCTACTCTACCTAAACAGCTTCGCAGACTCCTTGCTTAGAAACTCTTCTCTTCTGGTCCCCATCCCATTGTTCAGTGTCCCAGTCCCTAACTGTTCTCCTCACCCCTTATTTTTCTACGATCTGGACACCTGCGTACTTACCCAATATTCCTGTCTTCTACTCAGTATTCCCTTCAGTGATCCATGTCCCCAAACTTTTCCTAAATATTTCCACCCCTATTCTAGTGACGTGCCCATTCCATCCCGACCTTTGCAGTCTGTCTTCGATGATTTCTCCAGTTAGGATTGTCAGTCCCTTTTTCTAACGCCCATCCGTTCGTTAGCTTTAGATTTATTTACTTTTAAGGGGGCTTTTGAAAAGCATAAAGCGCTGCATAGATACTAGACGGTATATTTCTTTCCTTCCACGTTCTATCTAGAGTGTTGCCCACATTCTCTTCCATACAGCATCTTCGACTAGTCCACTTATATACTCCAACATCTTCAGGCTGTTCACGTCAACCGGCGTTCTTTGCTTACTTTTCCTACCATTTTCAAGTATATCTTTAGTATTTAAATAAAAGTAAAATGTCTCATCTCAGACTCTCCTTCCTGCTAGTGCACACTCCACACATTTTCTTACTTTAAAACGTTCCTTTTGTATTTTGACCACTCTCGTCTTCATTTTCTGCATATATCTGGCTCTCTATTTCCTGCATCTATCTGTCTTTTCACATCTAAACTATGGATACACACGTTTCATTTTAAAAAGACGCAATTTTCCTACTCACATACATAAAGCACACTGTCATACTTAAAGCTGTTTGTTTTCTAAAATCAAACTACGCTTTTAACATAACCTGTTTTCTGTTCGAATCAAACCCTTTAAGATTTTTCACACACAAACACCCCCATCCCCCACCCAAGTATTCATGACCCTGGTAATCTTTATGAGACTTTCCCAGGCTTGTATTTAAGCTCTTAGAAGAAGGTTCTGGGAGCCAAACTAATGCCACAGTCAGGATTGTGTATTCTTTTATCTTAGGTAGAGAAAGGGGCAAAGATAGCGTTAGATGTGTTTTGCAGACTGTGATAACTTTGTGTTTGCTTTTTTTTTTTAAGAAAGAATTTGAAATGTATTATACTCATGGTGACATACTTTCTCCCCAAGATGGGTACAAGGATTCCCTAAGCAGAATGTTCAGTTTGTCAACAATGAAACCATTTGCTACCCTTCTGGAAATTACATAATATTCATTAATATTGAAACCAAGGAAAAGACATTACTCCAGTGTGTGAGTGGAATTGTGGGCGTCATGGCAACGAACATCCCCTATGAAGTGGTGGCTTTTTCAGATCGAAGGCTAAACCCCCTCATCTACATATACGACTTTCCTGGATTGACCCAAAGGATAACATTAAAAGGTATCCTGCTGGACCCTCCTTCTGCCATAGCTGAAGGAGTTTGTTATGTGACTAAATCTCTTTCTTATAAGTGAAGGGTTTTTGTTTTGTTTTAATACACATTTTAAAGAAGGAACCAATACGATCACTGAGGATTGAATTAAGTGGGCTGGAGCCTTGCTACTCAAAAGTGTAGTCTGCTTATCAAAACACTGGTACCACCTGAAAGCTTGTTAGAAATGCAGTGTATAAGTCTTATTCCTTGTCTATTGAATCTGAATCTATATTTAACAAGATTCCTAAGGTGATTTGTATGCACATGAAAGTGGGAGAGCTCCTGAGTTAGATAACTCTTTTTAGGAACCATGTGCTTTTCCCCTTTCTGATGATTTGTTGAAAATTCAGGTTAAATGATGCTTGTATAACTTCTAAAGACAAATCTCTGGGTCTCAATTTCTTCATCCATGAAGAAGGAATAATGTTAGGATTATGATTATAAAAGGAAGAAAACATATACAGCACAACTACTAGACCCTCTGTCTAAAAGTTCCCTCATTTAGTACATCATAGCCAGAGGGCTCAGAAGAGCTTGAGGCTGATTTCAATTCTGAAGCTAATGGATCAAATAAGTGTTTGAAGACCAGCCAGGGAACTTCACTGTACTTTAGAAAGGTTATAACTTTTTATTTGTGAGGAAATTTATCTACATACTGTACAGATTCCATATTTATCTACATACTATACAGATTTAACCAGTTATGGTTAAAACCATAACCCGTTCATACGTGGGGAACTTTGTGCAGATGACTATTCTTCATCTTCAAAAATTCCCATGATTTCTCCCTGACCAAGCAATTGAAAGTGAATTCAAACCAGAGGCCAAATCCTTATTGAATGATGAAATCTAAAGACATTCACAATAAGTTTAGAAGTAAGTCAACGTTTATACCTGTTAGTATCACTGTCATTATTACTATTATCAAGTATGAAGCTGATAAGGTTATAGCTATGGGAAAGATAATGGATAATATGATAGTCTATCTAGAAAATTCAAGTAAAGTACAAAAAGCAACCTATTAGGACAAACAAGAGGATACTTAGTAAGCTGATGGTTTCAAAATAAACACCCACACAATTAGAAAATTCAGATATTTAGAACCTATCCAAAGGAGAAATGTGAGTGACCTAGATGAAGAACGCAAAAATCACATTCAAATATACTCTCCTGGGGTAGGAAATATGTTTTTATAAATATACTTTTGGTTATTACAAATAGATTTTTGATACTCTCCTGAGAAAAAATTAATCAGTTTATCATTCTATAGAGAGCAAGATGTACTTAAATGAAATGATTCCAAAGTTAATCTGGAAATGTGTATAAACTGTTGAATGGAAAAATAATTTGCTCTGTAAACTTTCACCCAAATGACAATAAAAAGTTAAAACATAAAACAACATTCATCTGGAAGAACAGTTTAAAATGAAAGCAATTTGAAAAGAAACAATGGCCAGCAAGAATGTCTTTTAACATTCTCACGGTATGGTCATGTGTGTGGTATTGGTGCAGACATCCAAGATGAGCAGAAAGGGTAGAGACTATTAACAGAATCTAGAATATATAAAAATTTAGTTATGATGAAAGCTCCCCCACTCAAAGAGAGGAGGGTATGAGTTATTCAATAATAGTGTTAGGAAAATTGACTGAACAAAAACACCAACTCATATTACTCCAGTAAAATAAGTTAAATGTAAACAACAATACACACATACAAAAGAAATTAAAGTAAGGTATACTATTGAATTGATTTTAAGAGGGAAAGAATTCTGCAAGCACACAATAGAAGAAATTAAAAATTGAGGTATCTGATTATATAAAAAGTCTTAATTGTGACTATCAAAATTTGCAATGAACAGTTGAAAGGCAGATAACAAGATAGGGAAAACATTTGGAACAATTGTGGTGATCAGATTATTTCAGGGCACTTAGGAGACAGTTCTCAAGCTGAGAGAACTAAAGAAAAAAATTCAAGTCTCTACTTACAATATTAAAGGATTCCATGGGCAAAATACTGAACACTACAGAAAGCATCAAAACAAGATGGAAGGAATACACAGAGTCACTGTACCAAAAAGAAATAGTCAATGTTCAATCATTTAAAGAGGTAGATATGATCAAAAACCAATAACACTGAAAGCATTGGTGGGGAAAAAAGGCTCTACGAATTGGTAGACTACAAATTGAAATCTTTCGACAAACTGATGCAGTACTGGAGGCACTCACTCATGTATGCCAAGAAATTTGGAAGGCAGCTACTGGGCCAATCTATTGAAAGAAATCTATATTTGTGCTCATTCCAAAGATAGGTGACACAACAGAATATGGAAGCCATGAACAATGTCATTACTGTCACAAGCAAGTAAGATTTTCCTGAAGATAATTCAAAAACAGCTTCAACAGTACAGGGACAGGAAATTGCCAGAAACACAAGCTAGATTCAGAAGAGGATGTGTAATTAGGAATACCATTGCTGACGTCAGATGGATCTTAGCTGAAAGCAGAGAATACTAGAAATACGTTTACTTGTGTTCTATTGACTATGCAAAGACTTTCGACTGTGTGGCTCATGACAAGTTCTGGGTAACTGGGCAGTGTTTCTTGTTCTTTTGTGCTTAGAGTCACTCTGAGTTGGAACCAACTGGACAACACTTAACAACAACAACATCGAATTCATTACTATACCTACAAAAACAAAGCTACATTTAGAAAATGTATATATAAGTATGCATTTTTTTATAGAAAAACAGAAGAAAATACCATAAAATAATTTACCAAATTTAATAGTGGGATAACATAGGATCTGTTTTTCTCCTTGTTTTTTTTTTTTCTCTTCAAAAAACCATACATTTTTAAATTAAAAGTAAGTTTTAAAAAAAGATGAAGAGCAAGTGCAGTGGTGGGGGTGGAGAGTGGCCACATTGGTGGCACCTCCAGGAGTGGTCCACAGCATCCATCCCCAGGTGAAAGATATTCTGAAACCCTGGTGCTTAAGCTTTATTCTAGATCATATCTCCAACTCCTTCAGTATATAAAGAAAAGGAATCATATCTCTGCAATGAGTAGATCTTTGATTACACAGATAGTGAAGTAGTGAAGCATCTTGTGAAGGCTAAATAGAAGAGAAACTGGAGAGTGAAATGTTAATAGCATCTTCATTATGCGTGATGAGAGAGACCTTTGGAAAATACCACGAAACTATTCAAAGAAGAGGTTATTCAAACCAATCAATCAGGTTTCCCAATGAGTGGGTCATAATGCCCCTAGTAAGGCTGCTTCCCGATATACTTGTGTTACAATATCAACAGTGGGGTTTAAAGGCTTGGATGAATCTTTTTGTGGTAGAACTTTAAGGAATCGTACCTAGATTGCTCACCCTGAAGAAATTGTCTCTCATTCTAAAGTACGATCAAGATCCCCCAAAGAGACCTGTGCAAATTCAGAAAGGATCTAACAATTGAAGCGCCTCTGTTTTAAAACAGCAAACTACTCAAGAATAATAGATGTTTTTGTTAGGTGTCATTGAGTCAACACCAACTCATAGCAATGCTATGCACAACAGAACAAAATACTGCCCAGTCCTGCACCAACCTCACAATTGTTGCAATGCCTGAACCAATTACTGCTGCCACTGTGCCAATCCATCCCGTTGGGGGGGTCTTCCTCTTTTTCCTCCTACCTTCCACCTTAGCAAACATGATATCCTTCTTCAGGGACTAGTCCCTCCTGACAATATGTTTGAAGTCTGGCCATGCTGGCGTCCAAGAAGCACTCTGCACTTCTTCCAACACAAATCTGTTTGTTCTTTTGGCAGTCCATGATAACTTTCAATATTCTCCTCCAATACCATAACTCAAATGCATCAGCTCTTCTACAGTTATCCATATTCACTGTCCAGCTTTCACATGCATATGAGGTTACTGGAAATAACCCATGGCTTGGGTCAGGTGCACCTTAGCCCTCAAACTGTCATCTTTGCTCATGAACACTTCAAAGAGGTCTTGTGCAGCAGATTTGCCCAATGCCGTACGTCGTTTGATTTCTTGACTGCTGCTTCCATGAGTGTTGATAGTTGATCCAAGCAAAATGAAGTCTTTGACAACTTCAATCTTTTCTCCATTTATATGGATGTTGGATGAGCCCTAGAAAAAGAGGGCTTTCTTCTTCAGAAAAGGATAACACAGAGAGGCAGGCTGTAGAAAATTGTGAGTGAAGGCAAATAGAACCTGTTTCTCCATTTTTAAAAAGAATTAAGTGTTGCTTTCGATCTGAAGCACCAACAGTTCAGAAGAATATTCACCTGTACAATCAGACAAGGAGTCTGTAGAACAGAGGTGCACAGTAGTGGGCAATGATGCAGAAATTCAAGGGATGAAAAGAACTCTTCAGTGTCTTATACTGCCTGAATGTGAGAAAAGTTTGGAAATTTACAAGGTGAATGTCAGTGAAGAAGGGCCACTTAAGTCAGTAATTGTTGAAGAAACTGCATGTTATTTGGCTGCCAATGGTGTTGATGACAGTGATTCAGCTCTTCTAAACTGTGATGACTGTCAGCCTGAGGGGAAACACCAAACAAAATAACACGGGTTCCTTTATGTTGCAGGAAAAATCAGTAGCTGAAAATAGGGATATAGATGTCTAAACTTCAATGTTCCTGGGTAAGAAAGAGGACTGTTATACAGACTATAATGTGCCTTGCTCAAATTCAGAAGTGCAGGTTAAGTTGGAGGACCATAAAATAGTAACTGCCTGCCTACCTGTAGAACATATTAATCAGCTGACTGCTGAGCCAGCTACAGGACGCTTTTCTGAAATTCAGTCATCTTTAAGGGATTCTGAGGAAGAAGTGGATGTGGTGGGAAATTGCAGTGCCTGAAAAGAGTGATGTAATGACTACACCAATAAAAACCTAGACACAAGTCTTTGGAGAACCAGAACCATCGTCTATTCTAGACCGTGTTTCAACTCAAATGATGTCTGTATCCTCGCGAGCCTCAAGAACATTGGTATACCCTGAGAACTTCACCACAAAGGGCAGCCCCTGCCAGAGGTTGTTGTTGTTAAGTGCCGTCGAGTTGGTTCTGACCCATAGTGATCCTGTACTGGATTTCTTAAGACCGGCTGGCGAGCTTGAACCGCTTACCTTGCAGTTCAAGCCGACTTTGCAATCCAGTGCATTAACCCACAGCGCCACAGGAGAACTCCCTGCCAAAGGTAGTCCTAGTAAAAACAGCTCTCGTTGCAGAGAAAATTAACACGTTGAGGAGAATAGCCTTAGTCTCAGTGAAACAAGTGAAGCAGTTAGTGATAATATAATCTCACACAAATCCTGATGAAATTTCCCAAAATGAAATGAGGATAGGTTGTGACTCTGAAAAAGATGGAAGTGAAGGACTAAGGAAGCCACCCTCAGAGGAAGACTCAATATTGGACATTTGTCATCTGCCAAAGAGAGTGCCAATCAGCACATTACAGAAGAGGAGGAAGATGGTCCTGATAGTAGTCTGAATCAGATCACGTGGTACTGAAACTCAGCAAAGAGTACGTGTGACTATGGTTAACCGTGAATTCTGCTTTGTTTATTTCCCTAAATTTTCTGTATCCATAGCATTTTTATTACAGCTAATATTAAGGCTTTAGCTAACATTTTAGGTTTAACATCATGACTTTCCCAACTCTTCACACACAAACACACACACACACACACACACACACACACACACAGCCCTTCAAAGATGAAAAGCTTTAAAATTCCACTTTATTTCTCTTCTGCATAGTAATATGGTCTTTCTATTTCTGGCATTTCAAATGTCTTCCTTAGAATGGAAGTGATATGTGGAAACCTAACTAATGATACTTTTATTTTTTAGTAAGTTTTTTAGAAACCTACTTTTATCATAGTAATTTATTTCCCAATCAAAATTTTTAATTTGAAGATGTTTTTTAAAAAAAGAAAAAATAGAATTAATAATCTTCAATTATGGGGAGAAATGTCTACATACAAAGACAGAAAATCATTCTGTTAAGGCCTCCATCCCATCGAATGCTGAATATATACACATTAATTTTTGTTGTTGTTTGTACTGAATCAATTCAATAAATGATGAAAAGTCATGTTTTAGGGTTATAAACCCACTGTCATCGACTTAATTCCAGCTCACAGCGACCCTATATAGGGTTTCTGAGGCTATAAATCTTTACTAGAGCAGAAAGTCTCCTCTTTCTCCTATGGAGCAGCTCCTGGATTTGAACTGATGACTGTGGATAGCAGCCCAACACTTTGCCTCCATGGCTCCTTCTTTAGGGTTACAGTATTATAAGAACTAAAGTAAAAAGGGTAAAAAGCAGGAAACAGACATTTAAAAGATATCCATCAAGTGACAAAGACGAAAGAAAACAGACAGAGGAGCAGGCAAAAGAACAATGTTGAGGAAAAGCAGAATTAAGAGGACAAAAAACCAGAGCCCCATCTACAGGGAAGAACAGACAGACGCATCCTAGTTTTAGCATCAGCATTATGTGCACTTAAATCTGTTGTTGCTAAGACTTTTCAAGGCCATGTTGTATTTCCTCAACAATCGACACTAGTGAGAAAGATAACTTTTTATAGTTGTTTCAAGAGCTTGAAGTTACTAAGCCAAGGGCCAAATAAGACTTAAAGTATATGGAGATAATGAAATAAACTAGAATGATTACAATTCAAGATATCTAAGGTCGCTGGAGTAACTCTTCTAATGACAATGTTTCTTATATTGAAAGAATTTTATAGTTTAAAATATCTATATGTTATAACTTGGCTCTTAAAATCATGCTGGGACATGTATTATCCATTGTATTTGGCTCTATATTGAAGTCTAGAAATGGTGACTTACTATAATATTTTCATTCACTATAATATCTTTTAAGGAGCTCTGGTAGCGTAGTGGTTACGAATCGGGCTGTGAACCTTAAGGTCAGCAGTTCGAAACTACCAGCTGCTCTGTGGGAGAAAGATGAGGCGTTCTGCTCCCGTAAAGATTTACAGCCTCGGAAACCCTGTACAGGGTCGCTATGGGTCGGCACCGACTCGACGGCACTTAACAACAACAACAACATAATATCTTTTAAAAATTGACCTTAACTTTGCTCTTAGTGCTCTATTTATAATTCTTAGAAAGCAGCAAGTAGATCTCTTACTCCAAGAGCTAAAGCCTTCTGAATTGTGTGAAGATTATTTTAACAGGGAAGTAAACTGTCAGACTGTAGTTGATCGGAACAGGATAACGAAGTCCTTCTAATGGTTTTCTGTTCTAGGCAATGTTCTTCTGGATTATACTTTACTTACCTTCAGTTACTGTGGCACATACCTGGCTAGTTACTCCTCTCTCCCAGAATTTGAACTGGCCCTCTGGTAAGTTATAGCATCCAGCAAAACTCCCTCCACTGGGCTATATTTTTATCTGATCCTTCCAGATTTTATGAAAGCAAATATACATGAACAGCCTGAAACATGGAAAAAAGGAAAGAAATAAAAGACCACATCATAAGGTTTAATATGGATGCAATGATTAGGCACAAAATTTTTATTAATGTGTTATATATAATAAGTATCCAATGAAGAATATATTTGTAATACCTAAGTTGCATCTTTTAAAAAACAAGTGGTACCTTTGAATGAACTGTTTGCATGCATTCCAACAAACATTGAAATTAAATTGAAGTACATTTTGAAAGTCCAAACCTCATCAAGTTGACTCCCACAGGACAAAGCAGAACTTGCCCATGAGGTTTCCAAAGCTATCAATCTTTATGGATGCTAGATTGCCACATCTTTCTCTTGCAGAGCAGCTGTGGGTTCAAACCACCCACCTTTTGGTTAGCAACTTAGCACTTTAACCACTGTGATACCAGGGCTCCATAATTGTTTTTGGTGGTGGTGGTTATATGCCATGGAGTCGGTTCCGACTCACAGTGACCCTGTACAGGGTTTCCAAGGCTGTAAATCTTTACAGGAATAGAAAGCCTCATCTTTCTCCCACGGAACAGCTGGTAGTTTCGAACTGCTGACCTTGAGGTTCGCAGCCCGATTCGTAACCAATATGCTAACAGAGCTCCTTATAATTGTTTTTAGAGATGTAAAAATGACTATATGATTAGCTGCATAGGAAATGCCTGTGGATAAAACCCATCTTTTCCCTTGGCTGGATGTTTCTAGTGGCCATCTTCAAGGCTGCACTGTATCTTCCTCCCGTAACAGAAAGTCCATCAGGGGGAAATTTGTCTTATGAAGGGGAAGTCCTAGATGTTGCAGGGATGACTGAGGATAGTCCTTATACACCAGTGTTCCTTGCACAACAATGCAAAACTCTAGGTTCTGATTCAGTTTGTGCACAGGGTTTTTTGTTGCTGTTGTTTGTTAGAAGTTTGACAGTTAACATGTAATAAACCACTCAGACAGAAAATGTGTACGTCAATAAATTTCAACTTGGGTTTCACCACCACAATCAAGATAAATACATCCATCGCCCCTAACGTTTTCTTGTGCCCCTTTGCATCCTCCCCGCTTACTGTCTCTTACCACACATGCCCTCACCCCTCCCCTTCTGTGGGTCCTAGGCAGCCATTGATTTACTTTTAGTCACTCTAGATGACTTTGTGATATTTAGAATTTCACACAACTGGAGGCACACACTGTGTGCCCTCTTTGGCCCGGCTTCTTCCATGTAACATACTTATTTTGAGATTTTAGTTACACTGTTGTGTGTATCATTGTTCATTCCTTTCAAGTTTGTGGTATGAATATACCGGTATGTTTATTCATTGCCTGTTTAATGACACCGGCATTAAAAAAGAAATCTACCTTCTCATTTGTCATTAGAATAAATATGAAAGAAATCAGAAGTGTTAGAAGGTCTGGGCATTGGAGCAGTTTGTGTCAATATTAATGAATCATCAACTGCTGAAGCTGGTATGTAATGTACACACACATAATAGGATGCTGCTGGGGAGAGAAGACAAGTGCATAATAGGTTCTGAGAGTTCCTAAGGCAGAAGATTCCACTTGTCATTCATAAGCAAAGGCTGTGAATATTAAAAATAACAGTGAAGTGCAAAGGATACAGACTTCTGAGTACACGGATTTAGGTCTAAATCCTGGCTCCACGAATTATTAGCTGTGTAGGCTTGGAGAAGATGGACCTCAGCTCCCTCCTCTGTGCAATGTGCATAACATTTCTTAAATATGATTTTTCTAAGAATTCATTGAGTAAACATATGCCAAATATCTAGCAGTGCCTGTTATCTGGTATTTACGTCAGAGGTTCAAAATTAGCCATCTTTAGGCTGATTCTGGGCTACAGATGTGTTGTATGGGCCACTGAATATTTTTTAAATTGGAGTACATTTAGAGATCTGTCACGTTCCTCTTGAACACAGGCAACACTGGCCCTGTGTTCCCATGTGGTGGTCTGCAGGGGTCAAGTGTTGGCTGCTCACTTTAGTTGACCATGCTGGCTACCACCACTTTGAGCAGTTTGGTAAACTATGACTCATGGGTCAAATCTGGTCCACCGTTTGATTTTGTAAAATAAAGTTTTATTAGAACATAGTTGTGCTCATTTGTTTACATGTTGTGTCTGGCTGTTTTCATGCTACATCTGCATAAAATCTTAGGGTCTGTGAAGCTAAAAATATCCCCTGACCTAGAGCCAACATTCAGGAAATTGCAGTCATTTACATTAACTTCCTGGTCCTGTGAGTTGGAATTGAGAGAGAATAATTCACTGTTTATTCTTTCTTCATATTCTTCCATTTTGTCTATTCAAGGACTTTGCTCATGATAGCATTTAATTTATTTTCTCAAACAGGTAAATGAGTCCATTTTAGAGTACTAGTAATTTTATTTAAAAACTCTGACTATTCCATTGGAACCCATTTTAGAGTACTAGTAATTTTATTTAAAAACTCTGACTATTCCATTGGAACCCAGTCTACCCAGATCCATATGATGTACTCATGTATAAGACATAAAGATTTTGGTATGTACGTTTATCTTTCAGCAAATAAAAGACCATGTTCTGAGTTTGTTTTGGTTGAAATATTTTTATCTAGGATAAAATAGGTTTTGTAATATTGTATGCTAACTGCTGTTGAATTGGGTCCAACTCATAGCAACCCTGTCTAGGATTTCCAAGGTGCAACTTGTAAGTTTCAACCGCTGACTTTGACACGGTAATACTTAAAAATCACATAGTTGTTACATTTTCTTAGACAGGTACACTACAATTATATGCATAATTATTTATAAATTATATATTAATGCCACATAATATGAAAACTGTTTCATATACATACATTGTTGTTGTTAAGTGCCATGGAGTCAGTTCTGACTCATAACGACCTGTATAGGTTTTCCGAGGAGTATCTGGTGGGTTTGAACTGCCGGCCTTGTGGTTAGCAGTCCAGTGTTGATCCTAGAATGCCACGTGTCAATTATTTCCAAATAACTAATATTCTCAAGATATAAAATTCAAATTAAATTATTTTTTCATCAAATACTATTTTCTTCTAAGGAATTGGGAATCACAGATCATTTTGTGCAAGCAGTCACAACCTGGGGTGGATGTGAGCCAGATGACTTTTAACCCCATGAACTGGCACCAGCTGTGTTTGTCAAGTTCAACTACAGTGACCGTGTGGACCATTGAAAAAAGTAACCAGGAACACTACCTCACAGCAAAGTAAGAAGCTTCTTTACTATACAACTTCAAAGTGGTAGTCATTTGTATGTATATAATGTGCGACTAGGTCAATTTGATGAGTTAAGCAGCTTTATACATGCATGCATTATCCTAAATTATAACATCTTTCTATTTAGTTAACGCAGAGTACTTGTTTGCATTTCAAAACAGTTCTTTATAACTTGATTTCCCAATGAGCTTCTTTTAAATATCAAGCCCTCCTAGAGTTTGGGTCACCTTGGTATAATTTTCCAAAAGTTTGTTTGCTCTAACTACTTCAAAATCTGTGTATTATATAAAGAAGGCTGTTATGACTTGCTGCTCCTACTACTTTGGTGCCCTACTGGAATCTTAAAACTAAGAAACTTCTAGATTTCAAAAGTACACACATATTGATCTAGAAAAAAAAAGTTGCATGCAGTGGAGTCAGAGGAGGTGTGTTTCAATAGAACTGGGTCAAGGAGAAAATCTAAGACTAATGCCATGGTGATGGTTGATGACAACAGGTGCCTTTGTTGGGAAAGAGTTCAAACACTCAAGGTGCCTCTGAACCAACCGTCCTCTGTACTTCTTGAAGTAAAATTCCAAGATGTGATAACAATTGCCTCCTTAAGAGAAGTGCTAAGCTAGTAAATAGTTTTCTAAGTGGAAAGCCTTCTGAGGAGCACTTCTTTCACCTCCATGCCCTTTAGGTCTCATTTCATGTTTACAAACACACATTGAATAGTCAAAGCTGTTTCTAGTTAGATTTGACAGGTCTGTACCTTTCAATAAAAGGGGTAATGTCTCTCTCTATCAAACCCTGGATAAGACAAGCAAGTAATTTACCACACCCCGTTCTCTCTTGCTTGAATATTCTGCTCAACTTGTGAACACACCTACTCCTCACCTATCAAGATGGTTAGGTTCCAGAGAACCAGGTCGTTCTTTGAAAATTGGAGCTATGTGAAAACGGAGGATTCTTTTTTTTTTTTTTTCCCCTTTTTTTTTTTGGACCTTTTTTTTTTTTGTTTTTTTTTTTATTTAGAAAATATGATCATAGAAATAACCGCACTGAGATTTACTGGTGAGCTCATCACTGTGACAAGCCCAGGAGGCCTGGGAGAGTGGCTAGAGGGCCCATGACCTTCCACTTCACCTACCTCATGTACTGAGCCAGAACTTCCTTGGTGGTGCCACCTTCAGGACTTCACTCACCCCTGCAAGCCCTGCATTCGTGATCCTCTCGTGGAGCTGGCTCCGCCCTCCAGGCCTGCCTGTCCCCAAGGCTCTGAGCGTCCTGTGAAGGCACACTCTGCCCCACTGAGGCAGGTGTTTCAAGCCCAGTTTGGTTCAGCCTGGGACATTGTTAAACGCACACACACTTCTTTCAAACACCCTCTGCAATGCCCTGTTCTCTCCTCCCTTCCCATCCCCCAGCAGTTCTGAGCTGCAGGCTCCCAGGCCACACAGGAGCTAGGGATCAGAGCAGGTGCCTGCTGGCTTGGTGATGCCTGCAAGTCCACCTGGAGGCAGGGACACAGAAGAGACTGCCCCAGGAGGCAACTGGACGTAGCACTCCTATGGAACACTGAGACCCAGCTTCCTGGGGGTCAACCTCACACCCTTCTCTTGGGAGGTGACATTCTTAGCCTTTGCCACCTTCCCTGCCTACTTGTTCATGCCCTTAATTGTGGAATGTTATTGGTGTTAAGTGCTGTCATTAGCAACCCTATGTAGCATTTTGGAGGTGAGGTTAAACTGCCAACCTTGCAGTTCAAACTGACCTTTTGATCGAGTGCTTATCCTACAGCACCTTTCCAGGACTTCATAATAGCCTAACAGTAGTTTGGTTTTTTGTTTTGATATTGTCATAAATACAAAATGTCAGATCATGAGATCGTCAGTAAGGGAGTTGTTGTTGTTGTTGTTGTTAAGTGCCGTCGAGTCGGTTCCGACCCATAGCGACCCTGTACAGTAAGGGAGTAGGAGCATGGAATTATGATTTTCCTATAGCAAATGACCATATTGTCTAGGTTCGTAAGGCAAGCATTTGAACCTTTGCATGTTTTAAGTAGTAAACAGTGTTTTTATGTGACCATTTTTCATAATTACTTGTTCATAAAACATAAAAAAGCCACTTCTGAATTTAATGCTCCACAGACAGCTGTCCCCCCTGGGCGATCCTACTGGTAATTAAAACATTGGTGCCATAGCGTCCGGCATCACAGTAACATACAAGCCACCACAGGACGACAAAATCACAGACAACTGGTGGTTTCTTTGAATTAGTTGTTGGCATTTAAAATTATGATCTTTTTAATGGTGTTCTCCTGAAATTTTGGAACCAGAATTTTCATATGTCAACAAACCCTCTTGCTAGAGTTGAGTAACACCTGCCTCCTTTAGGAGGGACAAATCTTTCCAATTTGCCATAGTCCCCATTTAGCTACATGTTAACCTGCCAGGTTCCACTACACTTGAATGTATAATCACCACTCTAGTTATTAATTTTGATCACTTTGAAAATTCCTGTGTACTTAATTTATAACTATGCATTTGTCCTAGCCTGGGTTCTCTAGACAAGCAAAACCAGTTCTCT
>NW_006408521.1:31682312-31707701 GCF_000296735.1 Chrysochloris asiatica | reverse complement strand
AGTTGTAGAGGTAGACAAGTTCCAAGTCTGTGAGTCAGATGAACCAAGTTCAGAAAGTTAGGCAACAGACTGGCAGGTTCAGACAGGTACGATGGCAGGTTGCTAACAACTCTGAAAGCAATAAGGGCGGACCATTGGCTTAAGTCCAGATGATGAGCCAGATGCAGGATCCAGATCTAGCAGAAAAGCAAGCAACCTTTGTCAGAGTGTCCAGTACATTGGAAGTAGGTCCACCCCTAAGGAAACTTCCTTTCAGTTGATTGGCTACTTACAGCAGATCTCATCATAGAGTTGATTTCATTAGATTAGATCTCATCATACATCTTAATTGCCAAACTGCTAAGAATCCTGTCCCAGTCAAGTTGACCAAAAACCTTAATGATCACAGCATTACTTGATTAGTGTTTGCCAATCTTATTACTCTAACTTCTCTTTTTTTAACAGGTCTGTAAAACTTCCTACAGAGGATGGGTCCCTTTTGAATGAAACAGATATCATTTTCTCCAACTCAAAGCTCAAAGATTCTATCTATGGACCTGTGTTTCCCGTATCGGCCATTGCTGGGCTAGTAGGCGAAGAGGCAGAAACTTTCAGGGTAATTTACCATCACCTCTCTCTGTTGGACTAACAGTTTGTTGTTTAGGGAAAATGATGTCATTTGATTCACATAACCACCACATGAAGCACATAGGACAGAGAAGTTCATCTGGTCTTTCCTTCAGTTAGTCATAGAGACTAGGAGAAACGGAGGCTCTGGAGTTTTGCATTTGAATGACAGGGAAGATGATGGCACTGCTAATAGACACAGGAAGTCCAGGTATGAATTCAAGTTTGGACATACTCATCCTCAGTTTTTATTTGTCCTCATGAGGAACCTGTATGTAGAACCAAGAAGCAGCCATTCAAACAGAACAAGGGGCTACTGCGTGGTTTAAAATCAGGAAAGATGTGTGTCAGGGTTATATCCTTTCACCATACCTTCTTCAAGTCTGTATGATCAGCAGATAATCTGAGAAGCTGAGCAATACGAAAAAAAATGTAGCATCAGGATTGAAGGAAGACTGATTAACCTATGACATGCAGATGACACAACCTTGCTCGCTGAAAGAGAAGACTTGAATCACTTATTGATGATGAGCAAAGAATGTAGCCTTCGGTATGATTATACCTCAACATAAAGGAAACAAAAATTCTCACAACTGGATGAAAAGCAACCTCATGACAAATGGAGAAAATATTGAAGTTGTCAAGGATTTCATTCAATTTGGAGCTACAGTAAATGCTCATGGAAGCTGCAAGAAATAAAAAATCAGCATATTGTTGGACAAATCTGCTACAAAGGACCTTTTTAAAGTGTTCAAAAGCAAAGATGTTACTTTGAGGACTAAGGTGTGCCTGACCCAATCCATGTTACTTTCAGTTACCTTATTTCACCTTAATTCATTTTTCATATGCATATTTGAAACCTGGACAATGAATAAGGAAGACCAAAGAAAAATTGCTTTCTTTGAATTATGGTGTTGATGAAGAATATTAAATATACCAGAAGAATGAACAAATGCCAGATGAATGAATAAATCTGTCTTGGAAGAACTACAGCCAGTATGCTCCTTAAAAGCGAGACTTGGAAATGTTATCAAGAAGGACCAGTCCCTGGAGAAGGACATTATGCTTGTAGAAAGCCAGCAAAAAAGAGGAAGACCCTCAATGAGATGGAGTGACAACAATTGTGAGGATGGCGCAGGACCAAGGCAGTGTTTTATTCTGTGGTACATGGGATTGTTAGAAATAGGAACCATTTCCACAGCACCTAAAGCAACATCATAGTCAGTTTGTGGTGCTGGGGTACAGGTAGAGATAACAGGTAGAAATTGGCAAAGTGAACGTAATTCTGTGGGGGAGATGGCAAGGCTGAAGACATAAATGTTTGAGTCATTCTCACAGATGGAACTGTGGAAGGCTTTGAGAGAAGGTGTGAGGAACAGGAGACAAAAGGTGTCAGTGAAGAGGAGAGAGGGCCAGAGTTGGACAGAGGAAGAGGAGTCTGAGAAAGAACAGTCACAGTAGGAGCTGACCCAGGATAGAACAAGGTCATAGAAAACAGAGGAGGAAAGTTTCAAAAGGGAGAGTTTGTCAACAGTAACACACTCATTCATTCAACAGATATTTATTGAACTCAGTGAGGATCACATGGTATCAACCCAGGCCTGCCTCATCGAACTTATGTTCTAGTTAGAAAGACAACCACAAAAGTAAGCAGATACATTAAATCATTGTCAACTGCCATGATTATAACAGACTAAATGAGGGACTAGGAGATTAACATAGGCTAGTCAAAGAAGGCCTCTGGTTAGATGAAATTTACATTGAGACCTGAAGAGCCTGTTAGGTAATTCATGTTATCAGTAAGGTAAAGAGTGATCCACTCAAAGAATGGCATGTGCAAAGGCCCTGAGGAAAGAAGAGAACTTGACATATTTGAGGAACTGTGGTGGGAGCAGGTGAACAAGAGAATAAGGTACAAGGTGATGTTCAAGATGGAGGCAGGGACCAGAGATCAGCATGTGCTGGACCTTTGGGGTGATTACACATGCACCATGCTAATGCTCTAAGAAGAGGATAAAGGAAGTAGAGGAGCGCAAATGTTTTTGACCACTTCTGAGAATCAAACTATGGTTTTTAAAAATAATGCAATGTGGTAAATCCTGCCAAAAATCTTTGTGGCAAGCAAGAGAAAAGAGGTATTCTCTTGGTATTTCCAATAATATATGACAGTACTCACTCAAATCTCTATATTACAGAAATTGGTTAGTTCCTTCTATAGCACAATAGCCATAATAGGAAAGCAAAGTAAAAACACATAGATGGGCTATTCTGCTTTACAACTTGAAAGAATGTTTCTTTGTCCAAAAAAACCATTTTGCCATCCTGTCAATTCCTACCCATAGGGGCCCTGTAGGACACAGTAGAACTCTCCCATTGGTTTCCAAAGCAGACTGTCACATATTTCTCCTTCAGAGTGGCTGGTGGGTTCAAACTGTGAACCTTTAGCAGCCAACTGCTTTAATCATTGTGCCATCAGGGCACCTTTTGTCTTTGCTTAGGACAAAAATGAAAAGGTCAGATAGTACTGAATGTTATGTTTCAAAAAAATGAAAGTAAGTTAGTATGTTTGACTAGTTCAACTAGAAACGAGGCAGTGCTGTATTATGTATGGCATTCTGAGTTTAGGATCTTAGTTCATTGGTGCTGGGAGGGTGGGGTGGAGTATGTGCCTCAAATAGTGGTTCAAGTTATCTTGACTTCCAAAAAGGAGTTTAAGCTTAAGGTAGCTTAAGCTGACAAGTAGGCGTGCTCAGGTTGAGAGAAAGGGGGGTGGTCTCTCGCCTACTGGACACCGGTGTTTAGGCTGCCGGGGGGGCAGGGGCGGGGTGCAAACACTGAGTATTATCTTGGGAGGCAGGGTCAGAAAATTAAGGCCTTCTTTAAATTGTGTTTTTGGTGAAGGTTTACACAGCAATTTTAGGTGGCCAATCAACACTGTCTATATAAATTGTTTACTAGTGTTGGTAACATCCGTCACTATACATGAACATTCTCTATTTACCTGCCCCTTACATTCATGTTTTTGTTTTAAAATAATTGTTTTGTTTTGTTTTCAACATTTTATTATGTTCTAGGTGTGGTGCTGTGGGTTAAATGTGCCAGATTGCAAAGCCCTTTGAATTGTTAGGTCCGCGGTTCAAGCTCACTAGCTGTTCCTCAGAAACCTTATACAGGGTTGCTATGGGTTGGAATCGACTCAAAAGCACTTAACAACAACAACAACAGGCAAAAGTTTACATAGCGAATTCGTTTTCCCAACCAGTAGTTCAAACACAAATTGTTCCATGACATTGACTACAATCTCCACACTCTTCCTATTTCCTCCTTGGGTTCCCCGTTTCCATTCTTCCAGTTTCCCTGTCCCTCCTGTCTTCTTATTGGTTTGGGGCAAATATTGTCCATTGGTCTCGAACAGTGGATTGTTCTGATGAGCACATTCTTCCTGTTGTTTATTTATTACTTGGAGGAGCCACATCGTGGCTCTGTAGGATAAGTACCTAGACTGCGAACCATAAGGTCAGCAGTTCAAGCCCATCACCTGCTCCATGGAATAAAGATGAGGCTTTCTGCTCCTGCAAAGATTTATAACCTCAGAAATGCTAGACAGGGTTTCTATGAGTTGGAACCAAGTCAAAAACAACATTCTTTGGTGTAATGTACAAAGTATGAATCTAGAAAAACGGAAAGTTGTCAAAGTTGAAATGGACTGCATAAAGATTGATACCCTAAGCATCAGTGGGCTGAAATGAACTGGTATTGGCCATTTTGAATTGGAAATCATAAGGTTTGCTATGCAGAGAAGAACAAAAGAGCATGTCAAGATCTCTCTTGACGTACAGTGCTATTTGTTATAGGAGCATATCCACATAGGCATATGGAAGACCAGTTAATACCGTTATCCACTAAAACCAGTGATGATGAAATTGAAGAATCCTACCAGTTTCTCAGTCTGAAATTGATCAAATATGCAATCAAGATGCATTGATAATTACTATTGACTGGAATTTAAAACTTAGAAACATAAAGGAAAGATAACGTAGTTGGAAAATATGGCCTTGGTGATGAGACATGATGCTGGAGATCATATGAAAAATGTTCGCATGACCAATGACTAATTCATTGCAAATGCCATCCTTCAACATAAAAGACAGACTGTGCATGTGTACCTCTCTAGATGGAAAACACAGGAATCAAATTGACTACATCTGTAGGAAGACACCATGGAAAAGCTCAATATCATCAGCCAAAAGAAGGCCAGGGGCTGATTATAGAGCAGATCATCAATTGCTTATATGCAAGCTGAAGAAAATTAAAACAAGTCAATGGAAGCCAAAATATGGACAATGTGGCAGCAACAGTGGGCTCAGGACTGGGCAGTGTTCCCTTCTGTTGTGCATAGGGTCACTGTGAGTTGGAATCAACTTGAGAGTACCTCAGGGAGCGTCTCCAATTTCAAGCTCGAAGATATTTTAGGGCTGTGTTCTCAGGAAGTTCTTCTAGTCTCTTGCCAGCCAGTAAAGCTGGTCTCTTTTTTTTGTCTTTAAATTTTATTCTACAATTTTTTTTAAAAAAACGTATTCTAACCAGGATCTTCTATTGTGGTAAAGTTGGTAGTGGTAGCCAGGCATCATGTAGTTCTTCCGGCAAGATAATTAATTGTTGGCTGTTTGATTTCATATGTTGTTGTTATGTGCCGTGGAGTCAGTTCTGACTCATAGTGACCCTGTACAGGGTTTCTGAGGCTGTAAATCTTTATGGGAGCAGAACGCCTCATCTTTCTCCCACGGAACAGCTGGTAGTTTCGAACTGCTGACCTTGCGGTTCACAGCCCGATTCATAACCACTACGCTACCAGAGCTCACTGATTTCATATAGGTGATTTTTTTTTTTTAAGTTTTTATTGTGAATTGAGTGATTAGTTTACACTCATCGTTTCATTGCAAAGCTTACAATCTCCTCTGTGCATCATCATTCAGCAGTATTTGATTCTATTCCTTCTGTTGTTCGTTTGTTTGTTTTTTTTTGGGGGGGGGGAATGTACACAAAAACACTCAGGAATATATAATCATTTAAACAACCAAAGTACACATTCTGCCAGCCTGCTCCCTGGCCACCAGCACCTGGCTGTCAACACACAGCCTTTCTCTTTCCCTGAGCTGCTCTCTCTCTCCATGCCCTCATTTCTGTCTCCATCTCTGTTGTCACTGCTTCTCTGGATAGGGTCTCACATTCTGCTCGTGATCTTCTCCTTTGATGGTCCTAGGGTTCTCTGTTCCTGGACTATAAGATTAACTACTCTCCTCTTTTTGTTACAAACTTCTCATATAGGTGATTTTTTAAAGGTACATAATACTTAATAGTGATATTATTTTTGACCTCAGGGGTTAGTTTTGGCTCAGGGTTTGAAGAATCTCTCAGGACAGCAGTCTTGGAATTCCTCTAGTCTCGGTCAGTCATGGTAGCTGGGCAACACCTAATTCTTCTGAGCTCCAGGAGATGAGGCTACAGTTTGTATAGACTATTTGTCCTCTAGATTCATTTCTTCTTTGAGCTTTTGGTTCCTTCTTTCTCTTTTGTTCTTTGATGAATATAGTTGTATCTTAGATGGTTGGTTCCAAGTTTTTAAGACCAAGATTCTACTCACCAAGGTAGGATGTAGAAATAACTTTATGAACTATATTATGCCAACTGACCAAGATGCCTCATCAGACTATGGCCCTCATCCCTCAAATCCTGAAAGCCAATCCCGCAAAGTGTTTGGTTATGTCTAAGAAATATCCATAACTGTACCACTGTGCCACCTGTGTGTGTGTGTGTATAAAGTACTACTGTGGACTGCCAAAAGAACAAACATCTGTGTTGGAAGAAGTACAGCCAGCATGGCCAAACTTCGTCTCTCATACTTTGACCATATTGTCAGGAGGTACCAGTCCCTGGAGCAGTATATCATGTTTGGTAAAGTGGAGGGTCGGAGACAAAAAGGAAGTCTCCCAACGAGATGGATTAGCACAGTGACAGCAGCAATGGGTTCAGTCGTAGCAACGATTGTGAGGTTGGTGTAGGACCAGGCAGTGTTTTATTCTGTTGTGCACAGGGTCGCTATGAATAGGTGTCAGCTCGATGGCACCCAACAACAACTGTTTATTGTTGTTGTTGTTGTTGTTATGTGCCGTGGAGTCGGTTCTGACTCATAGCGACCCTGTGCTGTAAATCTTTAGGGGAGCAGAAAGCCTTCTGTGGAATAGCTAGTAGTTTTGAACTGCTGACCCTGAGGATAGCTGCCTAATTTGTAACCACTATGCTACCAGAGCTCCTTATATACATATGTATACATATATATGAATATAGTCACACAGATACATACTCACACACACATATAATATCTATATACATATATACCTGCACGTATATTTTTGTTTGGTTTTGCTATGTTTCAAAATTATATATATCAAATTATGCCCTATTGTTATATGGCCCAAATTAAGAATGGTTTTTATGCAACAGAGACCTATGTGGTCTATAAATCCTAAAGTGTTTATATCTAGTCCTTTATAGAAAATATTTGCCTTAGATCCTTGGCCCATATTATTTTTAGTTCTCAAACACCAATTTTTCTTCTGGGCATACACCATAGATTTTTTGCATTTCTGTTTGAATATTTCATGAAATCAAAGTCATGTGGGATGCTTCATGAACTGAATTGGAGAGACCATCAGAATCAGTCAAGGGTGCTCTTATTGGTCCCCCAAAAAGCTAAGTAAGCAGAGGCTCCTGGCTGACCTCTCCACAGCAGCTCAAGGGATATCACATTCTAGCCTGAAGAATGGGTGAGTGAGGAGAAGATTGGTGTAAATCTTCTTCAAAAAGGGTGAATTGGGCTAGGCAATAACTTTCTTAGATTAAGATACTGAAGAAGCGTCCACCAAGAAATTCTGTAGAAATTACTATTCAACACTTTCATTGCAATCTGTGTCCATGGATGAACTCTGAATGCACTGGCAAGAATACCTTATTTTTTTCCTTAGTGAATTAAAACGCAGAGTCTTTGAGTAAAGAAGTAGAAATTTGCTTTCCTTTTGGCAAATGGCAGAACCAAAGAATTCATATATGTCTATTTGTTTCTTCTTAAAAATTGTTTTCCTGTTATCCTCTGACTCTTGAGCCATGACTATTGTCTTATGCAAGGTCTTTAATCTTTCCTTTAGCCAAAGGATGATCTGCATTCTTTGCTTCACCCCACCATGCATTGCTGGACTCCTACAAGTGAGCTGTATGTTGGCTGTGAAGAGAGTCACCTTTTAAGGATTAACGGAGACACTTTGAAGGTGACCGTGCTTAATAAGACAGAAGAACCAGCACCCTTGGGTGAGAAACTGCTCAGCTTCATATTTCCATAAGTGTAGCCCTGTGTGTTGTTTTGCATACACTTAAAGATGAAAGTTCTAGACCCCAGGGTTCTCTTTTCTGCACCCATCATTAATTCCTGCTCCTTCATCCTCTCTATTTAGTTACCAAATCCTCTGAAGTACTATCTAGCTAATGTTTATTGAGTATTACTGAGTTCATGTGTTCTGCTATCCCTTTGTATGCATATTTCATGTCATCCTCAAAACACTGTTATTAAGGAAATATTATTTTAATATTCATGATGTTGTTAAGTGCTATGTGTCAGTTCAACTCATAGCAACCCTGTCTAGAGTTTCCAAGGGCCCTCTGGTGGGTTTGACCTTGTGGTTAGCAGTCTAGTGCTTATCCTACAGCGCCACACCAAGACTCCATGATACAGACAATGAAATAGAGAGGTTAGGAAATATGTCCAAGTTCACATAACAAGCAAACAGTGGACTTGGTATCTGAATTCAGGAAATATAACCTCCAAGGAATCCAAGTTCTTAGCTATTATGCTATACTTTTTCTTGTACACAAGACAGTTCTACATAATCAGCTAAATGGGCCTATTCCACCCTCCAAGTCCCTTCAACCTCTTTCTCCATGATGACCTTCTTATTTTAAAATCCAACTTACCCCTTCTTGGTGAGAATTTCAAAGATAATCTAGTCTGTTTTCCTTAGGTCTGGCATCCATTCCCGTTCAATCAACTGTGGCCTGGGTCACACAAGTGTGGCTCTGCAGGATAATGCACTGGACGGCAAGGTTGTTTTGAACCACAAGGTCAGCGGTTCAAACTCACCAGTCATTCCTTGATCATAATGCGCTGGTCGTTATGAGTCAGAACCAATTTGACGGCATTTAACACCAACAACAAATCTACACTGGGGTCCAAGTGTGTCAACCTCTGCTAACTAAAATGTTGATAGTTCAAACCCACCAGCCACTCCTCAGAAACCCTACACAGAGTCGCTGTGAGTCGGACCTAACTCGATGGTACTTAACAACAATTTCCATTTGGAGTCCTGGTGTGGTGTTGTAAAAAGCACTAGACTGCTAACTGCAAGGTCAGAGATTAAAACCCACCAGCCTCTCCTCAGTGTGAGTTGGAACCGACTTAATAGCACTTAACAACAACAATGTGCATTTACTCAGTATTGCCAAACTGCCCTTTTTTTTTCCACACATGCTCTGCCTTGATTCCAATGCCCTCATCGTCTGATCCCTCCTCATCCCTCCCATGCCATTAATATTTTTCCTTCTGCTTCCCAGATGGGCTTTCTGACCTATGCAGTCATTTCCCCCATCGTCTCACGCATGCAAATTCTAGCTCTTTCTCCTGTCAACTTGGCTTTTAGAAATCCCCCAGTGTCCAGCTCAAATGCCACCTCCTCCAGAAGGTTTTCACTCATCTAACCCTCTCTCATTTCCTGATTCATCATTCATCAATGTAATAGGCCATCGATGAATTTCCCTACTCTTCTTTTCCTTCCCTTTCCCTTCAGACTTGCTCCTCTCTCTAATTTGGCATCCACCATACCATACCAGTCTGGCTGGTGGTGATGGTTATGTGCTGTGGAGTCGTATTCAACTCATCATGACCCCTGTTTAGAGTTTCCAAGGCTATAAATCCTTACAGGAGCAGAAAGCCTCATCTTTCTCCAGAGGAACCGCTGGTAGTTTTGAACTGCTGATCGTGAAATTAGCAGCCCAACTCGTAATCACTACACTACCAGAGCTCCTTGCCATTCTGGGTAGCACTCTAAAACATCAACCTCTCTTCTGGCCTGCCTTGCCGGCTTCAACTTCTCCAACTTAAGCATTTTAGAATTTCTCACGATCCCTCTGCCCTTGTCTTCTTTGTCCAGCTGGTGAAATTATCCTCCTTTATGGAACCGTCCCTTTCTCTCACCTACATTTGGGCAAAATTAGGTGTCCCCATCTGTGGTTCCATTGAGCCTTCTTTGGTAGATCCTCATCCTGTGCTGTTGTGATTGCCAGTGTGTCTGTCTTCCCTATCAGGCATCACCTGTGTCTTGTTCATATTTTGGCTCCAAAATCTTATTCCAGAGATTACAACATAGTAAACTGACACCCCTCTGTGTTTGCAAAATGAATTAATAAATCAATGTTTCTATTTTCCAAATTCATACCACACTTCTAAGATATATTTTACAAAATTTAGGACTTAATCATATATAGTCTTAGGAGTGAAAAGGACTCCTGGTGTGGTGCTGTAGGATCAGTACTGGACTGCGAACCACAAGGTCAGCAGTTCAAATCCACCAGCTGCTCCTTGGAAACCCTATACAGGAAGGCTATGAGTCAGAACTGACTCAACAGCACTTAACAACAACAACAAAAAAGTAGTGAAATATGGTTCATTATTTCCTTTCTGCATACTTCTTATGACTCATGATGCATTATAAATACCTTCAAATAAATATTTACTAAGTTTCTGGAGTCCTGGTGTGGCGCTGTGGGATAATGCACTGGACTGCAAGGTCAGTTTGAACCACAAGGTCAGTGGTTCAAGCTCCTCGGAAACCCTGTACAGGGTCGCTATGGATCGGAAGCGACTAGATGCCAATTAACAACAACAACAACAACAAGTCTCTAAGGGGGCACAGTGGCTCCATACAGTAAGAGCCACGGCTTGAGCCTGCCAGTCACTCCTTGGGAGAAAGATGAGGCCTTCTGCTCCCGCAAAGATTTTGAAACGCCTTGGAAGCCCTGTAAGGGTCACTCAGAATCAGAAGACACCATAGAGGGTGCCTCGGAGTTTACAGAGTTCCGAAATTCCCACCCTCAAGGAGCTAATATCTTATTAAGGAGGATAAAAGAATAATTACAGCCAGGTAAATTAAGCAGCTTTAATTAGTAGAAAGGTATGGAATTCAAATGAAGTGAACCAGCCAAGCTATTTTGAAGGTGGTATTTAAATTGGGCCCTTGAAGAATAGCCTCTACCTTGAAGGTTAACAGGTCGAGATGTAGGGTGTAAAGTGCAGTCGGTAAACTTTTGGGGTACAATATTTGCATGGACAAGAAAACAGGGAAAAGACTGAGCAACAGAAGCTGCCCAGTTTGTCTGGAGCAGCGGAGTTACAACGGAGTAATGGGGAACAAAGAGGCATCCATCCGTACCGTATCTGACCTTGCATATCAATTCAGCTGACAGTAGGCAGACATGAAACATTTCTGTTTAGGGATATACCCCAGTTGAAATTGTGCCTGGGTAGATTCATTTACACACAGTACCAGACAGGAAAATCCTACAAGAAAATGGCTAGAAGCAAACAAAGTCCCTAAATCAGACCAGGAGTTGTAAGAACCTGGATGGTAGTGGCAGTCAACGCGGAAACGAAGGGAATGCTGGGAGGTGAACCGGCTTGGAAGGATGAACAGTCTTTTGTGTTGTTGTTAAGTCTTTTGTCTTTTGTGTTGCTAAGCGCCAGCTTCCTAGCACTTAGTAGAATGCCAGTCAGTTGGTACACAGCAAACCGTTTGATAGATGCCACCCGTATCTTTGGTTTTGCCGATCTTCTGGTTTATCTACATAAAAAGGTAACATGCTTTGTTTTTCCCCCAAGGACAATATTTTATTAATAATACATATTCGCCCAGAACTTTCTTCTTTCTTTTTAATCCACAGTATTTTATTTATGACCATAAAATTCACAAGTCTTAAGTATGTAACTTGGTAATAATAGTTGGGTTTTATTTTTTGGCTTTGCCTTTTAAAGTTGCTGACAATGCTTCCCAGAAAAAAGTGAAATATATTTATGATCTAATTCAAGAGTGATGATTACAGAGAACTGACACTTTGGAACTAAAAACAACTCCTCTGATGTATATCCGTAATCACGGTTTGGGAGGAATCATAAAACATATTCTGATATCAACTTAATTTTTGGAAAGAATGATTCCAAAGAAATGAATGAATGAGAGCAAATGAGGAGCCCTGGTGGTGCAGTGGTTAAGCACTCAGTTTCTAAACAAAAGGTCGGCGGTTCAAACCCACCCAGAGACTCCATGGGAGAAAGACCTGGTGATCTGCTTCTATGAAGATTGTTGTTGTTGTTAAGTGCCTTCGAATTGGACACTGTGTGGGGTTTCCGAGAAGTGGCTGGTCAGTTTAGACCACTAATCTTGTGGTTAGCAGTCCAGTGCTTATCCTATGGCGCCACACCAGGACTCCTAGAAAAGGCCAGGGATCAGTTCTATTCTGTCACATAGCTATGAGTCAGAACTGACTGGACAGCACAAAACAGTGACGTGAGAGCAAACGAGGTCACTTTGTATTTCTCTTGTAATTATCCGTCACCTGCCTAACCTCATGTTTGTGTTTTTCTTTCTTAATAGACAAAAGAAATCTTATCAGACCAATCACCTTGGCATACCAGAAAGAAGGCATATTTGCTTCAGGAACAGTAATGTATTTTTTTTTCTCCAAACTTGATTGTTTTTCAGAAAATATGTCATTTCCTTTTGCTACCAGTTAGTATTAAGGAGACTTGGTAGTGTAATGACTTAAGAGCTGAGCTGCTAACTGAAAAGTCAGCAGTTCAAATCTACTGATTGCTCCACAGGAAGAAGATGACGCATTCTGCTCCCATAAAGATTTTCCGTTTCAGAAACCCTATACAGGATCGCTTTGGGTTGGGACCTACTCAACAATACACAACCACCACCATTTATTATGAACCATATTTTGGGATGTCTGGTTCTGACAAATTTGATGCAGTATTGTTTCTTTTTTATGCTACTAAAATACTTTTTATTGTGAAGAATTTCAAACATATGAAAAAGCAAAAAGAGCAACATAATGAACTATCTTACACTTACCTTATTTCAAATAAAGATATCATTTAAAAACCTATCCCCCTCCAAACACCTCATACCTGTTACCCAGTTCTATGACCCTAATGTGTTATATTGTCAGACATGAATTTGGACTCTTCCTGTCTAAGCTTAAGCTTCGACTCTTCTACTCATTCAGGTTTATATTAAAATGACTACTAATAGTCTCCATATACTTGTGCCAGGTACCGTGCTAAGAGCTTTATTGTATCTCCATGGTCCTCACAATAACCCTATCAGTAGGAACTGTTGACATTTCTTTACACAGATGAAGGAACTGAACCTTATATGGTTACCACAGTAAGTGAAGGAGCTGGGAGTCGAAGCCAGGTGTGTCTACCTCCAAAGTTTATGCTCGCATTTATTACATGGCAAAGTTTCAGAGAGTATGAAAAGGGGTCAGGCTGTGGTTATTTCTCCCTTACATAGATAAAGTGTTTTAAATGCTTTCTAAGTATATGATGGACAGCTTTCAGTGGAGCTTCCAAACTAAGACAGACTAGGAAATCATCAATGTGACAGAGCACTTCCCGGTCCTTCACCTTCCTCACAATTGTTATGTTTGAGCCCATTGATGTGGCCACTGTCTTTCACTGATCCTCCACTTTTCAAAGCATGAGGTCCTTCTCCAGGGACTGGTCCCTTCTAAGATCATGTCCAAAGTACGAGACACAAAGTCTCGCTATCCTCCCTTCTCAGAAGCATTTTGGATTTGCTTATTCCAAGTCAGATTTGTCTGTTCTTTTGCCAGTCCATGGTACTTTTCAATATTCTTTGCCAACACCATAACTCAAATGCATGTATTCTTCTACAGTCTTCCTTAATCATTTGTCCAGATTTCACATGAATATGAGGCAGCCGAAAATATCACAGCTTGGATCAGATGCACATTAATACTCAAACTGACATCTTTGCTCTTTAACATGAGAGGCCTTATGCAGCAGGTTTGCCTAATACAAAATGCCCTTTGATTTCTTGATTGCTGTTTCCATGAATGGTGATTGTAGATCCAAGCAAAATGAAATCCTTGACAACTTCAATCTTTTCTCCTTTTATCACGATGTTACTTATTGGTCCAGTTGTGTTTTCATTACATTGAATTGTCATCCATTCTGAATGTTGTAGACTTTAATCTTCATCAGTAAATGCTTCAAGTCTTTGCTTTCATCACAAAGTTGTGTCATCTGCATTATCACAGGTTGAATAATTCCTCTTCTTCCAATCCTGATGCTGTGTTCCTCTTCACATAGTCCCGGTTCTCAGATTACTTGCTCAGCATATAAATATTGAAGAAGTATGGTGAAAGGCTACAGCCCTGACATACACCTTTTCTGATTTTAAACCATTCAGTATGCCCTTGTTCTGTTCTAACAACTGCCTGTTGGTCTATATACAGGTTCCTTACAGGCACGATTAAGTGTTCTGAAATACCCATTCTTTCAATGGTATCCATAGTTTGTTATGACTCACACAGTCAAATGCCTTTGCGTATTAAATTAAAACGCAAGTACATCTCTTATTGCTAGTCTGTGCTTTCAGCCAGGATCCATTTACTGTTAGCAATGATATCCCTCATTCCACGTCCTCTTCGGAATCCACTTTGAATTTGTGGTAGCTCCCTGTCAATGTACTCCTGCAACGGTGTTTGAATTATCTTTAGCAAAATTGTACTTGCATGTGATATTAGTGATATTGTTCAATGATTTCCACATTCTGTTGGGTCACCTTTCTTTGGAATAGGCACAGATATGGATCCCTGCCCATTGGTTGGTGAGGTAGCTATCATACAAATTTCTTGGCGTAGATGAATGAGTGCCTCCAGATCTGCCTCAGTTTATTGAAAGATTCAATTCATATCCTGTCAATTCCTGGAGGCTTGTTTTTCCCCAGTGCCTTCAGTGCAGCTTGGATGTCTTCCTTCAGTACCATCTGTTCTTGATTATATGGTGTCTCTTGAAATTATTGAACATCTAGCAATTCTTTTTGGTACATTGACTCTGTGTATTCCTTCTTTCTTCTTTTGGTGCTTCCTATATCATTTGATATTTTGTCCATGTTGTTAAGAGCTGTTGAGTTGATTCTGACCTATAGCGACTCTGTATAGGGTTTCCGAGGAGCAGTTTGAACCTTGTAGTTCAAACGGCTTTGCAGTCTGGCGCTTTTATCCACAGCGCCATACCAGGACTCCATAGAACCCTCCAATATTGCAAGTCAAGGACTGATTTTTTTTCGTTAATTCCTTCAAGCTTGAGAAATGCTGAACATTTTCCATTTTGGTTTTTTAGCACCAGGTCTTTGCTTTAGCATCTCTACCTTCAAGAGCATGTTTCAGAGCCTCTTCTGACATCCATTTTGGTCTCTTCTTTCTTCTCTGCCTGTTTAATGACCTTCTGCGTTTTTCCTGTATGACGATCTTAATTTCATCCCACAGCTCTTCTGGTCTTTAGTCATTAGTGTCTAATGCATCAGATGTGTTCTTGAGATGGTCTCTAATGCAGGTGGAATCCATACAAGGTCATATTTTGACTCTCAGAGAGAGTTGTCTTAATTTTCTTCAGCTTCAGCCTGAACTTGCATATGAGCAATCAATGGTGTGTTTCACAGTCTGCCCCTGGCCTTATTTTGGCTGATGATATTGAGCTTCTCCACTGTCTACTCTCATAGATGTAGTCAATTTGATTCCTGTCTATTCCATCTGGTGAGATCCATGTGAACACTCACTATTTATGTTGGTGAAAAAATGTATTTGTACATTTTACAAGTCATTGGTCTTGTAAAATTCTATCATGTGATCTTCAGCATCATTTCTAGCACTAAGGCCATATTTTTCCTTACTGATCCTTCCTCTTTGTTTCCACTTTTCCCATACCAATCACCAATAATTATCAATGCATCTTGATTGTATGTTTGATCAATTTCAGATTGAAGAAGTTGGTAGAATTCTTCAGTTTCATCATTCATTGGTTTTAATGGTTGGTGTGTAAATTTGAATAACAGTCATATTAACTAGTTTTCCTGTAGGTGTGTGGATATTATTATATTGGTCTTCAAGACATATCTTGAAATGTTCTTTTTGATGACGAGCGGTAGGCTTGTCCTTCCCAACATAGTAAATCATATGATTGTCCAATTCAGAATGGCCAATACCAGTCCATTGCAGTTCACCAGTGCCTAGGATATTGATCTTTATATATTCCATTTCATGTTGGACAACTTTCTTTTTTCTTAGATCCATACTTCATACAGTCCACATTCCGAGTATTAATGGATGTTTGCAGGTGTTTCTTCTCACTTTAAGTTGTACCCCATCAGAAAATGAAGATCCTGAAAGCTTTGCTCCATCCCCATCATTAAGTTCAACTGTATTTTGAGGAGGCAGCTCTTCCCCAGCTGTATTTTGATTGCCTTCCAGCCTGAGGGGCTCATCTTCAGCCAATATTACACTGCTATTCATAAGATTTCCAGTGGCTAGTCATTGAAGTGGTCAGCTTCTCCTTTCTAGTCTGTCTTAGTCTGGAAGCTCCCCTGAATCCTGTCTACCATGAGTGCCCCTGCTGATATTTTAAACACTGGTTGGTGGCATAGCTTCTAGCATCCCAGCAACACACAAGCCACCACAGTATGACAAACTGAAAGATAATGATGACTTAAGTCATTAAGTTGGAACCGACGCTACAACACTCAACAAGAAATACTTTACACCCAATCAATCCATCAATCAATCCATTTTTGTTGGATACATGTCCTGTTCCTAACACTGTAGGTGAAGAACTCGAAAAGAGAATACAAGGGAAATTATATGCATAGTTCTTACCGTTGGGTCATTAAATGATCTAAGACATGCACAGTGATAAAAGAATGGTACATTAGAATGAGTTGGTGTCTTTTGAAGTAAGGAGATTATTATACAGAATCTGCCTCATTTGTTTCACCTCCATGATAATGAAGAATGTACCGCAGAAGATAGATGCTAGAGAAGTTCAAAGAAGACATTATTAAAAATTTCAGTAGCTGAAAAATGTCTCAGGAAAGAGATATCATTGACACTTAATCAGAGGACATGATTAAAAGTTGTTCAAGAGCAAAGACCTGACCCAAGCCGTATTTTCAATCACCTCATATGTTTATGAAAGTTGGACAGTGATAAGGATGACTGTAGAAGAATTGGTGCATTTGAGTTATGGTGTTGGAGAAGATTATTGAAAGTACCATGAGAAGAGCAAACAAATCTGTGTTGGAAAAAATGCAGTCAGAATGCTCCTTAGAAGCCAGGATGGCCAGACATATCTGCCACACTTTGGACATGTTACCAGGAGGGACCAGTTCCTGGAGAAGGACATTATGCTGGATAAAGTGGAGGGTCGGTGAAAAAGAAGAAGACCCCAATGAGATGGATTGGCACAGTGACAGCAGCAGTGGGCTTGAGTATAACAACAGTTCTGAGGATGACATAGGACTGAGCAGTGTTTCATGCTGTTGTGCACAGGATTGCTATGAGGTGGAACCGACTTGACAGCCCCTAACAACAACAAACAAAGTTAAGAAGGCAGAGCATTCTAAATAATATAAATACTGAAGAGGATTTAAAAAATAAACAGAGGAGGGTAATCAGTAAGCCTTAGCCTACCTAACGAGGAAAGTATATGCATTGACTGAGACTGATTTTCTGTATTTATCTCATTGTTTTTGGTCTCCAGGATGGTTTTGTATATTCTTTTATTATTAAAGATGCAAGTTACAAAGTACAGGATTTTATTGAGTTAGAAGAGCCTGTGGAGCATTTGGTGTTTTCTCCCAATTACAAAATGTTGCTGCTTCAAACAGAAAAGGTATGCTCGATAGCAACGTCTTGATATGTAATTTTCAGAGAAAATTATGATCATTGTTGTCTGAGATGAATGATGGGCACAGTGTGCTGCATGACACTTCACTGGTCTGGACTCTTTAGGTTGTTAAAAACAGCAACAACAAAAGGGACTTTTGTTTGTTGGTTGATTGGGTTTTGTGCATGTGATTGAAAGGGCAAAGACTGGATCTGAGCTGTTATAATGCCACTGGGTCTTATTTTCCTTCCATCTTGTGGTTCTGTGCCCTCTCTGTGATGCCAAGAGACAGACCTTCTGCAGTTCATACATATTTCTATCCTCTTGATGACCCTGTTAAGAAGATACCAGCTGGAACACATGTTCTGGAATTTAGACTTCTTGGCCTGACATGAGTCAGGAGGCCAGGAGGATTCTAAGATCTGAATAGCGAGCTCTGAAATCATATGCCTATTGTTGGACCTTGGATAAAGTCAACCCAGCAACCATAGACTGAGATTTAGGGCATGCAAGGTTCTCTATGGGAAATATGGAATCTGTCAAAGAAGGGAAGGAAATAAATGCAGAGTAAAAACAAATGTCCACCTCAATGAGTGGACTCCTAATTAATGGATGACCTTCAAAGATCAGGATTAGTAGTTCATATTGTTAGGCAAACTTTCTTTTCCTCTTTTTAAAATTTTTTCTTGTGATTTGAGTGAAAGTTTACCGAGCAAAAAGGTTGTCCATTCAACAATTCATACACATTTTGTTTTGTGATATTGATATTCACACCGTAAAAGCATGCTTCCCACTTTCTCTCTGTGTTTACTGTTTCCATTCATCCTTCTTCCCTACTCCTTCCTGACTTCTGAGCTTTATACCTAGGCAAACGCTACCCTTTTGAACTGGTATGGTTGATTGTTCTAAGGAGTGTGTGTCTCCCTGGTGTTATCAGTCACCTTGTAGGCTTGTCTACTGTTTGGACTGAGGAGTGTCAAAGGACCATAGTCTCAGGGGTTCCACCAGTCTCTGCCAGACCAGTAAGCCTGGTCTTTTTATGATTTTGAATTTTTTTCCACATTTATCTCCCCATCTATCCAAGACCTCCTATTATGATCCCTTCCAGAGTGGTCAGCAACAGCAGCCAGGTACCATGTAACTCTTCTGGTCTCAGGATTGTGGAGGCTGGGGTTCACTAGTCCTTTGGACTACTCATAGTTTCTATATGTCTTTGATTCTCTTTAGTTCAGATGCGGAGAGACCAATAGTTGTGTCTTTGATGGCTGCTTCGAAGCTGTTGAGACCTCAGTAGAACATTTTCTTTGTGAACTGTGTTATGCCGACTGACCTTTAGGATCCTGAGCCTCCAGGCTCAGCATCTCATTCCCTCCAGGTGTTTGATTATGGTTAAGAAGTTTGCATAACTTTGTACCCTGTGTCCTCTATTTATACTCATGGATCTATTTTTGCAACATACATATAAATACATATGTAGAGATATCCTCTGTTAAGCCTTATACAGATTTGTGGGTGCAATCCCACTTTCCTATTTATGTATGTTCAGCGTATGTACCCACTCATAGATGATTGTTATGAGTATTATTACAGAATTGTGTATGTTATAGTGTTCATCTTTGTTGCCTTTAACTCTTATGATCCTCCCAGTGTCTTGTTTTCATCACTTTGTACTGACCTCTATCTTATTGTACCTTAGTTAAGCAAAATTTGATATTGGATTACAAAATTAAATGATTTCCTACATAAAAGAGGTTTAAATCTAAATATTGAAAGACTGCCAGAATTTAAAACTGTGCTGTTTTAGTAAAAAAAAACAACAAACTTAAAATATCTATGGTGAATAGGAAACTATAAAAAGCGACATAAGCCATGGAAAAGTCCCAAATAGAACTTCTAACAAAGAAAAATACGTTAACAAAATTAAAAATTCAGTAACCCTAGCTAGCAGCAGATTAAACTCATCCTAAGAAATTATTGGAAGATAAATTACAAGATTTATTCAAAATGCAGCCCAGAGATACAAAAGGGTAAGAAATATAAAAAGGAGTGTAAGAGACAGGAAGAATACCCTCTAAAAGTTCTAACATATGTTTGACTGGAACCTTAGAGAGGAAAGAGTGAGAGACAGCAATGCTTTCCAGAACTGATTAAAAACATGAATTTACAAATTCAAGATCTTTGATTTCTAATCTCCTAAAGAAGCTCTGGTAGAATCGTGGGTACAAGTCGGGCTGCTGATCTCACTGTCAGCAGTTTGAAACTACCAGTCATCCCTGGGGAGAAAGATGAGGCTTTTTGCTCCCGTAAAGATTCACAGCTTCAGAAATCCTATGCAGGATGGCTATGAGTTGGGACCGACTCCATGGCACACCACCACCACCAAGGAACCTCCGAAGCCCTGTGGGTTATGCATTGGGCTGCTAACCTTAAGGTTGGTGGCTCAAACCCACCAGCTCCTCCGCAGGAGAAACATGAGGCTGCCTGCTCATAGTGACCCAATATAGAGTTTCCAGGGTTTACAGTCCTGTGTTAGAATCTCATGATGGCGGTGGATTTGGTCTTTTTTGTTTGGTGTTCCTACACAGTGCCTTACTTACAGTAGGTAGGTAATAGGAATTTTTTTAACTTCATATGCATCAACAACTTTATATTTCTTTTTATTTTTTGTCCCTTTGTATGACTACCAGGGATCTATTCATACCTACACTTTTGATAAGCAGCCAAGATTTAATAAAGTCCTAACTGCTTGTGATGGGAACTTTCAGGCACTTGATTTCATCACACCTGGAAACAAACATTTCATGGTAAGGGATGTTTTATTGTTTCACAGTAGAATCTAAAGATGAAAAGTGTTAAGATTTAAATTCCTACCCATATGTAGGAATTGGATAACTTTGGAAGTTCATGCACTTCAAAGGAAATGGCATGAGCTGTTGATTGCTTCCGTTTTCAAATCTATTCCTCCAGTTGGAATAAGAATATTGTATTGTGTCTTCATAATATTAAGTCCAACAAAAATACCCAAAGCAACTGAGATCTTAGGAGCCATTTTATTTTTTAAATAATATTGTCTTTTAGGTGAAAATTTCCGCCACAAATTAGGCTCCCCTTTAACAATTTCTACACAGTGTTCAGTGATGTTTGATAGTGTTTTCACGAGGCATCATTATTCCCCTGCAGGCTGTTCTGTTTCCAGTACTCTCGTTTCCACGCCCCATTACCTTCTGGTCTTTGCTTTAGAGTCACTGTTGACCATTTGGTCTCAAATAGATGATTTAAAAAAAAAAAACAAGAGCTGTGGATCGTCTTTATTTTATGAAACATTCTGCTATTTATCTAAAGGTGATCTTGGGACCGTTTTGGTTCAAGTTTTAAAGGTTCAGGATGATCATCTTGAGGAACCCTCTAGTCTCAACCAGTCCAGTAAGTCTGGACTTAAGAACTGGATTTCTGTTCCACATTTTCCTCCTATTCCGTAAGGGTTCCTGTCCTCTGACCGTGATCAGAACAGTTAGTAGTGATACTTGGGCACCATCTAGTTCTTCTAGATACCTCTCAATGTAGATGAGGCCTGGTGTATGTAAATTACTAGCCCTGTGGACTGCTTTTTTCTCTTTTGCTCCTGACAAGTAGAGACCAATAGTTGTATCTTAGCTGGAAGCTTACAAGCTTTTAAGACCCCAGACTACTCACCAACCTAGGATGTAGAACATGAACTTTAGGAGCTATATTACGCCAAGTGACTGAGTTGTCCTATAAGAATATGATGTTAAGCCTTCAAACCCAGAAAACCTATTGCTAGAAGTGTTTGATTAGGTCTAAGAACTATCAGTAACTGTGCTCCCTATGTTCTTTAGTATGTATATGAATATATATGAGGGGGCACATGAGGGGTCTTCAAAGAATGGAGTTTTTTGACCTTCAAAAAATGGAGTTTTTCCATGAATTTTCAAAGTTCCCTCATATCCATGTGCACATATATATGTATACATATGTTGTTGTTGTTGTTGTTAAGTTCTGTCAAGTCGACTCTGACCCATAGCACTCCAACCCATAGTATACGGTTTCTAAGGAGCAGCTGGTAAGCTTGAACCACCAACTCTGCAGTTCAAATGGCTTTGCAGTCTGGCACATTAACCCACAGTGCCACACCAGGACTCCATGTATACATATAGCTACAGCTATATATACACACATGTACATACTTATGCACATATATAGTGTGGCGCTACAGCATAAGCACTGGACTGCTAAGCAGTTTAAACCCACCAGTCGCTCTTCAGACATCCTAGAGAGGGTCGCTGTGGGTCTGAACGGACTCAATGGCACTTAGCAAAAATCACAGCACGTACAATTATTTACCTGAACCATCTTTTCTCTTGTATAATTCTTATTGACATCGTTTACCTTGGTCAAGTTGTGTACACTTGCAAAAAAACTGTAGCATGTTGCACCAGCCAATCTACTCAGCTGGGTTCAATAATTCATTGCAAAGGCCACACATCACTCAAATACCACACTCACAATTGTGGGGTTTATTAGGGAAAGTAACAGGTTACAATGCAGAATGAGAACATACTACGAGCACAGTTGTTCCAGGCAGGAGAGCCTCTCTGTAGTCATGCCCATGAGCAGGTCCTTCCCTCCCTGGGCACTGTCACAAAGCTCTGTCAGAGCTGCTGATGAATGCCCACAGGACACACCACTCCACCATAAGCCTCAGCCTGAAAACACATGGCTCTAACTCTCTGGGCCGGCAAACTGAGCTCCCCCAAGTAAGTGCCTGGAAGCACTCCACTTGAAACGGAACAAGCAAACTTCCTGCCCAAAGTCATTCCGCTGTACTTGCTCCATGAGCTAGCTGGGAAGCCCAATCCTGTCGCACGTTCTGGTTCTTGGTTCTGCTGCTGCTGCTGCTCCTCTACCATTCTTCCGGTGTCACAGCTTTCTGTCCCTGCATCAAGGAGGTTCAGTGAGCAGGGATCTCAGGGTCCAAAGAATGTGCTCTTTGAACTTTGTTCTTCTTCTTGATGGTATGAGATTCCCCCTCCCACTTCTGAGACAGCTCATTTTATACCTGTGCTACAGGTTCAAGCTTTACAGTTAACTCTGCTAACATCCACAGCTGCATCCTGTCATCCGAGCAGTATATTCTCCCACCCAGACCCAGCAAGGCAAAAATATTGTTTGATGGGAGTTACAGACTATGGCTAGAACAGACTTTGGCTAATTCACGACACCACACCACTTCCCTCATAGTCAAAGTTGCCTTTCCTATCATCAAAAAATAACAAGAGTCTACTCTGTAAAAGGAGTCCTGGTACGGAGTTACAGGATCAGCACTAGACTGCTAACTGCAAGGCCAGTGGCTCAAACCCACCAGCCGCTCCTCAGAGAGCCTATACAGGGTCACTGTGAGTTGGAACTGACTCAATGGCACTCAACAACAACAACAACAACTCTTTAGAAAGTAATTGCCCCCTACCACTCCCCTAACCTGGGAACCTCCAGGTTTCTTTTTGTGTTGTTAAGTGCCGTTGAGTCGTGTTCTGACCCCTAGCGACCCTGTATAGGGTTTCCAAGGAGCAGCTGGTGAGCTTGAACTGCAGGCCTCCCAGTTCAACGTGGACTTTGCAGTCCAGCACATTAACCAACAGCATCATGCCAGGAGTCCTTTTTATAAAAGTGACATAATACATTGGTCCTTTTGTTATTGACTTGTTTTACATTGCATAATCCCCCAGATTCATCCATGTTTTAAGAAGTTTCAAGAACTCATCAATAGTCCTTATGGCTATGTAGGGATGTACCACATTTTGTTTATCCATTCATTCACTGATGGGCACCTAGGTTGTTTATCTCTTTTCTATTGTGAAGAGTGTTGCAATGGGCATTGTTGGTGGTGTTGTTAAGTGCTATGTAGTCAGTTCCGACTCATAGTAACCCTGTTTAGGGTTTCCAAGGAGCGGCTGGTGAGTTTGAACCTCCAACCTTGCAGTTCAAACTGACCTCATGGTCCAGTGCATTCTCCTGCAGCACCACACCAGGAACATAGGTGTGCATTTATCTGTTTGTTACTACTATTAGATCTCTAAATTGTATACTTAGGAGTTGGATTGCTGGATTATAGCGTAGTTCTAGTTCTAGTTCTAGTTTTCGGAGGTAACACTATCCTGTTTTCCATTGTGCTTGTAACCATTTTACAGTCCCACCAGTTATGGACAAGGGTTCAAAGGCATGAATTTTATCCACCACCCAAACTCTCCAACCAAGACCTTTAAACACATTCATTGCTAATGAGTCACTAACGTTCAATCAAGTATTAGTATTTACCTCTTTTTGGAGAGACACAGACCCATCTGAGCAGAAAATGAAATGGGCGCCATGCAGGAAACATGATTCAATGCACCTGAAGAAAACACCCTCTGCATTTAGAAACGATGCATTTCCTTTTTGGTGCTCTACTATTCACCTTTTATTGCTCTCAAGAAGTATTTTTAAATTTTCTTATGATTTATCAACAGATCTCTTAAGGTTTTAGAATTTTAGCGAATAAAATAATGCATAGATTTGGAATAGGTAACATTTAAGGTATCTTCAAATTTGGTTATCTGATTTTTCTTCTAAAGTTTCTTTAAGAATTATGTATATTCTCATAGTTGTTTCATTTCCATAAAAACTCCATACAAGATATTCATGTTTAGGAATTAGAGACTTGATCCATATTTTCATCTTATCTGTTCTCTAGTATCAGAAACAAAACCAAACCCTTAAATTCTGTCATTTCAGTTACTTTAAGTTGCTTTCCGTTTTGATCCTGTGGAAGAATGAAGGTGATGAAATTATGAATATTTTATAATTTCCTATTTCTAGGGTTTTTTATTAGGCAATAATCCCATTGAATTTCCAAATGATAGTTATGTGCTATGACATCACCATGAATACTGAATTAATGAATACTGGCCCATTGCTTCCAGGGGAAATACAAATTTAGGTTCCCTCAAACCTCTGTACACAACACTTTAGTCAGCTGATCAAGACATAACCTTGTTTTGTGTGTTTCTGTTGAAAACCTTGTTTTGTGTTTCTTTTGATTTATTCACATTGAACTCATGCCTAACAGCACTGCCTAATTGGGGCTTAAGTAACACATGTATTGTCTCCATACGCCACCTTACAGCCTTCCTGAACATAGAGATGCTAGTTAGCACTTCAGCATTATGCCTGGGGGCATTGTAAACAAAGAAATTACAAACAATAAGCACAAAAATACAATGAAGGTGGCACTAAATACGTTGTGAAAAGCCTTTTGTTTACAGTCAAGAACTGAAGCAAGAAGGCAGGGTGTGTGTGTGCATCAGGAGACTCAGTGGTTGCCGCTCTGCACGTCTGCTAACGACCACAAAACCACCATGAATGCTGATTCAGGGTTACAAATAACTTTTAGCAAGTAAGCAAGGTCTCAAAAACGGCACCCACAAATATCAGAGATTGACTGTAGCTTTATCTCAACTTTGTTACCTAGAAAAAGTTTTCCACTCTCCTCACCACAATTGTGGTTCAAACTCACCAGTCGTTCCTCAGAAATTGTCTACAGGGTCTCTATAGGTCAGAACTAACTCGATGACACTTAACAACAATAACAACAGCCATTGAGTCGGTTCTGACCCATAGTGACCCTGTATAGGGTTTCCAACGAGTAGCTGGTG
>NW_006408521.1:31658111-31681507 GCF_000296735.1 Chrysochloris asiatica | reverse complement strand
TATGGAAATAGTTGTTACAGAAATTGCATTGCATTTTTACCTTACAATTTAAACTAATTCCTGTGTATAAAGTATATCCCACAGCCTAGAGGGCAGGGCATATATAGCATACTATCTTGGTGGATAAGAAAGGATACGTTTTTCTATGGCAGCAGTTAACTCTGAACCCCCAGTGTCTTATCTCTCAGTCAAGCTGTAAATTCACTGTTGTTTGGTGTGGGGCTTCGGCTCTCTGCAGTCTCTCAGGAGCCAGGTGGATGGTTACTCTGCCAGCTTACCGCTGCACTATCCAGAACCCATGACTTCCTCAGTGCCAGGGTCTGGAAAGAGTGATGGAAGGTCTTGGATCAGCAATTAAACGAGTCAGCTCAGAAGTGACACATCTCATTGGTCATAGCTATAATGTGTAGAACTCAGATGTGGCTCAATCCATCAGCCCAAATCATTTTACCAAGCAACATGTCTTTCTGTCTCTATGCTCTGCCTTTGGTTTCATCTTTGTTGTTGTTGTTAAGTACTGCTGAATCTGTTCCCACTCATAGTGACCCTGCATAGTGGGTTTGAACTGCCAACCTTGTGGTTAGCAGTCCAGGGCTTATTCTACAGTGCTACACCTGGACTCTGATAAACAGGCCTATGAGGTGAACAGTACTAGGGAGGATATACAGTGCTGAAGAATTTCTGTTGTGTTTCATTCAGTCCTTTGGGATCAAAAGGGCAGCATTTACCCAGAGACCAAGTTCAGAAGGGCTATGAAATAAAGAAATAGAAACAGGAAACACAGGGAGGAATTTAGATAATTACTTCATTTGGTGATACCCAGGAGTCCTGCTATGGCACTGTAGGATAAACACTTGACCACAAGGTCGGCATGAACCACAAGGTCTGAGGTTCAAACTCTCCAGCCACTCCATGGAAATCCTATACTGGGTCACTCTGAGTCAGAAACAAATCGATGACTCTTTTAACAACAGCATCAACAGTGATGACCAGGTGGCCGCAGGTGCTAGACTCACAGCACGTTGCCAGGGGAAGAAAGCCTCCTGCAACCGGAAGATGAAACGACAAGCAGCTTGCACTTTCCATAAGGTCTAATGCATCTTCTAATACTTCAGTAACATCCCTGAACTAAGCACTACCAGCAAAGAGATGAGAAATGTAATTGGCTTAGCTCATCTCTGTGAATGGGCATTAGATGTATTCCATTCAACCATGAAAATAGAGAAGGATATTATCTCAGAGCATAGGAAATTCGCTATTTCTAGGAAATAGCAAGAGATTCCTAGAAGCGGGTCAAATGATGCTAGGTGACCAACCACAACTGCCCATAGCACGTGTCTCAATGTGATGCCACTGTTTCTGCAACGTCCACATGGCATTTTACATTGTTAGTTACTACTGAGTTGACGTCAACTCATGGGAACCTTATGCACAGCAGAATACAATGTTTCCTGGTCCTGTGTCACCTTCCTAGTTTCTGGTATGTTTGAGTTCATCCTTGTGGCTACTGTGGTCACGTTCACCCTTTGACGTCTTCCTCAAGTGGTTCATTTTTCCTGATGCCATGTCCAAAGCTGACAAGTTGGTATCCAGAACATTTCCAATGGCTAATTTTTGAAAGTACATCAGCAGGCCTATCTTCCTAGTTTGTCTTTGGAAGCTCTGCTGAGACTTATCCACTGTGGGTGACCGTGCTGATATTTGAAATATGATTGGTGCAACTTCCAGCATTAGATTAACACATAAATCACCAGAATATGACAACTGATAGGTGGTGGGTATTATACTTCAAAGAAATATTAAAAATGTACAGGGGCCAAGAAATATTAGTAATGTTACTTTTCATATAAAACATTATTTTCATTTGCTTCATTTCACGGTTCTAGGTGAGATTTGGATCATAGTTGTTTTTGTTATGTGCTGTTGAGTCGGTTCTAACTCACACTGACCCTGTATAGCGTTTCTGAGGACCAGCCGGTGCATTTGAACCACCAACTTTGTGCCTCAAACTAGCCTTGAGGTCCAGTTCTTACCCTACGGCGCCACACCAGGACTTTGTGGATCTTGGTTGTTGGTGTTGTTAAGTACCGTGGAGTCAGGTCTGACTCATAGTGACCCTGCACAGGGTTTCCAAAACTGTAAATCTTTATGGGAGCAGAACACCTCATCTTTCTCCCATGGAACCGCTAGTAGTGTTGAAATGCTGACCTTGAGGTTGACAGCCCGACTTGCAACCACTACGCTACCAGAGCTCCCTAAAAGTTATTATACCATGCAAGACTAAGCATCATAGCTTAGGTAAGAGGATCACAGATACAAAAAGTATTCAAGGGGAGAAATAAAATTCATCCCAAAAAGCAAAGATAAAATTTCTTACCTATTTACTGTGAACTATGAAAAGACTCCAAAATCTGTGTGATGACTGCTTACATGTACTCACGTCTATTCAAATTACTAGAACTAGAAGAGATCTTAAAGTTCCTCTAACCACATCTCCCTTTAGAAATGAGAGGTATTAGCCCAGAAATGTCTAACAACTCACCCGGGCCCTATATAATCACGACTTATCACGTTTCCCTTGGTCATAGGCACCATACCATCACAAGGCCTACTTTCTGCTTCAGACATCTCCCCTTCACCTGACCAGAGGGGTGCAGTATTGACCACTTTGACAATTCAGTGAACTTTTCTTGAGCTCCAAATTAGGCATGATGGTACACTCATGAGTTTCGATCCATACTGGGAAAAGACGGAGGTTTTCCCTGGCCAGAGAATACTGCTGTCCTTGTTGTTGTTTAGTGCTGCGGAGTCAGTTCCAATTCATAGTGGTCCTGTATTGGGTTTCCAAGGAGTGGTTTGTGGATTTGAACCGCTGACCTTGCAGTTCAAATGGACCTTGCCGTCCAGTGCTTATCCTACAATGCTATACCAAGACTGTTACTCTACAGGGACGCAATTAGTGGACTGGCCCAGCAAGCTGAGGCCAAACCTCCTTGCCTGTGCCCTGGACTAAATTCCCCTTGCATACTTTGTGGCCGTGGACCTCTGGGAACCGGTCCAGCAGGCTGCCTGCAAAGGAGTTGTTTCCCTTGATAGCTCCTGTGGACGTGTTTCCGACCACTCCAGGTATTGCTGTACCTTACAGACTAACCCATTATTGCCCTGCAATGGAGGAGAAATTCAATGGAAAGAAAAAACAATACATCAAGAGGCTTTCAACTTTAAAAACCCACCATCTCGTTTCCAGTTTCATACTGAGGCACAATCTGATCAAGCCTTGAAAAAAATCACCTTTAAAAACAACAGCCCATTTGATTAGGAAACCATGTAATTTGTAGTGAGATCCAGAGCACCTGAACTCTCACCAGAACCTTCTCACCAGCTCTGGGATCCTGGGATAAGGCACTGAACTTGCCTTGGCCTCCGTTCTGTCTTCTATTAAGTTGTCTGCTAGTTCCAGCATTCCATGATCTTATTCAGAACAACTTACAAAGGATAATAATTATAGAGAAATGAGCTTGATACTCACGAGAGTAAATGTTTCTCTTAGGTCCCATGTTTTATATTAATAATTGTGAGATAAGTAGGAATTTGTTATTTGGTTTTGGTGACCAAATACGTGGTCCAGTGATACAGTAATTTTTAAAGTCTTCCTCAGTCAAGCCAGCATTCCTGGATCCACCATTATTCAGTCGAGGGATGCCAACTTTAAAAGTCACTCACACTTTTTAAATGTCCAAATGAGGCTAAGAATTTGCTTTTAATACTTTATATTTTTGCCATTCTTGTTATTAGCATAGTAATTTCAGTCATTTAGAAATAACCATTTCATGATCATTTAGGAATAAATTAAATCATGGCTTAAAGTTGGAAAAATCTGTATGTGTATTTTGAAGCATAGCTTTATATTTCATTTGTTAATATGTTGAAGTGTTTACTTTGAGATCTGCCTTTTTACTATGTTTATATTCAAGTCCTATTTATTGATGTTCATTTTGTTAACTCTTTTTTTTTTTTTTTTAATTTAAGCAATATTGTTATGTCTCCATGGAGCCCTTAGTGGGGTTATGAGTTGGACTGCTAACTGCAAGGTCAGCAGTTCAAATCTACCAATTACTCCAAGGAAGAAAGATGAGGCTCTCTGCTCCTGTAAAGATTTACAGCCTCGGAAACCCTATTCAGGATGATTCTGAGTCAGGACCGCCTCCACAGTGCATAACTACCATCACCACCACTTTGTCTCCATCTCGTTCCTACCTTTCATGCTGTATCCACCTTCCATGTTTTCCCCATTCTGTGTTTTGTACCCACCTGCCAACTTGTTTCCACCCTCCTTCTTGTGCCCACCTAATATCCTGTATCAGCCTTCCATGGTGTCTCCATCGTCTATCTTGTCTCCATGTTCCATTCTCCATCTTGTTTCTATCCTCCATCTAGTCTCCATCCTTCATCTTGTGCCCACCCTCCATGTTGTCTCCACCACCCATCTTGAATCCAACCTTCAACTTTTATCCACCCTCCATCCTGTTTGAAAATTCATTTTTGTTATAGACTTTATTTTTTTTAGAAATGTTTGAGTTTTACAGAAAATTATGGAGTACAGAGAGGTCCTAAATATCTACCTCTTCCCTGCACCTAGTCTCTGCTATTATTAATCTCTTTATATTTTTTATTACTCCAATTCTAGGATAAAAGAAATGCATAGATTTCTGTGATTTCTTTTGCCATTGATTAGTGCAGGATTATTGAGTTTTATCATTTTCTAATACCATACAACCCTTGGCCACTCTTCTCATTCTGAAAGCTTTTCAAATATATTTCAGGATTCTTTTGTGGGTGGAGGGAATGAGCAGGCCTCGTTTTCTGGTACATTCTAAGTGTTTGGGGATTTATTTTTAACAGTCGACCGTTCTGGCTTGCTCTCCCTCCTCACTCTCTGCTGCCGTGGGGACCGTGGGTGGCGCAGTCTGCTTCCTGGATGTCTCTAATGCCAAATCCCCTCAGGAAGTGCACCGGGCCTTTCTCTCCGAGGCTTCTGTTCAGGATGTTGTGTAAGTACTGCTGCGCCTGACCTGTAGGCTGTCTGTTGAGAATTCCAGTGAAGTCATAATCACTACATTCAAAAAGTCCAGAAGGGTGAAACGTAGCCCACCCCTCTCAGTTCTCCTCCTTGGAGACAGCTTGTCACCAATGTCTCATGACTCCTTCCAGAGATACTCTATTCACAAATAAGATACTCTGTTCACACACAAAAAAAGACACCATAGTGTTATGCAAATCAAGCAGGTGCTCTGCCTCATTAAAAATAAGCATGTTATGCTGTGTGTGTGTGTGTTGCTGTAGAACAAACAGTGGTGCTATAGAATAAGCTAACACAAGGCCAGTAGTTCAAAACCACCAGCTGCTCTTTGGAAACCCTATACAGGGTCGATATGAGTTGAAGCCAACTTGATGGCACTTAACACCAGCTCGTTTTCATAAGAACCGACATCTGTGGTTTGCTCTACAGCTTGACTTGTTCTCACACGTGGTAGCTTATTAAATGTGATCTATCAGCCCCCATCAGACAGATATTAGGCTCACCCCTGTCAGGTCGTAGGAGAATTAAAAGGAGGTGCTAAAGGCTCCGATTTCACAGCTAGCATGGAAGAGCTGAGTTTTTGCCTGGCTGCTGTTGTCACCAAGCTCTGGGATCTAAGTGCTACCTCCCTCCATTCTATAGTGGTCTTCTGTATGATGCATTCTTGTGCCATTTCTTTCCAATTTGATGAAGTTTCTTTACATTCTTCCTCCTCCTGCCAGGTATAAGACATGGGATGCTGAACGTCATGGTCATTGCTAATTCTAGAATTGCTTATTTCCACTTGCTACATCAAGAAAGCTGTACTGGCATATTTATTCACTTATTTCAAACAGTTGCCCATCTTTACTGAGCCTTCCTTCTGTGTGTTTACTAGTTGCAGTTTGGAGATAACATTGGCCTAGAGAGTAATGATTGCATTTATGTGTAATCACTTGGCTTTTATAAGGTCAGATCATATCAAACTTCATAAACCATAGAAAAATTGGCTTTGAATATGTCTCTATGTGACTGTTCAACTTGTTTATCATCTTATTATTGAAGCAAGTAGAATCTGATCATGAGATTTCTTCTTTTCTAGTTATGACCAGCGAGGAATGTATCTGTTTGTTGGAACAGCAGAAGGGCACATCTTTCTTATCAATGCCAAGCCTTCAAGCTCATTTCAGATTCTTGGATTCACAGGTGCTATATTTGAACTTCTATTAAGTTAGAATTTAACTCAATTTATTCCAAAGAGCCTAAGGTTTTGAAGATGATGCTATAGTGAAACAGTTATAGTGTATATTCTAAAATGAGAAAGATCGAAATAACTTAAAGTTCTTGCTTCACATTCACAGACATTTGGAGTATTAGAGCCATTTTCTTCTGATATAGTCAATGCAAAAAAATTCTTTTTCTTGAATCAATTAATGATTTAATTATGGAAATGCTTGACCACTTCAGATGCTTTTATAAGGGTCTGTTGGGTTGTTTTTTCCTCTGACATAAATATTTGTATATATTGTTGTTGTTGTTAGGTGCCATCGAGTCGGTACCGACCCATAGCAACCTTATGCACAGCAGAATGAAACACTGCCTGATCCTGAGCCAACCTCACTACTATTGCCACACTTGAGTCTATCGATGCTGCCACTTTGCCAATCCATCTCGTTGGGGGTCTTCCTCTTTTTCTCTGACCCTCCACCTTACCAAACATGATATCCTTCTCCAGCAACTGGTCCCCCCTGACAATATGTCTGAAGTATATATTTCTTCCCAAATATGTTTTTAGATTCATTCATTGATTTGTAAAATTTGCTGTGTGTCTTGCTGCTGTTGTTGTTGTTAAGTGCTGTGGAGTCAACACCGACTCATAGCCACCTTGTAGAGGGTTTCCAAGGAACGGCTGGTGCATTTGAACCACTGAATATGCGGTTCAAACTGACCTTGCAGTCCAGTGCATTATCCCACAACACCACACTAGGATTTCACTATGTATCAACTGGGTGCAAAACGCTGAACCTAGGTCCTATGATGGTGGTGGTTGTGGGTCATGGAGTTGATTTTGACACATAACCACCCTGTCTCAGGTTTCCAAGGCTATAAATCTTTATAGGAGCAGAAAGTCTCATCTTTCTCTCAGAGCGGCTGGTAGCTCCACCGTCACCACAAGGCCCAGCTCGTAACCCACTACGGTACCAGGGCTCCTTCGGGGTCTTGCTATGGTGGTTGTGGGCCACGGAGTCAGTTCCAACTCATGAAGACCCGTATAGGGCTCCCAAGGCTGTAAATCTTTATGGGAGCAGAAAGCCTCATCTTTCGCTCCAGTGGAGCAGCTGGTAGATTCGAACTACTGACCTTGTGGTTAGCAACCCCATTTGTAACCCACTTTGCTACCAGGGCTCTTTCAGAGCCTGTTGTTGTTGTTGTTGTTATGTGCCATGGAGTCGGTTCCGACCCACAACGACCCTGTACAGGATTTCCAAGGCTGTAAATCTTTACAGGAGCAGAAAGCCTCATGTTTCTCCCACAGAACAGCTGGTAGTTTTGAACTGCTGACCATGAGGTTCGCAGCCCGATTCGTAACCACTACGCTACCAGAGATCCTTCAGAGCCCTGTAGCAGGATTGAAAAGACCAGGGGAATAATTTTGTGGAAGAGAAGCAGCAGAATGCTGTGTAGGCTACAGGATGCAGCAATTAAGCCTGCCAAGTGTGAGGAGAGGAGTGGAGGTTAGGAGAGGGACACAGTGTCTAGAGGTTAGCAATCCTGTGCTTATCCTACAGCGCCACATCAGGACTCCATATCAGGAGTGGACAAAGTGGCTGGAACCAGAGTATCCGGGCATCTAATCAAGAGAATCCCCCATTTGTTCATCAGGAATGTCCCTGCCACTTACATTTTAAAGTCACTTTAGATGTTCAGTAAATAAATTTGAATCTAAAGATTTAGTGACGGCAAGTCTGTAATGTGATTTCTGAATTGAGAAGATAAAATAAACCTATCATCAAGTTTAGACTGACTCACAGCAACCCAAAGGACAGAGTCAACGGCTCCTTTGGGTTTCCTAGACTGGACGTCTTTATAGAAGTAAACAGCCTCATCTTTCTCCTGTGGAGAGACAGGTGGGTTCGAACTGCTGACCTTGTGGTTGGTAGCCCAATGCGTCACTTACTACGCCATCAGGGCTCTTTGGGAAGATAAATGATTCTTCACCACCACCACCCTACACACACACACACACACACACACACACACACTGTGCAACGTGCTTCACTGCCTGCAGCCTACAGGGAAGGAGACCAGGCAGTGGTTCAAGGTTAGTTTGCTCTGTCATAGGACACTAAGAGAGACCCATGGGGATGGGCCAAGAGAAACGATTCTCAAACTTACCAGCGACTTCTTGTGGTGTTGATTCCCATTTCTTTTCAGAGGTAGAAAAAGGCATTTCACAGATTTCCACAGTGTCTCTTTTGGAAACTGACATAGTGGAAGTGATGGTGCTTATCCCGCTTCTAGAAGTAGGAAAAAGCCGACTGGAAATGTTTACTCTGCCTTCAATACTGCCTCAAGGTAAGGATAGAGCAAGCAAGCAACCTTGTTCTGTGCCGGGGATAAGATGGGACTGTCGCTTTGCATGTATTTCTGGTGACAGCATGACCACATGATCAGGTCAAACAGCTTCCTTTTCTGAACCTTTACAAAGTGAAACTGAGGTGACGGCTAAGCGATTTGAGACGTGGGCTCTCCTCTATGCCCTGTGACCCGGAAATGAATCTATTTTATTACCAAAGCAAAGGAACAGGGCCCACTGATGCTTGTGTCTGAGAGCGTTGTCATTGTGTGGAGTCTCTTGTAGTTTTAAATACGAGTGTAGTGTCATTCGGGAGTGTGGTGGCTCCATATAATAAGCACTGGACTGCAGACCATGAGGTTCACAGTTCAAGCCCGCCAGCCACTTCACAGGATAAAGATGAGGCTTTCTGCTCCAGTGAAGACTTAAGATCTCAGAAACCCTATATGGGGTCATTATGAGTAGGAAATGACTTGATGGCACCTAACAACATAGTTTAATTCAGATAGATTATGATGCAGTTACCTTCATGATAAAATTATAAAGAAAGCTTTTGGGGTAAAGTAGTTATGAGAAACTAAGTACTCTGTGTTTTAGATGACAAATACAGCTTTTATGGCTATTTTGCATATATATTGTTATAGAGTATAAGAGAGCTAGAAATCGGAAAGCCATGTTGTGTTTTCATGAAGAATCTCTTCATCATAGCAGTTCCTGGGTCATGTAAATGGTTCATGTACTCAGCTGCTAACTGAAATGTTGGTAGTTGAATCCATCCAGAGGGAGCGTGAAAGAAAAGCCAGCCGATATAGTTTCAGAGAAGCCGTAGGAGAACGTAGGCCTGCCGTGAGTCAGAATGTACTCCAGCGCAGCTGAGATGTTATGTGGGATCTATTTACTTAACTAATGAACTTAAACAAGGTCTCACAAAAGGTATTCTACCTACTGTCAGTCATTTAAGGATCCCTGGTGGTGCTGTAGAATAAGCACTGGATTACTAACCACAAAGTCAGTAGTTCAAATTCATAAACTGCTCTTTAGGAGAAAAGTGAAGCTTTCTGTTCCTCTAAAGATTTACAATTTCAGAAACCCTATACAGGTTTACGCTCTGTCAGAAAGGACTCCATGGTACGTAACAACAGTAGTTGTTGTTGTTGTTGTTAAGTGCCGTTGAGTCAGTTCCGACTCATAGTGACCCTATAGAGGGTTTCCAAGGAGCGGCTGGTGAGCTTGAACCACCGACCTCGTGGTTCAAACCAAACTTACAGTCCAGTGCATTAACCCACAGCACCACACCTGGACTCCTCTGCAAAATGGAGCCCTTGGTGCCACAAGTGGTTAAGCGCTCAGTTTCTAATCAAAAGGTCAGCAGTTCAGACCCACCAGCCACTCCACAGGAAAAAGGTGTAAATCCTGATTCCATAAAGATTTTGGGAGTCCTGGTGTGGCGCTGTGGGCTAATGCATCAGACTGCAAAGTCGTTTGAACTGCAAGGTTGGTGGTTCAAGCTCACCCCCAGCTCCTTGGAAACCCTATACAGGGTTGCTATGGGTTGGAATCGACTCAACGGCACTTACCAACAAACAACACACTGTAAAGCTTTTACAGCCTTGGAAACCCTAGAAAACAATTCTACTCTGTCCTGTAGTCAAAATGAACACCTTAAAATCTTATTTGGCTTTTCATAATTGTTCATAATGATTAATACAATAAAAGCAATATGCGGTGTAAGTGATTTCTCCTCTTCCCCAACTCTCATAGTTGCTGCAACGTTTGCTGATGAAAGAGGGAGGCTGAAAGATCAAATCATCCACAAGTTCCTGTATGAGATTGAGCACGTCCTCTCCTCTGCAGTCTTGGACTTTCAAAGCAACCGCATTTTGGGCTTCTGTAGCCATGTGCCATACATCTGTAGCTATCTTCTTCCTGAGAAAGTATGCCAGAACTTAAGTATGCTATTAATGTTGTTGTTGTTAAGTGTCATCGAGTTGGTTCCAACCCATAGCAACCCTGTATAAGGTTTCCGAACCACCGACCTCGCGGTTCAAAGTGTCTTTGCAGTCCAGCGCATTAACCCACGGCACTAGCCCAGGGATCCTATCAATACCATGCATTAATAAGATGGCACTTAAAACAACAATAGTAATTACACATGCTCCTCTTGTCTGCTTTCACATATAAGTCTAGTTACCAAATGGATTTATTATACACATGGATAAAAATGTCCTTGCCTTATACATGTATTAGCATTGTTTGTTAATCCACCATAAAATATATTTGAGCTGTTTCACATTGTGTCAAACATACCATCCTTTTCAGATAAACAGACATATATTTAATGCCCTTTAAAAAACAATCTAGCATTAGAAAACGTGTTCTATAGGTACCAGGTATGACATGGTAAATTATTTTCCGTGGAACTTTAGACCTAGGCTCTAAGCAAAACTGCACAAATTAATTCATCTACTTTCTGAGCCTCCTTTCATAACTTTCTTCAAACTTCTCCCACATGCGTCACCCCTGCAGCCATTCAGAGTCCCCCAGGGGTGTCTGTCTATTTGCCCCTAGATTATCTACCACCCTTTCTTTCTCCACCCTTCAGTCAAAGACGTTCTCTCCCAAAGCACCGGGTGTAAGCGAGCGAGGTATTAGATATACACGTTCACAGAAAAGAGAAAGGGTTTATAGCAAGAGAGAATCAAGAAAAGTTTTATGGAGGAAGTGATATTTGAACTGGACTTTGAAGACTAAATTAGTTTTTGTAGTTGTTATTGTTAAATGCCAAAGCTTTTTTTGTTTGTTGTTGTTAGGTGCTGTGGAGTGGGTTAGACATGGAGAATTATTATGAACAGTTTGGGGAGGGTGCGGTAAAGTGGGGAAGGGTGGAAAGGGGCATTCCCGACAAAATAAAGAGTATGTGCAAAAGATTGGGGGTGGGGATACATGTAACACACAGGGAGGAAATTGACTAGGTTACTTTGATGTAAGCATGGGCTTTACAAAAATGATTAGAAAAAATTGTTAAATTGCCAGTGTAGGCTGGGATCTATAAAGCAGGCTAACTGCAAAGATTTTTCTTAGTTGGGAAAACCAAACTTTAATTTTCAAACAAAGATGAAAGCCTGGTGCAAGCAAAGGTAGCCACTTTATCATTTTTCTGTTTATTATCAATAACAAGTTAGTGAATTTGCCTCTGACTATAGGTAGTATAGTGGTTATGAATCGGGCTACTAACCTCAAGGTTGGCAGTTCGAAACTACCAGCTGTTCCGTGGAAGAAAGATGAGGCTTTCTGCTCCCATAAAGATTTGCAGCCTTGGAAACCCTGTGCAGGGTCGCTATGAGGTCAGAACTGACTCCACAGTACTTAACAACAACTGCAACATATCATATATATATATAGGAGTCCTGGTATGGCGCTGTGGGTCAATGAGCCAGACTGCAAAGCCATTTGAACTGCAAGTTTGGTGGTTCAAGCTCACCAGCTGCTCCTTGGAAATGCTAAACAGGGTTACTATGGGTCGGAACTGACTCAACGTCACTTAACAACAATACGTTATATATGCACAACTAAAAACCCTTAGGTGCCACCCCCTGATCTTTACTATAATGTGCTCATTTTGTTTGGTTGGCAGGAACATACTGGTATTTGCGTTCTTAAACCATTCCAAAAATTACAAAGCAGACATTATGGCCATGGAAAGATATATCTGTCTTCTCATGGATTGTGGCTCTTAACAACAGCTAAAGATGGAATTCTGTATATCCGAGATGCGCATACTCTGGTAAACTTTATTTTTTAAAATTGATGGAAGTACATAATAATCTGGTATAAGGAACAAAAAATACCTAGAACAAGAATTGGAACTCTGGAACTTTCTGTAAAAGTAAATTCATAACTGATTTGCTGCAGGTGGTACAGCTGATTTTGTTTTCCTGTATAGTGGTCTGCAGCTCTAAGGGAGGGAAAGCGTGTGTCAATGGAGTGTCTTGGGTTAGGGTACCAGGGATAAGATTGAGTCCAGCGCTAACATCACTTAGCTATGTGTGTCCTGGCAATACACTCAGCTTCGGTTGCTCATCTATAAGCCTGGGAGAGCCACGCATGATCACTCTCCTCCCTCTTGTAAGAGTCTGGTGAGAGACCAAGGAAGCATTTATGAGAGACTTCTTTGTAAACAGTGAATCTCTGTGCAAACATGTATCTCTCCGTGGCATTGCTCCTGCCACTGTCTCTGCTGTTGCCACTTGTCTAAGTCGGATCTCACATTCCACTCATGCTCTTCCTTCTTGATGGACCTGTGATCATCTGCTCCTGAAATGAAAGATAAACTACTCCCCACTTATAGTTACACATCTTTTACAATTACACTTGTGACCATCACAATTATTCCTGCTAACAATTACTCACAATTGAATCATAAAATCCTTTCGGCACCATCCCCCACCCCCTTTCACCAGATCCATCTGGAGAAGAGGAAAACTATTCAGTGGGGATTCTACCTTACCCACCTCGTTCTGAATGTAAGCATAGTCATGAAAGTTTGTGAACTAGTCATTTTATGCCTTTATAGCCCCCATTTTTCACGGCCAATGTCTAGATTGCCCATCCCTATCACCATTGCACTGAGGAAACAAGCTTGTTCCTTAATATGAAGAATCCTTCCATTCTGATTGGGATTTTGAACAACTGCATCCATAAGCAAAGGTCCAGTTCATCAAATTGTAGCAATTTACACTTGCTCACAGTATCAAGCATCTTTATCGTCATCTGGTTGAGTTCTGGTCAGCTAGCCATCCCAGCTAGGTCAAATGGGTACTAGCTGCAAGTTAGGGAGTTCATACCCTCTTCCCTGCACTTCAGACCAGCTGGCTGATTCACTTTCAGCTCTACCCCCCACCCCCACCCCATGGCTACGTCAGTGCTCATGGGCTAGGGAGTGATTTGTGAACCAGTGATTTTAAGTGCTATGAATCCTCACAATTGTACCAATAAGTAACATCATGGAAAATGGAGAATAGATTGAAGTTGCCAAAAAATTCATTTTACTTGAATCCACAATCAACACTCATGGAAGCAGCTGTCAAGAAATCAAATGAAAAACAGCAATGAAGCTGCAAGCTAAGTCCTTCCAGGTTCAATAGACTCCTGTGAACCCAGTGGAGACCTGGTTGGTCAGCAGTATGGCAAGACCTGGGGACTCCTGGGCCCAGAGTCAGTGACATAGCCACAGAGGACTAGAGAGGAGAGTGAAGCGTCCAGCTGATAAGAAGAGAGGGCATATGCACAAGAACACCCACACTTGCAGATAATACCCACCTGACCTGACTTCAATGACTGGATGATCAGAGCTCAACCAGAAGAAGAAAGAAGAGGAAAAAAAGAGTAATCTGATACAATTTGATGAACTTGACATACACCTATGCATGCAGTAGCTCAAAAGAGGGAACAAATCTTTACAACAAGGATCATTCACATCCCCCTCGATACACAGGGTAGACAGGGATGGACAACTTGGACATTGGCTACCCAAAATGAGGGGAGGGGTGCAGGCTACAAAGGCAAGAAGTGACTGGCTTATAAGCTTTCAAGAGGGAGCCTAGATCCAGAGGGCGAGGAAGGTAGAATCTCCACTGTGTATTGTCCAATCTGTCTGGGTAGGGCTAAGAAAGGAGATGGGGATAAGACTCTTGTGGTACAATAGTGAATAATTGTTATCAGGACTGAATGTGAGGGTTGGAAATGTAAAGGTAGACGTTTTGTAGCAAAAGGAGGGGAGTGATTGATTGACTTTGCAGTCCAGGAGTGGAGGTCCCTGGGACCATCAAGGGAAAAGAGCAGAGGGTGGGACCCTATCCAGAGAAAGAGTGATGCCAGAGATAGAGGCAGAGACGATGATGTGGAGAGATGGAGTGGCTGGGAACTCTAGACCCAGAGAGGGAGAGGGGCTGGGTGCTGACGAATAGGGGGGCAGGCTTGCAGAGTGTACTCTTTGGTTGGTTGATGATGCATGGAGGAGATTGTAACCATGGCAATGAAACGATATATATATAATAGGATGCATGTAAAGTTAATGTTCTCCCATGTAAACTATCACATAATTCACAATAAAACATTTTTAAAAAATAAAGAAATCAAACAATGTATTGCATTAGATAAATCTGCTGCACAAGACTTCTTTAAAGAGAGCTAAGATACCAGCTTGAGGACTAAAGTGTGACATGGTATTTTCAATATGAATATGAAAGGTGAGCAGTTAATAAGGAAGACTGTAGAATAATGGATGGATTTGAGTTAGGGTGTTGGAGAAGAACATTGAAAGTACCGGGGACTGCCAGAACATCAAACAGATCTTGTTGGGAGATGCATTGTCAGAATTCTCCTTAGAAGCCAAGATATCGAAACTCTGTCTCTCATACTTCAGCTATGTTATCAGGAAAGACCAGTCCCTAGAGAAGGACGTCATGCTTGGTAAAGTGGAGTGTCGGTGAAAAAGAGGAAGGCTCCCCCTCCCCCAAAGAGATGGATTGTCAGAGTGGCAGCAGCAATGGGTTCAAGTGTAGCAAGAATTGTAAGGATGTTGCAGGAATGGAACAGTATTTCGTTCTTTGGTGCACAGGGTCGCTGCAAGTCAGAACCACTTCACAGTACCTGACAACAATTAACTAGAAGATACTTTCATACCAAATAGAAAAGGGCTTGTTAATAAACAAAAGTATCTGTAATCCCCTTAGACAAGTCATGTGATAGGCTTACATTTACAATTTTGTTTCTAAAACTTAGGAAACGCTTGTTTGGTGTCAGAGCCATTCTTACCAGACACAAGGGATTCAGTCGCTGAAGATTTCACTGGATGGACAAGACATTCTGGTGAATGGGAAAAACGATGGCACCCTTGTTTGTCTAAAATGGAAGTACGTATTGTACACAGTAAGTGACTTCACAGAGCACAGGCTGATCAGTCCTCTATTTTGTCAAACTGTTGAGGAGCACCAGGGATGAGCATAATTCTGAATAGTTTGTTGTTGTTGTGAAGTGCCGGCGAGTCAGTTCCGACCCATAGAGACCCTGTATAGGGTTTCCCAGGAGCTGCTGGTGAGTTTGAACTGCCGACCTTGCAGTTGAAAGGACTTTGCTGTCTGGCACGTTAACCCACAGTGCCACACCAGGAGTCCTTACTCACCTCTAAAAACTCTGATGTATGTATGTGTATGTAGATACACATCTTACTCTTTTTTTCTTACATTTTACATATGCTACTATTAATTTATTTAGATTTTCCTTGGTGGTGATTATGTGCCATGGAGTCAGTTCCGATTCATAGCAACCCTATACAGGGTTTCCGAGGTTATAAATCTTTACGGGAGCAGAAAGCCTCATCTTTCTCCCTTGGAACAGCTGGTAGTTTTGAATTGCTGACCTTGCAGTTCGCAACCTGATTCACAACCATTACACTACCAGAGCTCCTTTAGATTTTGCTTAGGTTAGCAAAATTAAAATAAGTGCATACTATCCAGGCCTAGAGATGGTGATGTGCTGTGGAAAGCAGGAAGTGTGCCCGTAGCAAGAAGCAGACAACAACTCTACAAAAATTGCCTTGTCTGATCTGCAGATGAGCAATCAGATATTATCTCCATGGTCATTGTATAATTCAGTCCAACAAAAATAGTGTTTCCTGGTGCCTCCTGTGATCCAAACAGTGATGAAGCATGACCTGACTCAGTAATGTGAGCACGTTCAGAGTTGTTGAGATATTTGTATCACAATATTTTGAGCAGTACTTTATTTCAGAGACTTGTTATAGGACGTCATCATCCTTGGCCATTTTATCCTAGCATCCCTGAATAAAATGTTAACTTGTGTCTCACTCTCTAACCCATTGCCCTCAAGTTGGTTCCAACTCACAGCCACCTCAGAGGACAGAGTAGAAGTGTCCCAGTACAGTTTCCCAGTTTGTCATTTTTACGGGTGCAGACTGCTTTATCTTTTTCCCATGGAGCAGCTGATGAGTGCAAATGGCCAGCCTCGTGGTTGGCATCCAGCCGCTTAACCACTGCGTCACCAGGGCTTCATATCTCACTCTCTAAGTCTTATCATAATTAGTGAGCAAGCAGCATCCCAGGCAGAACTGAACCAGAGCTGGAGCCCTAGCTATCAAAGGAAGGACAGCGCGGCCACTGCAGTTAACTACATGCTTTGAACTCAAAGCAAAGCTGAGTTTGAAACCTCAGGTCAAACTTTATTCTCATATGACCTTAGAATCTCTAAACCATCTGTACCAATATTATTCAAGATGTGGTATGTTAGAAATGCATATTTTTGCCCTCCCCACCCCCCACTTACTGAATCAGAACCTCTTTAGGTAAGGGCCCAGGATTTGTATGTTAACAAACCCTCCAGGTAACCCAAAGAGACCCCAAGGAGTGCAAATGGTAAAGGTAATACTGAACTACTAACAGTAAAGTTAGCGGTTCAAACCCACCCAGAGGTACCTTGGAAGACAGGTCTGGCAATCTGCTTCCGAACACCTCACAGAACAAAGTAAAACTCTACTTCCTGTAGAACTCAGCACACACGAGGTTGGAATCAACTCAATGGCAACCAGGTGATGCACACTCAAGTTTTGAAAACCCAGTGTATTGTTGTTGTTAAGTACTGTTGAGTCGGTTCTGACTCATAGCTACCCTGTATAGGGTTTCTGAGGAGTGGCTGGTGAGTTTGAACTGCTGACTTTGCAGTGCAGTGCATTAACTCACAGCACCACACCTGAGTGAAAGCAATTATGCCCCCAGGCCCGTGGGCGGGTGTCTATAAGGACTAAATGAGATCATGTAAGTGATCATATACAGGGGACTTCAAAAAGTCTGTGGAAAGATTCCATCATCTTTCCTTTCCATTGTCCCACCAACTCTGTGAAACTCCCTCATATACGTGCCCAGCACCTAGCACGTTGTTAAATGCCATCAAGTTGGTTCCAACTCATAGTGATACTGTATAGGGTTTCCGAGGCTTTTTAAATCTTCACAGGAGCAGAAAGTCTCATCTTTCTCCCATGGACAGACCATCAGACTCGAACTGTGAACCTTGTAGTTCGCAGTCCAGTGCTTCTCGTATGGAGCCAACTGTTCTTAGGTCTCAATTATTTCAATGACTTTCTTGTGCAATATCCAAGGTGTGTACAGAGAACATGTGTGTTGGGTAAGCGTCTGGGGAAAGCATGAGAGAGGTCACCCAGAAAGGCCAAGAGACTGTGTCCTGTAGTCCGTGAAAGGGATTACTCACAGAAGTAGAGTCTTAATAATTACAGGAAACTGCAGAAAATTTCCACAGTTTTCTTCCTTTATGCAAAAAGAATGGGTAGATACCTATAATTAATACTTCTAAATGTGACCTTTGAAATGTGTGTTTGCTTTTTGTTAATATAGGAGCTTTAAAGGAATCTTAGCCACTGACTGTTTTGACTATTTTCTGAAATTTGTAAATTTTCTGGACAACATCATGGACCAGGAGAATCATTGTTTAAGAACAATAAAAAACCAGCCTGTAGCTTCGGAATCAGAATATGACCTAACAGTTAAGTTCCGATGTATCTTTCTGTCTCTTTTTAAATTCAAGATCAATTTGCAACTTGTGGTTTTATTTAAGCAGATATTTAGTAATACTCTTCATCCATGACTTTCAAAAAGAGTATGAGCTACATCTGAGATGAATTACTCAGATTTTTCTCCAGGCAATCTCAAACAGTACAGCTCTACTGTCATTCAAACCCCAATACAAAGATCTGGGTTTGTCTGAGGGGTGAAAAAATACTACCAATATGGGTTCTTTGCCAAATTGTTGTTATTGTTAAGTACTGTCCAACTGTTTCTAACTCATATCAACCCTGTATAGGGTTTCCAAGGAGCAACTGTTGGGTTTGAACCACCGACCTTGTGGTTAGCAGTCCAGTGCTGATCCTACAGCACCAGGTCTTTCTGTAATTATATCACATATGTTATTTATGGGAGTCCTGGTGTAGCGCTGTGGGATAAAGCACTGGACTACAAGGTCAGTTTGAACCTCAAGGTCGGCAGTTCAAACTCACCAGCTGCTCCTTGGAAACTCTATGCAGGGTCCCTGTGAGTTGAAGCTGACTCAACAACACTCTTTTATTATTATTATTTAAGAGGAATCCAAGGATGGTGCACACAGTTAAGACACTTACTGCAACTCTGAAGATTGGGGGGTTTGAGTCCTCCCAGAGACACCTCAGAACAAAGGCCTGGAGATCTGCTTCAGTGAGAAAGTAGCCATTCAAAGCCCCGTGGAGCACAGTCCTACTCTGACACACACGGAGCCACCATGAGCTAGAGTCAACTTGACGACATCTGGTTTGATTCTTATTATTTAGGGACATCCCAATCAGAAGCCAACATTCAATCATTCATTCAGCAAATATCCACTGAAAGTATACAGTGTGCTGGACTGTGGGGGAAAGCTATAAATCAGATAGAAAAAGGTTTCAACTCTCATGGAACTTACATTCTAATTGGGGGATGGGAATGGGCATGGAGAGGCTGCCAAATAAACCAGTAAATAAGAAAATATTAGATACTGACAAATTCGATTCACCAAATAAAAACAGATTGGTGTGATAGAGTTTGGCTAGCTAGATAAACTCACCAAGCCAAAACATGAAATGGAAGCAGAGGTGGGAGTGAGGGAGGTAAGAGTACTTAGGGCCAAAGGGGAGAGGTCAGAAAGACCTTGGTGTGTTTGAGGATCTACCAAAGGCCTGTACCGTTGAGGCGAGCCAGGGAGAGTGTGGGAGGAGGTGAGGGCTTAGGGTAGCAATGCAGGGCTTTGTAAACCAGATAGAGAGTTTGAATTTGATTCTACATGTTGTGATAACTTATTGAAGTGTTCTAAGCGTAGCTGTTATGAATCAGGCTGTGAACCGCAAGGTCAGCAGTTCGAAACTACCAGCTATTCTGTGGGAGAAAGATGAGGCTTTCTGCTCCTGTAAAGATTTACAGCCTTGGAAACCCTGTACAGGGTTGCTATGAGTTGGAACCGACTCCAAGGCACATAACAACAACACAACAAGCAGAGGATGAACAAGATCTGATTTGCATTTTTTAAAATGTTCCTTTGCTACTATGTGGAGAATGTTTCCTGTGGGGAAGCAAGATAAGATAGAGTCTTGAGTTCTGGAAAGACAGATATCAGGATTAGAGTTGTTGATTTGAGATTCATAGGCATATAAATTGCATTTATAAAGCCATAAAATTAGGCAAAGTCCCCATGGAAAAGTGAATGGCAAAAAAGCAGAAGAGGACCAGGACATAACAACTTCTAGAGATCCCCAGAAAAGTTTGGGGAAGTAGCATCCAGTGAGGTCAGAGCAGAACCAAGAGTGTGCCATCCCAGCCTCTTTCCAGATGTTTGGCTGCCCAGGGAAGCCTAGAAACGGTGTGGTAGTTAACAGGGAGTTCAGAGTTTAAGAGAGAGGCGTTCTCTTAGATGGGAGGTACCAGAACATGATTGGATCAGGTAGACAAGGGAAATGGAGGGCATTTAAGTCAAGATAGGAAACTAAAACAGGCTCCACAGGCCCACAGGTGAAGGAGATATGAGTTCTTAGTGCCAAAGGCCAAAGGTCAGAAAGAGAGCGTGGTAGATGAGAAAAATGGACGAGGCAGAGGGAGATGGGATATAAGAAAACTATGAGAAGAATGAAAACATCAGATCCTAAGCAGTAATGGTGGGGGGCCGGGGGAGAGGGGGGAGATAGTGGATGGGCAGGGACACTTGGTTCCCAGTACCAAGAAAAGAGACATAAAGTGACTTGGTGGCAGTGTGACTGAGGTTATTTCTGCACTCTCAATGAACAGTATGACAAGGTTATTAGCTCAAATGGAGCTGAGAGCAGGGGAGGAATGTGTAGGAGGTATGAGGAAAGTCTAAAAGATGGTGTTTGGGAGACTGTAAAGTGAATGCGCTTGAGGAAGATGAGCTCTCTAGGCATTGTGAAGCATCATTTAAGGTTCGTCCAACAACTGTGTGCCTCAATTTTCAGAGGACACTCCTGGTGTCTTTTCTGATTAACACTCATTTTCACTCTCAGAAATGTCCCAGTTTGAACAACAAATTATGTGGTTACCTAGTTCAGACCAGCTGGTTGGTGAGTTTGTCTCTTACATTTATGAGCCCAGTACAGACATTGTTATTGTTGTTGTTAAGTGCTGTCAAGTTGGTTCTGACCCATAGCAACCCTGTATAGCAGGAGCAGCTGGTGAACTTGAACTGTAGACCTTGAGGATTAAATCAACTGTACAGTTCAGCGCATTAACCCACAGCACCACACCAGACTCCAGTACAGGAATAGAAAAACCGAATTGTTGATTTTAACAAAATTTGGGACTTTACCAGATGTGTGGAGCCCTAGTATAGTGCTGTAGAACAAGCACTAGACTACAAGATTGGTTTGAACAATGTCAGTGGTTCCAACCCACCAGCTGCTCCTTGGGGAACCTACACAGGGTTCCTATGAGTCAGAACCGACTCTATGTTACTTAACAACAACAACCAGCTATGTATGCTGGAAAGACAGAAATGAGCGGAGAGGTAAAGAGTGATCATTATAGATCCTGAATTAACTAGACAGGGAGGACTGTGGTGGGTGAAACTGTGTGTGTGTTTAGGGAGGAAAATGGTCGATCAAAGGATTGTCGCCTCCATGAACTAGAATACTTGGATGCCGAAGGAGGTGTTATACAGGAGGCTATATACACAGCAGAGTGGTTGCAGTTGAGATTTTGGTCATGGTTGTACAGGGCCAAGGATGTGACCCAGGGGAGTGGATGGCTTCAATGGAGTAGACCTAAGTCATTATTGTCTTTTCCTAAATGTCATAACTATATTTTTGGTTTTATGATCAAAAGCTATGTAAAGCTCTTTGTACCACTGATGGCTTTACACTTTATAAAAAACATGGAAATTTTAAGTTTAGAAATAAAGGCTATGCCTTTCCCATCCATCAAGATTCAACCTCAGCGTCTACATGCTCAAGATCAGAAAGCCAGTGGGGAGATGGGTGGTGGTAAACCATTAAGTTTCTCATTGCACGTGACATCTATAGTTTAAAAGCAATTGTACCCTAACCGGAGACACAGTGACACCAGAGATGGAGGCAGAGGTTGAATGCATGGAGAGTTAGAGCACCTGAGGACTCTAGACTCATGGAAAGAGAAAGGCTGTGTGCTGGCGGCCAGGAGGCAGGCTTGCAGAACGCGCCCTTTGGTTGTTTAAATGATTATATATTTCTGAGTGTTTTTATGTACATAAAAGAAAAAAGAAAGAAAAGCAGAGGGAATAGAAGCAAATACTGTTAAATGATTATGTATTGAGGGAATTGTAATCATTGCACTGAAACAAAATATGATAGGATGAGTGCAAAACTGATGCTCTCCCATGTAAAACTATCACTCAATTCACAATAAAAAGCTTTAAACCAAAAAAAGCAATTGTGATGACTAGGAAAGACACTGTGGACAGACTGGTAGGAATAAACTTAACAAGGCACATTAAATATTGCATTTTGGGCTGGCAAAATGTTTGTTTTTTTAAAACGTAACAAATGCAAAGGAATTAAAGATAGTTACATTGAACAAGAAGAACTTATGAATTCTAGATTAAATTTAACAATTGTCTTTTCTTCTAAGGCATCTCAGACACAGCTGCCAAGCATTGACTCCTCACAAGAGGAATTAGACTCTGCCCAAGACATGAAGAAAATTTCCTGGATACAAGCAAAGAGTCAAGAGGTAAATAAAGCTTGAGTATGTTTGAGATGTGTGCCAGATAGATTCATTTCCTATGAAAATCTAGTGGAAAGTTGCATGGAAGAACAAGATGCCACTTGGCAGAGCATTGCATTCTACAAGTGGAACTTGTAAAAGCAATTAAAAGCCCATAACGCAACCAAATGTTTTATCATAAGGCAGGTGAACATTAAGAATTGTTACATAGCTAATGTGAAACCTGACAGTATCCAGGTAAGCCAACGCGAAGAATGAACTATGATAGCCCACCTGGAGTGATTTGTTCGGGACGTTGGGAGGCTAATATGAACAAAAGGCAGGAACAAAAGGGGAGTGTAGCTTGGGATGCCTGGAGAGGTGAAATAGCTGGAGTACGTGTATGGATTTAGCTCAATTAACTCATCTCACATAAATTCCCAGGAATATGGCATCTTGGTTTTTCTTTGTCAAGTATTCACTAATTTTTCACTACTAATTATTTTCCTTCCATTGGTCTCATAATGGACACAAGATCCAAGTTGTTTCAGTGGTCACTTAAACATATGTAGTAACAGTCAGACGAAGCAAGGCATTACAGTGCATTTGTCTTTATTTATGTACACTTGAGATCGTCACTTCTAAAGATGCTTACTGGTTTCTAGAAAGGGGTATCGATCTATGGAATCTTTGTTAAGTGATCTATTTACTTCATTTCAGGCCATCAAAAAAGAGGTTAAACAGTTCTCCACGAAGAGGAAAGAGATAAAGAAAGCCATCAAAGCGCTTGCTAAAACAGTAAGCATTAGGATTTTATAGACGAATACTTTTGACTCTCAGTCTAAAATTACTATTGAGACTTTATTTTGTTCAACATAGCACGTGTAACTATTCCCTTTTTGTTCCCTCTACATATAAACTCAAAGGAGCTCTGGTAGCGTAGTGGTTACGAATCGGGCTGCGAATCCCAAGGTCAGCAGTT
>NW_006408521.1:31655759-31657171 GCF_000296735.1 Chrysochloris asiatica | reverse complement strand
GCTTTCTACTCCCGTAAAGATTTACACCCTCGGAAACCCTGTACAGGGTCGCTATGGGTCGGAACCGACTCGACGGCACTTAACAACAACAATAGCAACAACATATACCTAGTGCCTATTCAAATTCTTTCAAAGTACTAGAAAACTCTTCTGGATGCACTTAAATACCCAAGCTAACTGGTCGCTCCTTCCTAGAGGTACTAGCCTCACTGGACCAGGCACACAGCTGGTGTCCTAGGGACGTCTCTTCCCCACGTCCCTAGGAATACCCTCACAACCCCTTTTCTCTCTCTTTCCTTCTTTTTAACATTAAAATTTTTTCTTTTTCTTTCTTTTTACCTTTTTACTGTGGTTTGGGTGAAAGCTTACAGAGCAAATTAGCTTTGCATTCAACAATTTACACACATTGAATGTTGTGACATCTGCGGCAATCCCTTCAATTAAGTATAAAAACACTTTTAACTACTTCCTCTCTGACTTCCAAGTTCCATTTATCCTTCTTTGCTGCCAACTCCTGCCTTCTGAACTTTACTTTTGGATAAGGTGGCAGTTCAAACCCACCAGCTGCTCCTTGGAAGTCCTAGACAGGGTCACTACGAGTGGGAACCAACTCGACGGCACTTAACAACAACAACAACAAGCTGCCCTATTAAGGATCCCTGGTGGCATGGTGGGTTACATGTTGGACTGGTAACTTGCAAGGTCAGCTGTTCAAATCCACCAGCTGCTCTGTGGAGGAAAGATGAGCCTTCCTGCTACTTGACAGCATATAGCAGTGTATGGTTTCATCTAGTTAATTGTACTGAGGAGTTAGTCACTTAATAGGTCTGTCTGTTTGGCCAAAAATTGACCTCTGGAGGTGGGTTCAATTCCAGGCTTGAAGTATGTGTGTAACTAACAGCCGCAGTCCCAGGGGTCTATCAGTCTCTATCACACCATTAATCTGGTCCTTTTTACCCTTTTGAATTTTCAGAACCTGCCTCAATAACTGCAGTAAGTCCACAAATTCATTCTCTCAGTAGCTACATCTAGATAAACATCTTTTTTTTTTTTTATGATTGATGATAGTCTAATAAGACTAGAAAGTCCATCTCTCTAAAGTTTAATTCTTTGTTTATTACCACTCATTCTTATTTTAAAATTCAGGTTCAGAATATGATGGAAGAAAATGAAACAGTAGCCTTTATCGCAAAATTAGAGGAATCAGAGTTTAGCCTGGATCTTGAGGAGTTGGAGAGGCTTCATGATGAAAGCGAGGAGGAAGTGGCGAAGGTATGAAGACATTTAGTGGAAGCATCATAAAGTTATAAGGAAAGGGGAAACATGATCAGAGAAAACTTGTAAGCCTGTCTTCAGCCTATAACTGATTGGAATACCTAAAAGGGGTTCTACAACTTGCCCAGTGAAATAGG
>NW_006408521.1:31611550-31654834 GCF_000296735.1 Chrysochloris asiatica | reverse complement strand
AAAAAAAAAGTTATAAGGAAAGAAGTAAAAAGAAAACGGGAACGGGAACCTTTTCAGAATGATGGAACTAAAGCAAAAACTTGTCTAGCATAGTTTTGTTATTATTGTTAGGTGCCGTCAAGTGACTTATGGCTCATAGTGACCCTACGCACAACAGAACAAAGCACTGCCTGGCCCCGGGCCATCCTTACAAGTGTTGTAATGCTTGAGCCCATTGGTGCAGACACTGTGTCTGTCCATCTCATTGGGGGTCTTCCTCTCTTTCACTGACCCAACACTTTAGCAAGCATGATATCCTTCTCCAGGGACTGCTCCCTCCTGATAACATGTCTGAAGTATGTGACATGAAATCTCACCTGTCTTGCTTCCAAGGAGCATTCTGGCTGCACTTCTTCCAACACAGATGTGTTCATTCTTCTGGAGTCCGATATTCAATATTCTTTACCAGCGCTATAATTCAAAGGCATCAATTCTTCTTTGATTGTCCTTATTCATTGCCCGGCTTTCACATATGTATGAGGTCACTGAAAATGCCATGGCGTGAGTCAAATGCACCCTAGTCCTCAAAGTGGCATCTTTGCTCTTTAAGACTTTCAAGAGGTCTTTTGCAGCAGATTCCCCAGTACAAGATGTCATTTGATTACTTGTCTGTGGTTTCCATGGGTGTTAATTGTGTATTCAAGTAAGATGATCTCCTTGACAACTTCAATCCTTTCTTCTATCATGATGTTGTTTATTGGTCCAGTTGTGAGGATTTTTGTTTTCATTACATTGCATTGTCATTCATACTAAAGGCTGTAGTCTTCAATCTTGATCAGTGAATGCTTCAAGTCTTCTTTGCTTTCAGCAAGCAAGGTTGTGTCATCTACATTATAGAAGGTTAAATAATTAGTATTCCTCCTATCCTGATACTGCATTCTTTTCAGACTGTTTGCTCAGCAAATAGAGTGAATACGTATGATGAAAAGATCAACCTGGATGCACACCTTTTCTGATTTTAAACCACACAGTATCCTCCTGTTATGTTTGAACGAGTGCCTCTTAGTCTATGTAAAGGTTTACATGAGCATAATTAAGTGTTCTGAAATTCTCATTCTTTGCAATGTTATACATAATTTGTTGTGACCCATGGAATTGAATGACTTTGCATAATCAGTAAAGTACAGGTAAACATCTTTCTGATATTCTCTGCTTTCAGCCCAAATCCATCTGATATCAGCAATGACATCCCTCATTCCACATCCTTTTCTGAATCCAGCTTGAATTTCTGGCAGTTCCCTGTCACTATACTGCTGTAATCATTTTTTAATTATCTTCAGCAAAGTTTTTCTTTCATATGATACTAATGATATTGTTAAATGATTTCCACATCCTATTGGATAACCTTCTTTGGAACAGGCAGAAATATGGATCTCTTCTAACTGACTAGAAATTTGTTGATGTCAAATTTTTTGACATCAATGAGTAAGGGCTTCCAGTGTCACATCAGTTTGTTGAAACATTTCAATTTGTATTTCATCAATTCCTGGAACCTTGTTTTTCCCCAATGCCTTGAGTGCAGCTTGGACCTCTTCATTCAATACCATCAGTTTCGTATTTCTTTTGTCTTTTTTAGATGCTTCCTGCATCATTCAATGTTTTGCCGTAGAACCCTTTAATATTGCAAGTTAAGGCTTAATTTTTTTTCTTCAGTTCTTTCTGCTTGAGAAATGCTGAACTTGTTCTTCCATTTTGGTTTTCTAATTCCAGGGCTTTGCACATCTCATTGGAATACTTGAATTTGTCTTTTCAAGCTGCTCTTTGAACTGTTCTGTTCAGTTCTTTTGCTTTATCATTTCTTCCAGTTGCTTTAGCTTCTCTCCATTCAAATTTCAGTCTCTTCTGACATCCATTTTGGTCTTTTCTTTCTTCCCTGTCTTGTAAATGACTTTTTGCTTTCTTCATGGATGACTTTTCTTGATATCATTCCACAACTCTTCTGGTCTTTGGGCATTAGTGTCAGATGTATCGAATCTATTCTTGAGAGTTTCTAACTTTATTTGGGCTTTATAATATATAAGATCATGTTTTCGCTCTTGTGGACTTGTTTTCATTTTCTTAAGTTTCAGCATGAACTTGCATATGAGCAATTGCACAGTCATGCCTGGCCTTGTTTTGGCTGATCATTTTTGCTAAAGATAATTTAAAAATTATCACAACAGTAGATGGGACAGGGAGCTGCCAGAAATTCAAGCCAGACTCAGAAGAGGACATGGAACTAGGGATGTCACTGCTGATGTCAGATGGATCTTAACTGAAAGCAGAGAATACCAGAAAGATGTTTACTTGTGCTTTATTGACTATACAAAGGGTTTTTGACTGTGTGGATCATGACAAGCTATGGATAATATTGAATAGATAATAGGTATTCCAGAACACTTCATTGTGCTCCTGAGAAACCTGTACATAAACCAGCAGTGGTTAGAACAGAGCAAGGGGATACTGAATGGTTTTAAATCAGGGAAGGTGTGTGCCAGGGTTGTCTCCTTTCACCTTACTGATTCAAGCTGTATGCTGAGCAAGTAATCTGAGAACCTGGATTATATGAAAAGAGCATGACATCATTAGATCATATGGAGAACGAAGACTCATTAACAGTCTGAGGTATGCAGATGACACAACCTTGCTTACTGGAAATGAAGAGGACTTGAAATACTTTCTGATGGAAATCAAATAACTGAACCAGTAAATATGATACAGTGAAAAAAGACTGACATTGTCAAAGGCTTTATTTTGCTTGGATCCATAATCAACACTCATGGAAGTGTTGAAATCAAATCTGATGCACAAGACCTTTTTAAAGTGTTAAAGAACAAAGATGTCAGTTTGAGGAGAAAGCTACAACTGACCTACACCTTGGTATTTTCAATTGCCTCATACTGACTGTGTGAATGTTGAACAATAGATAAGGAAGTAGTAGAAGAATGGATGCATTTGAATTAGGGTATCTGAGAAGAATATTCAAAGCACCAAGGACTGCCAGAAGCACAAACACATCTACCTTGGCAGTACAGTCAGAATGCTCCTTAAAAGCGAGAATAGCGAGACTTCTTCTCTCGTTCTTTGGACACATTGTCAAGAGGAACCAGTCCCCTGAAGGACATCATGCTTGGGTTAAGTGGAGGGTTAGCAAAAAAGGGGACAGGCCCCAATGAGATGGAATGACACGGTGACAACAATGGGCTCAAACATAACAATAACTGTGAGGATGGTGTAGGACCGGGCAGTGTTTTGTTCTGTTGTGCATTAAGTCGCTGTGAGTTAGAAGTGATTTGGCAGCATTTAACAGCAACAACATCATGCAACATTTATGCCGCATACTAGGTACCAGGGATATAGCAATGAACAAGACAGGTGGGTCCACATCACTGCCCTGTACCAGTCGTCCAATGTATTGTGATTATGGGTACTCCAGCTTCCCTCTGACATTTCTTTTTTGTGTGTTAACACTCAATTCTCAAGGATTCCTATAGGCATAAACTTCAGGAAACATTCTCAAAGACAGAGAAGTCCTCTCCCCAAAAATGCAACTCAGTGGGTTGGAGAAAGACAGTCAAACTCTGTCTTGTAATCGTAATGTTGACTTCTTGTATGCCTACCACAGCAGGCCTATGGGACAGAGTCATTAGAGAATTGGAAAACTGAGATTTTTTTTTTTTTTAAAGAAGCCACACTTTTATTTTTGACTTTTCACTTCATCTGTGTTCTTCAAGATAAGAAATGATACAGAGATGGACAACCTAGCCAAGAGATATCTAGCTGAACTTATCAAAGAAGAGTGCTGGAATTCGATGGCTGTGAAAGGCCGCTCTCTTAAGGTAATCTCTATAACCCCGATACAGACCTACAGAGACGAGAATTTTCATTTCAGTCTCATAGCAGTGATGTTTAAATATATATCAGAAAATCCATATATAGCATAGAATTCAAAGCTTTCCTTTTCCTACTCAGAATTCCTCTGAGATGGATCATTTCTTTCCGCTTATCCTTGATATGCTTCTTAGCTACAATATCTCAGTATTTGTCTTAGTAGATCTTTCCTTCTTTCCTCTGCAACTGGACTTTAATACCTATTTCAGCAGACCCCATCACTGACATTCCACACCAAGTAAAACCTGGCCATCACACTGGTCACATGTCCATCTGTGCCTGCCTCCATATTTGCTAACAGTCTTTTGTATTGCGGTTCCTCCCAACACAGTTTTCCTCTGTGTAGCATGGCCAAATGTCCTGATTTATGCCTGTTGTCCCAGAGTAACTATTAACTGCACCCCTTCCATTCACAAGCACCCATCCATTTGACTAATGAAGTATATAATCACTCTACATTTATGTGGGGGAGTGTGGTGGCTCCATATGATAAGCACAGGACTGCGAAGCACAAGGTTCGAAGTTCAAGTCTGCCAGCCACTCTGTGGAGGAAAGATGAGGTTTTCTGCGCGTGCAAAGATTTTTAAAGTCTTGGAAACCCTATACAGGGTCGCTATGAGTCAGGACTGACTTGACCGCACTCAACAATGACAACAGTATTTATGTGATTGAACATTGCTCTAGAACATTTCCCAACAACAACACTAGCAACCTTTTGGACTGGCTAATTCTTAGCCAGTGCATTTTCCCCCCCATGCATTGTAGGATCATTATTTTCCTTTGCACTGTAGCATATTTAGCAACTAGACACCAATAACACCTTCTCGCCTCGGACATGACAGTCAAGAATGTCTCTACACATTGCCAAATGTCCCGTCGTTATTATTAGATGCCATTGAGTCATGGATGCCTGAAAACAGAGTGTACCAAGCCCTATATTATATATACCATGGTTTTTTCTACACAGATGCACTTATGATAAAGTTTAACTTATAAACTAGCCACAGTAAGAAACTAACAGCAATAACTAATAATAAAATAGAATAATTATTGAGTAAAATAAGGGTTACTGGGATACAAGCACTGCAATACCATGTTCACTGATCTGATGACCAAGATGGCTACTAAGTGACCAGTGTCCAAGGAGCATAGAGAGCAAGACTGAGATAGCTACTAAGTGACCAGTGTCCAGGCAGTGTAGACAGTGTGGATTCGATGGGACGAATCACAAGATGGGACGGAACAAGACACTGCGAAATTTCATCACGGCACTCAAAACATGGCGCAACTTAAAACTCAGGAGTTGTTTATCTCTGGGATTTTCCATTTCATATTTCAGACTGTGGTTGACTGCAGGGACCAGAAACAGTGGATACTGGGGAACCTACTGTACTAACAGAAAACACTTTAATTTGAAAGATATTGCCATTGCCAATTTCACTTATAGATGTTATTCTATTTATGGTATTAATTTTAATATGAAGAATAGGGGAAAACATCCTCTAGCCCACCCCCAGATATACACAATTGTACTAAGTATTGATTTATTTCATCTTTCTTTTCCCCCACAGTGCTTTCACATACCCTATATGGTTGAGAACTTCCCAATGAAAGAGCGCACAGCTGAAGAGTTGAAAGAATTGGAGTCAGTTTTACAACAAAAGAAGACTGAAGCAGAGTGTCTTAAAGTACAGTTAATAACTATGGTTTTATAAGTTATTCATCTTATTTCAAGGTCTCTGTATGGATTTGAGTGGGCTGCAGCTTAAGATAAATGTAGACATTGTTTGCATTAATCTTTTCACTCCTTGTTGATTTATAGAAAATATTCTAGTGACTTTCCTGTGTCCCCACAATACACCAGGGACTTGCATCCTGTATAAGGAATGCCAGTGGCACTGTAGGATAAGCACTGGACTGCTACCACAAGGTTGGCAGTTCAAACCCACCAACTGCTCCCCAGGAGAAAGATGAGGTTTTCTGTTCCATAAAGATGTACAGCCTCAGAAACCCTATGCAGGGTTGTTATGAGTCAGAACCGACTCCACAGCACCTAACAACAGCACCCTAGACAACTTTGGTTACTCTTTAAATCTGACAATCTACTGAAAAATGAGGTTTGGGGATTTTCCTTGTCCTGGTCAGAGGCTGTCTTTATCCACCCATATGTACATTATCCTCTTCTATCACGAGGCATCATTTTTGAAAAGTCACTGAGATAGGCTGTAATATAACCTGTTCTGCTGAAATGAAACTTCTTAAAGCAGCCGCTGCTTCTTTGGCAGCACTAGAATACACAGTCTCTTTGTATTTTACCTCAGCTAGAACTCTGCATCTTCTCTCTTTCTGAAACGTAAAACAAATACTTAATTCTTCTTAACCTACACTTGCCAGTCCTATGTGAACTAGTTGCTTGATAATCTATAAAGGGAAGATATATATTTTTTAATGCTTAGGTTCTAAGAAAAACTAAACATACTTCCAAGCAGGTGTAGTCCTGACACTAAAACATATATGCACATTAGATACTATCAAGGACACTTTGTACCCTCTTGATTTTTTTTCACAGAGCCTATTTCTGCAGCTTTAGTGTGTTCTGTACAATTTCAGGATCATGATGTGCTGTGGCTTAACGTGCTGAACTGCAAAGTCGGTTTGATCTACTAGGTTGGTGGTTCAAGTTTACTAGCTGCTCCTTGGAAACCCTAAACAGGGTCACTATGGGTCAGAACCGACTCAACGGCACTTAACAACAACAACATACATCGCTTTAAAATCAGTTGTTGGTGAGAGGATTTAACAACTCTGTATGATTGTTGAAATTGTTAAAACCTAAAACTTCAACTCATCCTGTATTACAACCCTGTAGAGGAATTACCTATGCAGTAAATCTTTATGGGAGCTGAAAGCCTCATCTCTTTCTCCCACAGCTGAACTCAGTCATTAAACAGTGTCACCAAGACTCCTTTGAAATCATAAAGTTGCCAAAATATTTCCCTTTAGGGAATTGTTATTTTTGAAGAAGGTCCACCATGTTATCTTTTTCCCTGTTTAGCTACGGAAGGAAATTGTAGAGGCCCAGCCTGCAGTTTCCTTGGGTAAAAAGCATCAAGAAGAAGATGATGAAGAGGATAAAGAAAACATGATAGCAAAAGATACCAACTTGCCCAATTACCTGCTTGGCAGTCTGAGCACTGATTTTGGGGTAGATACCTCTTTTTTGTCAAGCCAGTTGGAACTTCATTCAAGGGAAGATAAGGTCAACCAAATCATATTACTGAAGGTGGGTGAAGTTTCTCTTTATCCTCTAAAGTCACGAAAGTTCCCTTTATCACATGTTTCTCATGGACTCACACTGAAATCTAATGTCAGCTAAATGATCTTTAAAGCTGGTACCTAGACAGGTGGCTAGCATGCACATCATTGAAACTGTGCTTGTGTGTAAGAGCTGCTGTCATCTGTTCAGACGGGAGGTTATTATACCAAGGGTTCTAAATAACTTCTTACACTGACTGGCACTACCAATCATTATTCTTCTGCTTGCTGTTATTGTTAAGTGTTGTCAAGTTGATTCCAACCTATAGTGACCCTGTATAGGTTTTCCGAGGAGCAGCTGGTGAGCTTGAACCACCAACCTTGTAGTTCAAACGGCTTTTCAGTCTGGTGCCTTAATCCGCAGCGCCACACTGAAAGTCCAAAATAAATGAAATTCTTTGATACCATTTTCTGTGTAACTCAGATGCCTATTAGGATCGCCTTGTAAAGTCAAGATATGATTGCTTATCTCTCCTTTTAATCTGGGGAAGTATAATTTTCTCTCAGATATTTCTATAAATTCTGGGGCGCAGGGATAAGGGATCGTGTCCTTCTGTCTCTAAGTACTTATTCTTTACTTTTCACCAGACAAGTCAGTCCCAGAACACATAGAAGATCCTACTAAAGTTTTGTGGTTTTTTTAATGCAAGGGCTGAGATTAAACCAATGCAGATAGTTTGGAATTTAATTCTGCATATTTCTGTTGGACTCTTGGTGTGGCGCTACAAGTTCAGCACTGAACCGAGAACCAGAAGGTTGGCAGTTCAAACCCACTAGTTGCTCCTTGGAAACCCTATACAGGATCTCTATGAGTCAGAACCAACTCGACAGCACTTAACAACAATATTTCTATTCCTGAAAGTCCTTCAGCCATGTCTACAATCTGAGTCCTAGCTTTCGGGCACATTGTTCAGCTGTCTCCGCCTGCCCTTCTCTATTCTGCTTCTCCAACTCCTGAAATTACTGTTCATTTATACTAAGAATGTTTATGCTCAGAAGCTATCGCTTTTGCTGTCCAACATTTACTGACCTAGGTCCTCAGGGCTTCACCTTCTGACTATTTTATTAAGGTATTTTCCCATGCAAAGGTACTTTCCAGTCAAAGAGAAATTCTGGCGTCCAGATCATTTTCCACTGCAATAGTTTCATCTGCACCAGGGTAGATGTTCACACTGAATTTTGATAGTAAGATAAAGCCTACTTTGAGTTGATCCATTGTTGAACTTTTCAGCAGCAGTGAGGGTGGGTCATCCAGTGGAACCTACTGCCTTGTTTAGGAATTGACGGATGCAAGTAGCTTAGGCGCCCATGCTACCTGTCCATAAAAAGAACATGGCAAATGGTGTTTTCTCTGGTCGAGTTTCTAAACAACCTCTAAAACCATCTCCTCTTCGCCACATCTTCCCCAAACTAAATCCCAATTGAAAGACATTTCCCAACTTAAATCTTACATATTACTTAAAAAAAAAAAAAAATACTCTGATTGATTTAAAAAAACAAAACAAAACAAACATATACAAAGGCAGAAAGAAAAGCCCAATGATCGTCTAAGTACCCATCAACAATGTCAACATGGATCAGCATACCTGTCTATTGAGATACAATATTCTTTTCAAAAACTCGCTTGTGGTATAACAATTCTGCTGTTGCCTTACTCTACCTCAGGTCAGGCTAACACTGTAGAATATGGAACCCAAAAATGACTTAATATAAACAATATCTTACAAAAGTGAATTTGCTGATAATTTGTGGAATGACTTTGGGAGGGCAGGTAGAATTGTGGGATCACATTGCCAATAAGAAGATCCTTTGTGACATGCTTTCAGTAACATATTGATGTTTCAGGATATCATCTACAAGGTCAAAACGATTTTTAATAATGAGTTTAATGCTGCATATAAACAAAAAGAGTTTGAAATTGCACGAGTGAGAGAAAAAAATGTAAGAATTCAAGAGATTATTTTAGATCTGGAGTTGGAGGAAAAAGTTTGGCAACCAGAATTTGAAGAATGTGAGAAGCCAGAGAGAACCCTGGTTGTGGAAGACCATGAGGTACTATCTCCTTTCTTCCTCAGGAGACTTGCTGGGCCCCTTACTTATTCACCTTCTTGTTTACATTGCTGCAAGTAATTGTATCCGGCAGCACTCTTGGTTACAAGTAAGAAAAACTGTTGGCATAGCCTGAACAATAACGAGGTTTCTATTCTAAATCTCATGGTGTCCAGGGACGATGTCGACACTGAGTCTAGTGAGAAGAGGAATGAAAGACTGGAGCTTGTGGGTAGTCCAGAAGTCCTCTTTCTTTACCTTTTAGCTCACTTCTCTTTGCATTTCAGTTCCCTCTAGCACATTATAGTTGATATTTTACCTCCCACTCAAGAGAGCTTCTTGTATGAAGCAGTGTCTTTTAGTTCCGATTCTAGATTTTCCTGGGAAGAGACTCCTGGCTCAACTTGGGTTCAGTACCTGGGCTCAGGGAGGGTGGGTTGCACTGTGAGAAGCTGCTGACGGAACTCCAAACTGACCTAGGTCATTAGGATGGCAAGATTCCCAGAGAAAATGGGCTCTCTGGGCAGCCTAGCTAAAGGATGTTTGGTATAAAGGTGGTTGTAAATATACCCTTAAAGAAAACTGTAAAAATTAGACCATACCGTTTTCAAAAGTAAAAAATTCTTGCAAGGCTATTCACAGAAAACCCCTTGTTCACATGGAGCAAACTTGATTACTTTGGGGCAAAAGATAGTAGCAGTGTCTAGAAGGCACATAGTTCCTAGTAGATGCCAGATACTGCAGCAAGTGCCCTAACTCTCCTGAAACTAATTGATAATAATAAAATCTTACAAGGTAGAAACGAATGTGACTTCCAGTGTGCGTGTGAGGACACGGAAGCATGGAGAGAGAGGTTAAGGATGCTTGGCCACATTTACGAAGCTAGTAAGGAACAGAGGAGGGCATCCACCATCTAACCGCTGCTCCCTACTGCCCTTGTTTAAGCAAGTTGTTTATTCTTGAACTATACTCTGGTCATGTGACCTGAGCCTGGAGCAGCCTGTTAGCAGGAAGCTCCATCTGCCTCTTAAGAGGGTCCTGCTCTGCCCAGTCCTTTGCATGCACATCATGAACCCCACCACAGTGGCTTCTCTGACTCAAACTCATTCTACACTCGGGAGGGAGTGATCTTGTTGTGTCTCCCTCCTTAACTCCCTGTAGTGACTGCTTTTGACGAAATCCACAAGTCTTTCCCTGACTACCCACCTCCACTCCCCTTCTTTTTCAACCCCTCTCTCCACCTTGCTTTGTTCTGGCCACATTTGTGTTCTCACAATTCCTTGACTGCCCCTACCTCTTGTCGCCTCAGGACCCTATCTTCCAGAATTTAGATGATACTTGGTTGAATTACACCCTCCACACTTAGTCTAAACCAGGCCTCTGGTGATGATCATTCAGACAGGTTTCTAGAACCCATAGAGAAGTAAAAATCTATATTCCAACCCTTTCATTTTATAGTACATCTTTATTCCAATACAAGAAACCAATTGCAAAACGTGGATGTTATTGTTGTTAGATGCTGTCAGGTTGGTACTGACTCATAGCGACCCTGTGCACAGCAGAACTGCACACTGCCAGGTCCTGCACCAACCTCAGAATCCTTGCTACACTTGAGCCCATTGTTGCTGCCACTCGCTGTGCCAATCCATCTCGTTGGTAGTCTTTCTGTTTTTTCCTGACCCTCCACTTTACCAAGCATGATGTCCTTCTCCAGAGTCTGGTCCCTCCTGATAACAAGTCTCAAGTATGATAGACAAAATCTGGCCATCCTGGCTTCTAAGGAGCATTCTGGCTTTATTTCTTCCAACACAGATCTGTTTGTTCTTTTAGTGGTCCATAGTACTTTTAATATTCTCTTCCAATACTATAACTCAAATGTGCCAATTCTATGGTCTTCTTTATTCATTTTCCAATTTTCATATGCATGTGAGATCATTGAAAATACCATATTCTGGGTCAGATGCACCTTAGTCTTCAAACTGACATCTTTGCTCTTGAACTCTTTAAAGAGGTCTTGTGCAGCAGATTTGCCTAATACAATACGTCGCTTGATTTCTTGACTGCTACTTTCATGAGAGTTGATTGTGGAACCAAGCAAAATGAAGTCTTTGACAACTTTAATCTTTTCTTCATTTATCTTGATGTTATTTATTGGTCCAGTGGTGGGGAGTTTTGTTTTCTTTACATTGAGGTGCAGTCCATAACAAAAGTTATGGTCTTTGATCTTCATCAGAAAGTATTTTAAGTCCTCTTCACTTTCATCAAGCAAGGTTGCATCATCTGTATATTGTAGGTTGTCAATGAGTCTTCCTTCCTCCAATCCCAATGTCACATTTTTCTTCATATAATCCAGTTTCTCAAATTATTTGCTCACCATACAGATTGAATAAGTTTGGTGAAAGAATACAACCCTGGCACACACCTTTCCTAATTCTAAACATTCAGTGTTCCCTTGTTCTAGTTGAACAACTGCCTCTTGGTCTATGTACAAGTTCCTTAGGAGCACAATTAAATGTTCTGGAACACTCATTCTTCCCAATGTTGTCCATAGCATGTCATGATCAACACAGTCAAAATAACATGACAAGCTATGTTATTGACTACCTGTCTAGTCAATAACACAGGTAAATATCTTTCTGGTATTCTCTGCCTTCAGCCAAGATCCATCTGACATCAGAAATGGTATTCCTCGTTCCACTTCCCTGAATCTGGCTAGAACCTCTGGAAGCTCCCTGTCAATGTACTGCTGCAGCCGTTTTTGAATTATCTTTAGCAAAATTTTATTTGCATGCAATATTAATGATATTGTCCACATTCTATTAAGTCACCTCTCTTTGGAATGGGCATGAATATGGATCTCTTCTAATCAATTGGCAGGTATCTGTCTTCGAAATTTCTTTGCACAGATGAGTGAGTGCTTCCAGTGCCACATCAGTTTGTTGAAAGATTTCAGTTTGTATTCCATCAATTCCAGAAGCCTTCTTCTTTGCCAATGGCTTCAGTGCAGAGGGACTACATCCTTCAGTATCATTGGCTTTTGATCTATGCTATCTCTTGAAATGGTTGAACATCAACTATTTCTTTTTGGTACAGTGACTCTGTGTATTCCTTCCATCTTCTTTTGATGCTTTCTGCATCATCATTCAATATTACAAGTCGAGGCTTGAATTTTCTTTAGTTCCCTCAACTTGAGAAATGCTGAGCATGTTCTTCCCTTTTGCTTTTCTAATTCCAGATCTTTGCTCATTTGATTATAATATTTGACTTTGTCTTCTCAAGCTTCCCTTTGAAATGTGATAGTCTGTTTAATCTCCTCACTCAGTTCTAACCTTCTCTCAGTGTGTGGAAGGAAGGTTCGGCTTGAGTTTTGAAAGAATAATAGCAGGTTTCAAAAAGAAGAAGAAGGAGACAAATAGCAGAAAACCATATTGTCTCTTTCAGATTACAGCTAGCAAATACGTAAAACCATGGAAAAAAGCCAAAGGTGAATTGATCATGACCCCAAAATTGGAGCGATGGTTTGCCTTTCAGGTACGCATTGTTACTCAAACAATACCTAAGACCTTCCTAAATTAATACTCTTAGATTTGTACTGCTTTCTAGAAACATGAAGTCATTTGTCATGTGCACTTGAATCTCAGTTGGCCTTGCCCACCCTTCCATGCCAGTGCTCGCCCTGCCCCCAACCTAGATGCACTCATTCTAACATTGGGTAGGTCCCTGCCCCTGCAACCACCCGTAGAGTAGCAACCTCAGTTTCCATTGTCCTCTCTGACTCTGGCTCTTTCCTAGAGCTCCGATGTGAGGCAGCGAGCCCTAATGGACATGATGGGAGGTGTTCTAGAAGTCAAGAAGGAAGACATCTTGAAAATGGTGAGGTTTCTGGTCAACTTTGCCGAAGGTGGAATGGGTTGGAAAGAGTTCCTTAAATGGTACCATTTTTGTTTTCTATAAACCTGAGTTTTAGATATTTTATAGAAACAAATTACATCACCTCTTTGTACCTTATAAATGTATCATGCTAAGAAAATAAAAAGGGTTTTGAAACTTCCAATCTGACTCAAAGCAAATGACACAGTAGTTTGTGGTCTCTACAGAAGGCTGAGATAAAAATGTGCCTGTCATCCTCTGCATACCCAGGAAACCTGGTTTTGATACCTAGCATGGATGTTTCCAGAGCTCTGGCATAGTTGTAGCTACAAAACTATCAACACATAGCTCTAAATCTGTCATCTAAGGGTCTGGATACATCCCAAGTTCTAAAGTCATAGAAAAATATCTTTTCATATCTTTTAGTCAAAGTGCCAGGCCATTGTCCTTGCCAATGTAAAAAACAATATTCTTTTAAAGCACTCTTTTTTACTGTAAGGCTCATTCTGCGCATTTACTGTACTGCTACATTTATGTTTAAACTAGAATTTAAGTTTCCCTTGGTATGGTGCTGTAGGATCAGCGCTGGACCATGTACCACAAGGTCTATGGTTCAAACCTACCAGTTGCTCCTCGGAAGCCCTGTACAGGGTCGCTATGAGTCAGAACTGACTGGACAGTACTTAACAACACCCAGCTTTCCTTTATACCTTTAGGCTGTTCCTCAGCCTACTTTCATGGCCAAACCTGATGCTTTGTGGTCTGAAGAAGAAAAGAAACAATTCAAAGACTATGAGAAAAAGGTCAAGGAGCTAAATGAAGAAAGAGATAAGTATAGAAAGGTGAGAACAAAGAATCAATATAACATACCCTATCCAGGAATTTATTTCAATATATCTCAGTGTCTTTATTAGCTTAAGGGTAGTTTTTCAGCTTAAATGACCAAGAGAAATATATAATATTTGGAGAAGTGGGTGGAGATGAATTTAAAGATTTAGAAGAATTTAAAACAGGAAGAGCATAATATCAATGGTAAAAAAAAAAAAAAAGAGAGAGAGTTGTTATTCATTTCAGTATTTCCTAGATTGTTATCATTTATTTGGTTCTTCATTCATTCTTTCATGTCTAATGAACACCTGTTATAGACTATGGAAAACCTGGTGTGGCGCTGTGGGATAAAGCACTGGGCTGCAAGGTTGTTTTGAACCATAAGGTTGGCAGTTCAAACTTACCAGCTGTTCCTTGGAAACCCTATACAGGGTTGCTATGAGTTGGAACTGACTCAACAGCACTTACCAACAACAACAACACCATTATAGAATGTGGGAGTGCGGTGCCTTCATATGATAAGCACTGGACTGTGAACCACAAGGTCGTCAGGTTGAGCCCACCAGCCACTTCTCAGGAAAAAGATGAAGTTTTCTGCTCCCATGAAGATGAAAAGTCTCAGAAACCCTTTACAGGGTCACTATGAGTCAGAACTGACTCGATGACACTTAGCAACAACGTAACAGTGACAAAATGTGCAAGACACTGCAAGGTATAGCCCTGTATTGCTGCTTCGAGTTCAGTGGGTGACGCTTTTGCTTGATCGATTCTCAATCACATGGAGAAGGCTGTGAGAGAAGAGTGAGTAACACAGTTCTAATCTGAGGTTTTGCAGCTCCACGGTGCACTAGACCCCATCCCGCCCACCTCTGCAGCATCCTTGCTCTAGCTAGCCCACCCTCTTTCCTCTGCATCATCAACTTTCCCTCTCTACTGGACTATTCCTACTAGTACAGACACATGCTATCTATCATATCTCTCGTCTTGTAAAAGAGATTCCCTTGAAAGAGATACAGATCTTTGAAGGAGACTTTGTAACTTTTGGGTTAGTCTGAATTTATTTCAAAATTCAAAGTTAAAAGAAAACACACACACAAACTCGTAGGCCCCACTTTCCTTGGATTCATTGCTCCATGTCTCTGTTCCCCTTTACAGCAAAATCCCTCAAAAACTCTGTTTGCTGTCTCTAGTTATCTCTTCTCAGGCATTTAAAAAAAAAAAAAATTAGTGTGGAAAATGTCAAACCTATGTAATAGTAGAATAGTTTTAGTAAGCCCCTTATCCAGTTTCAACAAGTTCCAACTCATAGGCTTTCTTATTTCATTTGATATGTCCATATGCTCCCTAGCCCTGGATGATTATTTGTTTTAGGTATTGTTGATTTTTATTTTTAAATGAAGAGTTATAAGACTAGTACAATGAACACCCATACACGATCCTTCTCCTACACTCGGTTGTAATCATGAGCATCTTTTTTTTTCTTTTAGCTGAATTATTTGAGATAAGTTGAGGCTATCATGACATTTCTAAATACCACAGCCTGAACATCCCAAGAATAAGGACATTATGGCACAGCCCATGTTCAATTTCACCCAGCTGTCTCAATAATACCTTTCATACATTTTTACTCCAAAAATTGAGTCAATTGCCTTTAGTGTTCGTGCCTTTTAGTCCCCTTTAGTCTAGCACAGCGCCATGACTTTGTGTATCCCATGACATTTACATTTTTCTAAACTCCAGGCCAGTTGTTTTGAGAATGTCCCTCAACTTGGATTTAACTGTTTGCTTATATTTGATTCAGATAGAATGTTTTGGATAGCAATACTACCTAGGTCCTAGTGTGGCACTGTAGGATAAGCACTGGACTGCTAACCGCAAGGTCGGTGCTTCAAACCCATCAGCTGTTCCTTGGAAACCAAGAAACCAGCATGACCCCAGGACACTGTATATATTTTCTCCCTGTGAGTTCACAAACACCAATGCAATCAATACTCCAGAGTTCTTCTCCAAGTCTACTAAGTCCATTTCAAGTCTTCTTGGCCCTTCTTTCTGTTCTTAGAATATATTCCACTAGCATATAATGTTCACACATTAATTAGATTGATACTTCTTTTTTTCTGTGTGGACACTATCATCAACATGATACACAGTTAGATTCTCTAAGCAATGGTATTCTTTTTTGAAGGGGAAGGAGTTGATGTTTCCTGTGGTTCTCTTTTGTTTCTACAGTACTTTTAACTTCTTTTTTCTTTCCCTGAACCTTCAAGTCTCCAAGGGGCACCTTCCAAGTTGCCTTCTCTCAACGCTGCTAGAAGTACCACCCAAGACTACACCTAACCACCATCATCTTTCACCCTGCTGTACTGAGTTCATCTTTCTTCCACCTTATTCTGATCCTGGTATCCCATCTGCTTTATATCCTCTCACTGTCTCCCTAAACAACTGTTCTCCTTGATGCTCCACTGACCTCCTTGATGTTCCTCAAAGACCCACAGATAATTCTCACTGTAGGACCTCAGATACCTTGTTGTTGTTGTTGTTAAGTGTCATCGAGTCGGTTCCAACCCATAACGACCCTGTGTAGGATTTCCAAGGAGTGACTGGTGAGCTTGAAACATTGACCTTGAGGTTCAAATGACTTTGCAGTCCAGCACATTAACCCACAGTGCACATCAGGACTCCAGATGCCTTGATACATGCTATATCCTTTGCCTGGCATGCTCTTGCCCCTCCCCCATCTCTTCTCTGTTGTCCCCTATATACTATGGCAACCCCCATCCTGCTCTATTTCCCTTACCCTGCTTAACTGTACTTTCATTTTTACTTTTTCATTTATTGTCTGTGTCCTGTACTGGAATATGACACGAGGACAGAGAATTGGTCTGTTTTGTTCACTGTTATCTTCCAAGATTTTAGAACTATGTCTGATTCATAATCAGCACTCAGCAAATACCTGTTGAATGAATGAATGAATTTATCGACATCTAGTCTGTGCCAGGGAGTCCTTGTGTAGTGCTGTGGGTTGATGCGCTAGACTGCAAAGTCAGTTTGAAACGCAAGTTCGGTGGTTAAAGCTCACCAGCTGCTCCTAGGAAACCCTGAACAGGGTCGCTATGGGTCAAAACCAACTCTGACACTTAGTCCTGGTGTGGCACTGTGGGTTAATGGGCTGGACTCAGGGACGGCTTGAACCATAAGGTTGGCAGTTGAAGCTTACCAGCCACTCCTTAGAAACCCTATACAGGGACACTGTGAGTAGCAATTGACTCAATGGCACTTAACAACAACAACAACATTCTGTTACAAGCACTTTTCTAGGGCCTGGGGATTTCTGGACTGAAAGATACAGCCTCTATCCTCAGGAGATGACAGTCTCTAGTCAGCTAAGACAGTATGTTCTCAAACTGCAGGTCTCTTCATATTTTTTCAGGGCTGGTAGAAATTCCTGGTCAAATGGATCTCTGCATTAGTTTTTCATGCCTCTTTTTGGCCTCTCAATTCTCCTCTTCCCCACCTCCCAGTTCTCGGCATCATCAGACAAAATTAGATTATCCTGGGAATATTTGAGGCAATGTGATATTCATACCTCAAACAAATTCCCTGAGTGCTGCCCACTGTGTGCTTGGTACTGTGTGAGGTCTTGAGAGTTACCTAGTGAGCAAGATATGCCCTCCCCCCTCACAGTGTACTCTGTCTACAGAGGAGGGACTGATATTAGCTAGATGCTCACAGATTATTTAATCACAGTGTAATAAATTAGCAAGGTTGCTACTTTTGATAGTAAAAACCGAGGCACTCATGGAGATATGTTCTGATAAATGGATGGATCTAAAAAACGTTGTTGTTACTAAGTGCCATCAAGTCGGTTCCGACCCATAGCAACCCTGTATAGGGTTTCTGAGGAGCAGCTGGTGAGCTTGAACCACCTACTTTGGAGCTCAAACTGACTGACTTTGCAGTCCAGTGCATTAGCCCACCCTGAATGCACCCAATCTCGTCTGATCTCGGAAACTAAGCAGGGTCGAGCCTAATTAGTACTTGGATAGGAGACTGTCTGGGAATAGCAGGTGCTATAGAAAACATTAGGCTTAATTAAATAAGTCACACTAAAAGACAAAGGAGCTCTGGTAGTGTAGTGGTTACGGTTAGGAGTTGGGCTGCTAACCTCAAGATCAGCTAGTTCGAAATTACCAGTGATTCAGCGGAAGAAAGATGAGGCTTTCTGCTACTGTAAAGATTCACAGCCTCGAAAATCCTATACAGGGTCACTATGAGTCGGAACCAACTCGACAGCACACCTCCACTACTCAGTTTGTCTTATTTACTGTGGTAACTTGTATATTGCTGTGATGCTATAAGCCATCTGTATTTCAAATACTAACATGATGGACCAGTTTCAGCAAAGCTTTCAGACTAAGACAGATTGGAAGAATGAGGAGGTGATCAGCTTCTGAAAAATTAACCACTGAAAACCTTATGAATACCAGCAGACCATTGTTTGTTATAATGCCAGAAGATGAGAGCCTCCGGTTGGAAGGCACTCACAATATGACGGGGGGTGGAGGGAGTTGGGGAGTGGAAATCTGCTTCCTTAAACTAGAGTCAACCTTAATGACATTCAGGAACTTCATTTGCTGATGTAACATGGCTCAAAATGAAATCACTTCAAACACCCATTAATAGTCTAAATGTAGAATGTATGACATATGACTCTAAGAAAATTAGAAGTCATCAAAAATGAAATGGAACACATAAAGATCAATAGCCTAGGCATTAGGAGTTGAAATGTACTAGTATTGGCCATTCTGAATTGGACAATTATATGTTTATTACAAATATATGTTGCATTTCAAGATCTATCCTGAAGTACAATGCATTCATTGATAGGATAATACCCAGTTAATAAAAACACATTCAAATTTATGCACCAATCATATGAAATGGATCAGACATGAATCAAGATGCATTGATAATTATTGGTGACTAAGGATCAGCAGTCAGAAAATATGATCTTGGTGATAGAAACAACACTAGGGATCGTATGATAGAATTTTGCAAGACTGACAACCTGTTTTATGGAAATACCTTTTGCGGTAATATAAATGTTGACTACACATGTGACCCCACAGACATCTGTATGTTCCTGGCACTGTGGTGTTGTGGGGGTTGCTGTGATGCTGGAGCTTATGCTATTGGTGTTTCTAATACCAGCAGGGTATGTAGAGTGGAGAGATCTCAGGGAGCTTTCAGAATAAGTACAGACTAAGAAGAAACAATAGGTGGTCAACTTCTGGGGTATGAACACTGAAAACCTTATGAAACAAAAAGTTAGGATCAGTAGTTGGAAAATATGGTTATGGTGATAGGAACAAAGTTGGAGATCACATGACAGAATTTTGCAAGACCAATGACTTAAAATTCCTTTTTTAAAAAACATAAATGATGACTATACACATGGATCTCACCAAATGGAATATACAAGAATCAAATTGACTACATCTGTGGGAAGAGATCTTGGACAAGTTCAATGTCATCAGGTAAAACAAAGCCAGGAGCTGACTGTGGAACAGGCCATCAGTTGCTCCTCTGCAAGTTCAGATTGAAGCTGAGGAAATGAAAACAAGTCCACTAGACCCAAAATATGACCTTGAACATATCTCACCTGAATTTAGAGACCATCTCAAGAAGAGATTTGACACACTGAACACTAAATCCTGAAGACAGACAAATTATGGGATGACATCAAGGACATCATATATAAGAAAGCAGAAGGTCATTAAAAAGACAGGAAAGAAAGAAAAGACCAAAATGGATGTCATAAGAGACTCAGAAACTTGCTCTTGAGTATAGAGACACTAAACTGAATGAAGAAATGAGGAGGTAAAAGAGCTAAACAGAAGTTTTCAAGGGCAGTTCAAAAAGACAAAGTCAGGTATTATAGTGAAATGTGCAAAGACCTGGAGTTAGAAAACCCAAAGCGCAAAAACATGCTCATCATTTTTCAAGATGGAAGAACTGAAGAAAAAGATTCAAGCTTTGGGTTACAATATTAAAGAATTCTATGGATAAAATGAGGAATCCTGGTGTGGCACTGTAAGATAAGCACTAGGTCACAAGGTCAGTTTGAACCGATAGGTCGGTGATTCAAACCCACCAGCCACTCCTTGGAAACCCCATACGGGGTTCCATGAGTAAGAGCTGACTCACTGGCATTTAACAACAACAACAATGGATAAAATGGGAGTGCAGTGGTTCCATATATTAAGCACTAGACTGTGAACCACAAGCCCACCAGCTGCTCCGTGAAGACGGATGAAGCTTTCTGCTCCCACACAGATTTATAGCCTCAAAAACCCCATAGATTGTCATGATGAATCAGAACTGAGTCAAGGGCACTAAACAAAAACAATGGATAAAATATTGACTGACACAGGAGACATCAAAAGGAGACTGAAAGAAAACAGAATCACTGAACTAAAAAGAATTGGTTGATGTTCAACCATTTTAAGATGATCAAGAACCAATGATATTGTAGGAAGAAGTCTAAGCTACACTGAAGGCATTGAGGAAAAACAAGGCTCCAGGAATGGACAGAATACAAATTGAAATGTTTCAACAAACTGATCCAGAACTGGAGACATTCATTTATCTAGGCCAAGAAATTTCTAAGATAACTACCTGGCCAACCAATTGGAATAGGTCCATATTTGTGCCCATTCCAAAGAAAGGTCACCCAGCAGAATGAGGAAATTGTCTAACAATATCATTACTATCACACACAAGTAAAATTTTGCTGAAAATAATTCAAAAACAGTTGCATTAGCACACCAACAAGGAGTTGCCAGAAAAGGATGTGGAATGTGGAATATCATTGCTGTCGAATGGATTTTGATTGAAAACAGAGAATACCACAAAGATGTTTACTTGTGTTTAATTGACTGTGCAAAGGTATTTGACTGTGTGGATTATAACAAACTATGGGAGAAATATACAAAATCACTGTACCAAAAAGAAATGGTCAGTGGAAGACAGAGGGCAGGGCCAGCAATGAGCCTGCTCACAGTGCAAAAATCACTAGTGACTTATGGAAATTGAGGTGTGACAGAAAGCAGGGAGTAGTTAATCTTACATTCCAGGAACATAGAACCCGAGGACCAACAAGAGGGGAAAGCATGAGTGGAAAGTGGCATCCTAACCAGACAAGCAGCAACACCAGAGAGGTGATGGCATAGGGAGATAGAGCATCTGAGGACTCCAGGCTTATGGAAAGAGAAAGGTTGTGTGCTGGTGGGCAGGGGGTTGGTTTGCCTTTGGTTGTGTAAATGATTATATACTCCTGTGTGTTTTTGTGTACAACATAAAAGGGAACTGTAATTACAATGAAACAAGATGCGATTTGTTGATTGCAAAACTGATGTTCTGCCATTTAGGCTATCACTCAATTCACAATAAAAGCTTTAGTACACAAATAAATGGTCAATGTCTGGAAATTTCAAAAGGTAACAAAGGACCAAGAGCCAACGATATTGAAGGAAGAAGTATAAGGTGGTAAAGAACAAGGTTCCAGGAATTGATGGGATAGAGATTTAAATCATTCAACAAACTGATGTGGCACTGGAAGTACTCATTTATCTTTGTCAAGAAATTTGGAAGACAGCTCGTGACCAACTATTGGAAGAGATCCATATTTGTGTCGGTTGCAAAGAGAGGTGACCCAATAGAATGTGGAAATCATCATACAATATCACTAATTTTGCATGCAAGTAAAATTTTGCTAAATATTATTTAAAAATGGCTGCAACAGTACACTGACAGAGAACCTGACAGAAGTTCAAGCCAGATTCAAACAAGACGTGGAATAAGGGATATCATTGTTGATGTCAGATGGATCTTGGCTGACAGCAGAGAATGACAGAAAGATATTTACCTGTGCTTTATTGACTATGCCAATGCTTTTGATTGTGTGAATCAACAAGCTATCATGGAGAATGAGTATCCCAGAACACTAAATTGTGCTCATGAGAAACTGTACATAGACAAAGAGGCAGTTGCTTGAACAGAAACACTTTTTGTTGTTAGGTGCCATTGAGTTGGTACCAACTCATAATGACCCTATGCACAACAGAATGAAACACTGCCTGGTCCTTCATCAGCCTCACAATCATTGCTATTACTGAGCCCGTTGCTGCTGCCTCTGTGCCAATACATCTCATCAGGGATCTCCCTCTTTTTTTCCAACTCTCCACTTTACCAAACATGAGATCTTTCTCCAGTGACTGGTCCCACTTGATAATATGTCCGAAGTATAAGAGACAAAGTCTAGCCATCCTGACTTCCAAGGAGCTGTACTTCTTCTAACACAGGTCTGTTTGTTCTTTTGGCAGTCCTTGGTACTTTTAATATTCTCCTCCAACACCATAACTCAAATGTTTCAATTCTTCTATGGTCTTCCTTATTCACTGTCCAATTTTTGCTTGCATATGAGGTTATTGAAAATACCATGGCATGGGTCAAGCACACCTTAGTCCTCAAACTAACTTCTTTGCTCTTCAATATTTTTAAAAGGTCTTGTACAGCATATTTGTCTAATGTAATTTGTCATTTGATTTCTTGAATGCTGCTTCTATGAGTGTTGATGGTTGATCCAAGCAAAATAAATTCTTTGACAACTTCAATCTTTTCTCCATTGATAAGAATGTTGTTTATTGGTGAGGTCCAGTGGTGAGGATTTTTGTTTTCTTTACATTGAGATGTAACCCATACTGAAGGCTGTGGTCTTTGATCTTCATCAATAAGCATTTTAAGTCCTTTACACTTTCAGCAAGCAGGGTTGTATCATCTGCATATCATTGGTTGTTAATTAGTCTTCCTCCAATCCTGACACCACATTTTTCTTCATATAATTCAGCTTATTTAATTATTTGCCCAGCATACAGATTGAATAAGTATGGTGAAAGAATACAACCCTGGCACACACCTTTCCTAATGTTAAACCATTCCGTGCTCCGTTGTTCTATTCCAACAACTGCCAATTGGTCTATGTACAGGTTCCTCATGTGCACAATTAAGTGTTCTGGAATATTCATTCTTCACAATGTTGTCCATAGCTTGTCATGATCCACACAATCGACAGTCTTTTCGTTGTTAATAAAGCACAGGTAAACACTGAGTAGGCTTAGCTTTCTCTTGTGGAGCTACTGGTGGAATCCAACTGCTGACCTTTCAGTTAGCAGCCCAGCTCGTAATCTCCTATGCTACCAATAGGCAGTCATTAGAACAGAAGAAGGGGACACTGAATGGTTTAAAATCAGGAAAGTTGTGTGCCAGGGTTGTATCCCTTCACCATATTTATTCAATTTGTACACTTAGCAAATAATCTGAGAAACTGGCATCAGGATTGAAGGAAGTCTCATTAACCAACTGTGATATGCAAATGATACAACCTTGATTGCTTGAAGTGAAAACGACTTGAACTACTTATTTATGAAAATCAAAGAATAGAGCCTTCAGTATGGACTGTACCTCAATATAAAGAAAATGAAAAGCCTCACAACTGGACCAATAAACAACATCATGAGAGATGGAGAAAAGTGTACCATTGTCAAGACCTTCATTTTGCTTGGATCTACAATCAATGCTCATGGAAGCAGCAGTCAAGAGATGAAATGACATATCGCATTAGGCAAATCTGCCACAAAAGACCTCTTTAAAGTGTTAAAGAGCAAAAATGTCAGTTTGAGGACTAAGGTGCACCTTAGTATTTTCAGTTGCCTCATATGTTTGTGAAAACTGGACAATGAATAAGGAAGACCATACAAGAATAAATGTATTTCGTGAAAAATATTGAACTGCCAGAAGATCAAACAAATCTATCTTGGACAAGATACAACTAGAATGTTCCTTAGAAGCAAGGGTGATGAGACTCTGTCTCTCATCCTTAGATATGTTGTCAGGAGGGACCAGTCCCTGGGGAAGAGCATCATGCTTGGTAAAGTAGAGGGTTAGTGAAAACGAAGAGCCCCAATGACATGGATTGACACAGTAGCAGCAACAATTGGCTCAAACCTAACAATTGGGAGGATAACCCAGAACCGAGTAGTGTTTCATTCTATGGTGCACAGGGTCACTGTGAGTTGGAACCAACTTGACGGGACCTAACAGCAACATACATGTGACCCCTTAAGCTTATCAATTTGTCATGTTGTGGTGGCTTGAGTGTTGCCGTGATTCTGGAAATCATGCCACCGGTGTTTCAAATACCAGCAGCATCACTCAGGGTGGACAGATTTCATCAGAGTTTTCAGACTAAGAACATACTATGAAGAAGAAATAGCCATTTCTGAAGGATTAGCCCCCAAAAATCTTACGAACAGCAGCAAAACATTATCTAATACAATGTCAGAAGATGAGCCCCTCAGGTCACAAGGCACTCAACACATTAGCAAAAAACAAGACTCAGGAGTTGATGGAATACCAATTAAAATCCACAAACTGATGCAGCACTGAAAATGCTTAATACTCTAGGACAACAGATTTGGAAGACTTGGCAAACCGACTGAAGGAAATACATATTCATGTCCATTTCAAAGAAAGGTGAGCCAACAGAGTGTGAAAATTGGCAAACAATATCATTAGTATCACACACAGGTAAAATTTTGCTCAAGAAAATTAAAAAATGGTTGCAGCTCTCCGCCACAGCGGGCTTGGAAAGCCGCTGCGTCCAGTGTTGTGGTAGCTGTAGTTCAGAGTGTGCGGCCTCATGGCGGGGCTGGAGGAGGCCCAAAGCTCTGTGAAGCCGCCAGAGCGGAGCCGCCCGTATGCTGTGCTGCGAGGGCAGAACCTGGTGTGAATGGAAAGATTTTCAGCATCCTGTTGGTAACTATGGTCCTTACGGTGTTTTGGGTCTACAAGCCCATTCAGCGCTGGTGACAGCAAGCAAGCAAGTTCTCCTGCAAGTACTTGGGAATAGGATACGTTGTATTGCACATCAGCCTGTAGAGAAATTGGAATCAGAATTTTCCTGCTTGGAGATGACCTTTGGTCTGGACAGTTGGTAAATGAATGGTTTAGAAAGCACTTCTACCAACAATTATTTTTCCCTAACACTGTTATGCAAACAATTGGCCAGTCATCTCGGCCATGTTCTCTCTCTTTCTCTCTCTCATACATATATATATATATATACACACATATATATATGTGTGTGTGTGTGTGTATAGAGTAGGGGTTACAAATCGGGCTGCAAACCTTAAGGTCAGCAGTTTGAAACTACCAGCCGCTCCATAGGAGAAAGATGAGGATTTCTGCTCCCGCAAAGATTTACAGCCTCGGAAACCCTGTACAGGGTCGCTATGGGTCGGAACCGACTCGAAGGCACTTAACAACAACAACAACAAAGATTTACAGCCTTGAAACCCTGTACAGGATCGCTATGGGTTGGAACCGACTCGAGGGCACTTAACAATATGTGTGTGTGTGTGTATATATATATATACACCTAAGGTGCTCTAGTAGCATAGTGGTTACAAATTGGGCTGCTAACCTCACGGTCAGCAGTTCGAAACTACCAGCAGTTCCATAGGAAAAAGATGAGACTTTCTGCTCCTGTAAAGATTTACAGCCTCAGAAACCCTGTACAGGGTCGCTATGGGTCGGAACTGACTCGACGGCACTTAACAACAACACAACATATATATACCTGGTTTACTTGTTATAAAGCTTGAAGGTCCAGTGTCAAAATGGAGTGCTCACAAGAAAGAAAACATCATTCTTGTGCCTTTAAGAAATGCATTGAGTGAAAAGGGACTAATCATTAACATGTGGAAAGGAAGACTTAACAAGATTCCCTGCTTGAGCACTGGTCAGCTGTAATGGGGTAAGAACGACAAATGTTTTTAACTCTTCTCAGTTGATCTGGAATCGTCTGGCTGCAAAGTCACGTCTCAGGTGCATCCCATGGACATCAAGGCCACTGTCAGGTGTGTGTTAGATTGAAAATGTGACTAGTTAACCTACTGAAAAAAAAACTCCAGCCTACTCAAACATTCTGATCTCCCTTATGCTGAACTCCTGTTTCTCCAGCTCACAGCTTAAAAATGGCAATAACTTTTCAGGTCTGGAGTCTTGGAGAGACTCAGACAGGAGCTCCTTTGAGCCGTTGGGTCAGGGCTCAACCGTGGAAGAAGTACAAGTTCAATGACAGGTCAGGGTGGTAGGTGGGTGTGTGTTGACATGATTTTGACCTCTGCTTTGAAAATGCTGCTAGTAGTTGGCACTGTTGATGAATTGATTCTTTTCCCTCTCTTGAAATACTTCTGATTTACAAAGTGGTGATTGGTATTTATTTTAAAGGTGCTAGGTTTGTTTGTTTTTAAATTGAAATACTTGTCTTGTTCTCAATTCAATCACCAAACCCTTACCCCTGAGTCAGTTCGGACTGATAGTGAGCACGTAGAATAGAGTGGAATTGGCCCATAGTTTCCAAGGCCGATGGAAGCAGACTGTCACATCTTTCTCATGGAGTGGCTGGTGGGTTCAAACAACCAACCTTATAGTTTGCAGCTGAGTGCTTAACCACTGCACTACCAGAGCTTTTTCCATTAAGACACAGCACTGATTCTACATATATATATATATATATATATTTAATATGCTGTTGATGTGAAATAACTAATGTGGGAATGAAGGGTTTTGTTTGTAATTTTTTAACATTGAAATGTTCACTATTCTGTGCATTGGGGCAAAATGTGAATTAAAATTAAAGTTAAACTCTCCATACAAAAAATAAAAAAAGGTTTCAGTGTTCCATTAACAGGGAGCACCAGCAATTTAAGCTGGATCAGAACAAGACCTGGAATGAGGGCTATCATTGCTGACATCAGCTGGATCTTGGCTGAAAGCAGATACCAGAAAGATGTTTATTTGTATTTTATTGACTATTCAAAGGTATTCAACTGTGTGGATCATAACAAATTATGGAATTCCAGAACATTTTGTGTTCACTGGGAACCTGCATATAGAGCAAGAGGCATTCATTCAAACAACTGTTCATGGGGAACCTGTTTATAGAACAAGAGGCAGTTGTTCAAACAAAACAAGAGAATGTTGTTGTTAGGTGCCATCAAGTCAGTACCGACTCATATCAACCCTATGCACAGCAGATGAAACACTGCCTGATACTGGGCCAACCTCACTGTTGTTGCCACACTTGAGTCCATCAATGCTGCCACTTGGGTTAATCCATCTCATTGGGGGTCTTCCTCTTTTTCTCTGACCCTCCACCTTATCAAATATGATATCCTTCTTCAGTGACTCCTCCTTCCTGACAATATGTCTGAAGTATGAGAGACCAAGTTTGGCCATCCTGGCCTCCAAGGAGCACTCTGGCTGCACTTCTTCCAACACAAATCTGTTGGTTCTTTTGGCAGCCCATGGTACTTTCAATATTCTCCTCCAACACCATAACTCAAAAGCATCAATTCTTCTACGGTCTTCCTTATTTTCTGTCCAGCTTTTGCATGCATATGAGGTTACTGAACAAGAGAATACTGCCTGATTTAAAATCAGGAAAGGTGTGTGCCAGGCTTGTATCCTTTCACCATATTTATTCAATCTGTATGTTGAACAAATAATTTAAAAAGCTGGACTATATGAAGAAGAATGTGGCATCAGGAGTGGAGAAAGACTCATTAACAACCTGCAGATATGCAGCTGACACAACCTTGCTTGATGAAAATGAAACACTTGCAGGTGAAGATCAGAGAATACAGCCATCAGTATGGATGAAAACACAATGTAAAGAAAAGGAAAATGCTCACAACTGGACCGATAAACAACATCATGATAAATGGAGAAAAGATTGAAGTTGACTTCATTTTACTTGGATCCACAGTCAATGCTCATGGAAGCTGCCATCAAGAAATAATAGGACAGAGTGATGAAGACTGGTGAAGACACAGGGAGGAATGCAAGAGTTAAGGGGATAGAGGTAAATACTGTTATACACACAATCCTGGAAGCACAGTGTTTTACACGCTCCATGGATAGATGCAGAGGTTAAACAGGTATGGTAGAGTAGGAGTACTTCCACAAATATATAAGGATTTAACAGCGGGCATTTATACATGGCTATTCACCTTTGCTGCAAACACACTTATGAATGTTGTGGAGCATTCAGGGGAAAAACGTAAGGAAAACCTCTTACATATTACCAGACATCTTAAGGCAATGAATTGCTGAGCCTGTGGGTTCAGGACCATAGTCGCAGAGGCCACACTAGTCAATTAGCATATCATAGTCTGTAGACAATGTTCTACATCCTACTTTGATGAATAGCAACTGTAATCCTAAACGCTCATGATCAGTCATCTAAGGTGCAGCTATAGGACTTGATATGTGTGGAAGAAAGAAGAGTGATGAAAATCAATTAGTCCAGTGGACCAATGTAACATATGAACATCAGTCACCATGACTCTGAGACCAGAAGAACTTGATGCCTGGCTACCACTACCTATTGCTCTGAAAGAGATCACATTAGAAAGTTTCAGATAGAGTAGGAGAAAATATGGAACAAGACTCAAAATTATAAAAAAAAAAAAAAAAAAAGACCAGTGTTACTGGTCAGGAAGAGACTGGAGGAACCCAATGTTCTTTAATGATCTTTATATTCAGATGCAATTCATAATGAGATAATTCATATCTTTTGTCTTCAGCAGTGTTTTAAGTCCTATTTACTTTCAACAAACAAGGTAGTATCATCTGCATATCAAAAATTGTTAATGAGTCTTCCTCCAATCCTGATGCCACACTCTTCTTCATATAATCCACCTTGTCAGATTATTGTTTCAGAATACAAAATACAGAAAGAATACAGCCCTGGCACACATCTTTCCTGATTTTAAACCATTCAGTGTCCCATTCAGTATCACCAACCGTACAGTTCAAACCAATCTTGCAGTCCAGTGCAGAGGAGGCCACGGACCATGAGACTCTCTCATCCCTCTGAGACACTGATACAAGTATTACAAGCAAATTGACATTGAGATGTGTTCCTTTCCTATTTTATGTTAATATCACCAATGATGAAACAAATCAGCATCATGTGTCTGCTGTGATGGTACACTAAGAGGGCTGCAACATGACTTAGGGAGTGTTACTGCAAGAAATACATAACCTGAGCCTAAACACAAGAGAGGAGTACAGGTGTGGCACTTCAGGCTAATATACTGGACCACAAGGTCCGTTTGAGCTATAAGGTCTGCGGTTCAAACCTACCAGCTGCTCCTCAGAAACCCTATACAGGGTCCCTATGAGTTGGAACTGACTCGATGGCACTTAACAACAACAACAAACACAAGAAAACATTGTTGCCGTTGTTGTTAAGTACTGTTGAGTCGGTTCTAACCCATAGTGACTCTATATAGGGTTTCCAAGGAGCACCTGGTAAGCTTGAACCACCGACCTTGCTGTTCAAACAACTTTGCAGTCCAGTGCATTAACCCACAGCACTACACCAGGACAAACATAAATGACTTTCTATAAAATATTTATTCTATTCTCAAGTATCTATAATTTTCCCTGAAATGGTTCAAAAAAGAAAGGAGAGATTTGTTGTCGTGTATTGTGCTAAACCTACTTTTGTCTACATCCTTAGCTAAGATTAGTGATTTTTCACCTTTTTTTCCCCAGTATAAACATTTTTAAGCAAAAATCTCAGACATACACTCTATTCCACAGATCCAAGTGAAGCTCTCTGATTGAAGAGGTGGAGGGCCCAGAACAGTCACAAGCTGTGCCTTCTATCTGTCCTTGTTCTGTGCCACCTCCAAGAAAACTGTAAACACCACTTCCTCGGACACGTTGATATTCCTAAACATTATCTTTACTACTGCTTTTCTTTCAGTCGCTAGAAGCAGAAATGAAGAAACTTCAGAGTATTATTCAAGAAAGCACACAGTCCTTCGATGAATATTTGAAAAGACTCTTTGGAAAGAGAGTGAATGCAGAGATGGTTGTTAACCAGGTAAATAAAAGCATTGCTTATGTGATTTTTCTCTCTTTTCTTTCTTTTTCTTTTAAGGAGCTTCAAGAGCATTCCATTGTTATTAGAATAAAGACTGATACTCTTACTAGTTTCAGAGCTCCTGCATTCTCTGGCCCCTGGCCTCATCTGGTGCCCACCACCCCACTAGTCACACCCCCTCTTGCAGAGCCACCAACCTACTTTGTGTTCTTTCCTCCTGTCTTCTGCGCTTCCTTACCTTCGGGCTTATATCCACTCATCCTTCACTTCCAGTTTAAAATGAATTCCTAGACTGAGTTAGAGCTTCATGTTAGGTCCTCTATTCTGTTCCCTTTTTCTTGCTTATTGCCACTGAATTTTAGTTCATAGGAGATTATTTTTCCATGTTGGAGTCCTGGTGTGGCACTGGAGGATAAGCACTAGACTGCTAACCACAAGGTCAGTGGTTCAAACCTACCAGTCACTCCTTGGAAACTGTGTACAGGTCACTATGAGTCAGAACCAACTCAGCAGCACTTAAAAACAACAACACTACTAATGAACCCTGGTGTGGCACTGCAGGATACCTAGGGAACTACAAGGTCAGTGCTTCAAACCCACCAGCCACTCCTTAGAAACTGTGTACAGGTCACGATGAGTCAGAACCAACTCAGCAGCACTTAAAAACAACAACAACACTATTAATGAACCCTGGTGTGGCACTGCAGGATACCTAGGGAACTACAAGGTCAGTGCTTCAAACCCACCAGCCACTCCTTGGAAACTCTACACAGGATTCCTATGAGTAGGAACTGACTTGACAGTACTTCAACAATAACACGATGGTAAGCTCCCTGAGGGTAGAGATTAAGCCTGTTTTATTCACCCCTATATTCTGGCAAAAGACTTGGTTTCTAGTATGTGTTGGCTGAATGAATAATCCTCATACCCCAAAGGTTCAGATGAAAACCATGGCTTAATTTCCTCCAGTAGAAGGAATATCAATGAAATGGAAAATAACCAGGAAAGCAAGAAGACCAAGGAATGATGCCTTTTAGTTCCAAGAGAAATTATTTCTAATATTGGATTCTATAGCCAGCCAAACTCATGGTTGAGTATAAGAGGAAAACAAAGATATTCTGAGAACGCAAGATCTCAAAAATTTATATCCCATGCACCCAGTCTTCAGGAAGTTGTTAAAAAAAAAATGTGTCATCAAGCAAGAGGTAAACCAAACAAGACGATCCAACTCTGGGGGGGCGGGGGGAGGAGGGAATCTCCAGGAGGACTGGGTCTATCATCAGGGTCCCACCAGAAATGGGCTCAAATGAAGACAGATTGATGAAAGGACTTTCGATGGCGTCATGGGTAAGGTTAATGGAAAGAACATGGAATGGTGAAACATCTAGAGACTAGAAACAGTGGGGAGGCAGTATCATCTTTAGGGCAACTTAGAGCAAGCCTAGGGAGACGATACTAGAACCAAGCAAGAACTGTAGCCATGGGAGAGAGACTTTACCATGGACAGAACCCCAGATAGAAGAATATAATCATTAGCCTGGAGTGTCTTCTCCTGTCTTGGATCTTCTATTGGTGCTTCCCCTTAATGAGATAAACCCCCAGGAATCCAGAGGGTTATCAGCCTGGATAATGCAATCCTTAGAAGCCTGGAATACAGTAGAGAAGGATGACTATGGAACTGGAGGAGCAAATGGCAAAACTCAATTCATTGTTGAGGGGAGATCCCAGTCCAAGTTGCAAAAGGATGGAATACTCCAGAAGGGTTACCCACTGCTGTTAAGTTGATTCTGACTAATCCTGACCCTGGAGGACACAGTAGAACTGCCCTACAGTCGTCCAAGGCTGTAAACCTTTATGGAAGCAGACTGACACCCTTTTCTCCCTCAGTGCATTCAAACTGCTGACCTTTCATTTAGCAGCTGAATGCTTAGCCACTGCGTCACCAGGCCTCCCCTGTAAGAGGGAGAGCCTCCCCCACAAACAGAAATCAGACACTCTGAGGCTTTAGGAACCCATGAAATGGGATTTATACCCTGCTGAGTTTAGAGGTAAATTAGTAAAGGGAAGAATTATTAATTCAAAAATTGTGGAAGAAAGAAAATATAATAATTCAAAAAACAAAACTTGTGGAAGAAAGTAAATATAATAATTCAAACCTGGTTCAGTTGAATAACATATTGTCATAATAATACAATAGGTGAATATTGAAGAACTTTGAGTTTCTGATATGACATGTAAAGGGTTTAGAAGTTGTCATTCCCGTCCTCACAACAAGAAAAAAGCAGCAAAACTGATAATCAGCTGCCACAGTGAAAAAACCACCCTCCTAAAAGTGTCATCTCAAAACACGGGAGGCAGGCAAATACAGAGCACAGCTCACCAGGAGCTGGAGTTTGGCAGGGATGCCTACAAGGTGGTGGCCTAATGGCAGGAAATGAAGTATGGATTCGCAGATGGATTAAAAGAGTGTTGTTGTTATTGTTAAGTGTGTGAAGTCAGCTTGTCACAAAAGGCCACACAATGAATGACTCCTTTGTGAACTGTATTACCGGGTAATCAAATAGTATGTAAAGAGACCTGTCTCTTTATAGAAGTATTTTAACTAATAAGCTTAAAAAGGAATTACATCATATCACCACTTTGCAACTCTCAGTTGACTAATGGACCTGGGCATTGAGCATCAAAGAAAGACAGTCTCTGCCTCCTCACCAAAGAACACAATACTACCTATGGTCTTCCTAAAAAGTTCAAGACTAGGTCTGATCAGGCCTCTGGATCCAGCTGCCAATTTTCAGGAAACACAGAGGACAAAGGAGCCGAATGAACTCCCCACAAGTATGAGTCCATAAAACAAGGAAAACGACAGAAACTGTAGATAACTACGTATGTACTCATGTTATAAGGAAAAGAAGGGGGGAGAGGAACCTAAAGATCTGACCCAGTATTTTTAATGAACAAGGTAGACTGCAGTGGCTGGAGAGACACACTCAGCTAGCAAAACTATAAAGAGACACAGGAAGTCTTTACTATAAAGTAAGGATGGTGGTTACTACTGCACTTGGGTTTAGGATGGGGCCCAAGGAGGGGTTTCCACTAGTGGCCAAGTTCTAGTTATCCAGTTGGGTAGTAGTTATAAGAACTCATTATACTATATGTGTGTTTTATGTATCTTTCTGTATCCATGTTTTATATTACAAAGATGGTGGTGTGGTGGTAGTTATGTGACGTGGAGTCAGTTCCGACTCATAGCAACCCTGCATAGGGTTTCTGAGGCTGTAAATCTTTACGGAAGCAGATAGCCTCGTCTTTCTCCCACGGAACAGCTGGTAGTTTCGAACTGCTGACCTTGAGGTTCACAGCCCGATTCGTAACCACTACGCTACCAGAGCTCCTAGTACAATGGGGGAAGGTGGAAATGGTCAGATGTCTGTCTGTGCAAAAGTCTGTATTTCTTTTTTCTTTAAAATAAAGTTTTCTTATTTGTGTGCCTTAGATATTTTTGATTCATGCCAAGTTTATGACTCTCAATAGAAATTCCTTTTTCATAAATATTGAACTCTCTTTTTTTCCACTTTTACAATATTTCTACAGGAGGAATTGAAAATAAATAATCTTCTTTTCTCTTTACTGTTGGATGAAGAAATAAACTCCAGAGAATTGTGTCTGAACAACTACCTTGCAAGGAAGCAGGGGAAGAAAGTGAGTATCTACTATGTGAATACAAGCATTTTCTGACAGATACGCTCCTTGTTTATCAAAAGCTCATTTGTCCTAGAACCGTTCCTTTCTTCCACCATTCCTACCTAACCCTGTGTAAGTGGTCCTTGGATTTGTGTTTCAGGGCCAGGAGAAAGTATCCATTCCAATCTATTTATAAAATTATGTGATTCTGCATCCATAATTGTCTACTCAAAAGAACCAGGTAACTGGTGATGGGAATTAGGCCACAGAAATTAGTGATGGCTGCACATGACAAATGTAAATTGATATCATTAAATTATACGCATGAAAAATGTTAAACTGGCAAATGTTGTGTTATATATTTATACAACAATAAAAAAGACGTGTGTAACTTTCCTATGGCAGGTGATTTCTAAAATGAGGTCATATAGCTGCACTGCTTCGTACCCCCTGACAAGTCAGGAATTGAGATCTTAGACAAGGTATATAACTTCTAAGCTCTGGGCCATTTGGCACCCTAAGTTTTACTAAAGATATAAGCAAGCATAGTAAACGAGTTAGCTTCTAGAATGAAGAAACTTTGCCATATTCAGAAAAATTCTATCTTAACAGGAACATGGAAGGTAAGACATGTCATCCATTAGAGAGACAATGAATGAATGTTTGTTGCATAATACATTTCAGTGTCAGCTTTTATTGTTGTTGTTGTTGTTAAGTGCCATCGAGTCGGTTCCAACCCATAGCGACCCTGAACAGGGTTTCCGAGGCTGTAAATCTTTAAGGAGCAGAAAGCCTCCTCTTTCTCCAGTGAAGCAGGTGGTAGTTTCGAACTGCTGACCTTGCAGTTCGCAGCCCGATTCATAACCACTACGCTACCAGAGCTCCTCAGCTTTTATTAGTAGACTTAATAAATTATGTTTATGAATGCATGAATTAACTCTGGTAGTGTAATGGCTGAGTCAGGCTGGTAACTTTAAGGTCAGCAGTTCGAAACTACCAGCCATTCCATGGGCGAAAGATGAGGCTTTCTGCTCTTGTAAAGATTTAACAGCCTTGGAAACCCTATACAGGGTCGCTATGAGTCGGAACCAACTTGACAGCATGTAACAACTACAACAAAGGAGATGGCTACTAACACTTGGCTTTTAGCAGATTCAAGGGCAGGCAAGTGAGTGCGAAAGTTTTATAGTCAACAAGAAGGGAAGGCTTCAGATACAGTCTGGTTGGTGATGTTGGGATGAGAAAGCTGGAGACAGATTCATGAGAACTGAAGCATCCTTTGTGATTTTGGTTTGGAGAGCATGCTTGGCTTTATCTGATTGAGAATGAGTTGGAAGCAGAGGCAAAATCAGGAAGCTGGTCATTATTGAACAAGTCCTGACTGTTTGGGACTGACTGCTTCAGAGGTTGTGGATTGCCTTTCCAGACAGGTAGCTGCAGATGTTGTGGGTCAGAGGTCAGTTGTCATACTTAGTGCCCCACTGTCTGTATATTCAGTTGATGGGACTCTACCACCCAGGTCCTTGTGGCTCCTAAACCTGTGTGTTTTCATCATGCCACAGCCACGCCTGTGACAGGCTCCATAGACACACAGTCACATATGTTTGTAGAGCCGCTACATCTAGAAACAGGTGGTTGGATGTATGCTCTTTTCACTGTCAATTGTTTACTTCTATAAATGTGATCTGTAGTGAATATTTCACTGACTCACCTATCTCATGCTATGAAAGTCCTTGATCTTTTTGGCATTCCCAATACTGCTTTTATCCTAAGAAGTCTCTATTTCAGTCAGCTGTCCCTGATGTCATTGTAGATCCAGACTGCAGCGGCTATCCAGAATGCTAAGGAAGACCTGGACACATACAAGGAGTACTATGACAACTTAGTGGCTGAAGACAAAGTGAGTCTGTTGTCTTTCTCACTCATCATGCGATAGAGAGTTTGCTGCCTGGATTCAGGGGAAGTGACAAGACAGACCGTTTCATTTCCTCCTAGTATTTTTCTCCCAGAATTCTCAATGAAGGGTAAATTTAATTTCTGCCATAGTATATTTCTGAAAATTATTGTGCAGAATGAATTTTTGTAAACTGCTCTGGTTTAGGTACGAAAAAAAGAAAAGAGAGAGAGGAAAATCTTCTAAACTTCAGGGCTTTCCTAACTTCAGGTGGTGGATCCTGGTACTGGGTCGTGAAATCAATTTCGTAGATTATAACCAGTATTTTTATAATGAAATAGAATAGGATAGAGTAGAATAGAATGAAAAAAATACGAGATTAGTGTGCCTTATATATTTTATGGGAATATTATTTTGTCAAACTTTTGTTTCAGTTTGTATATCCTCCATCATAATATTAAATGTAATTGTTTTGTGAATCTTAGTGAAGTTTTGAGAAACACCCTTCTTGATAGTATGTAAAACTAAACAATTCTATTAAATGACATTTTTCATGCACTATTCAAACACCAATTTTTTTTTTTTCTGAAACTTTTTAGAGTGAATGGTCACCTCTAACAACTTTACTTCCTAAATTGAGTTTTCGTGGATTTTTTTAAATCAAAGTGAGGGCAATCTTGTCTTTTGAAGAGTACAGTCAACAAATGAGAGGTTTTGAGCCAAGTTTCAGTCCAGGCAATGGTGTGTTTCTCCTTTAGGTTCTGGACCGCAGCTTTAAAAAGGAGTTTTCTGAACTCCCCATTCAACAGGTGGATGTGCTCTACAAACTCTTCAAACGCCGGCCAAGGTTTGCTTCTTCTGTCCTATCGTATTTCTGGGGGAAAGTTTGTTATTGAAGAGAAACGGGATTCATTTTCAGATTTTTCCTCCAATGAGTTGGAAATATTTATAGCAACATCCTTCTAGGTGGTGATCTTTGAGTGTCTTCATCAAAACGCAGTATTTTTTGAGATTGTACATATATCTTAAAGTATAGCTGTTGTTGTTGTTCAGTGCCATTGAGTCAGTTCTGACTCATAGCGACCCTGTATAGGGTTTCTGAGACGCAGCTGGTGGGTTTGAACTGCCGACTTTGTGGTTTGCAATCTAGTACCGATCCTACAGTGTGACATCTGGAGTCCTAAGGTATAGGTATGTTGTTGTTGTTGATACTAAGTATTGTCGAGTCAGTTCCGCTCATACTGACCTTGTACAGTGTTCCCAAGGAGTGGCTGGTGAGGTTGAACCGCCAACCTTGTGGTTCAAACTGACTTGTGGTCCAGTGCTTTATCCCACAGCACCACACCAGGCCTCCAGGTACTGTTGTTGTTGTTGTTGTTGTTAAGTACCGTGGAGTTGGTTCCGACTCAGTGACTCTGCACAGGGTTTCTGAGGCTGTAAATTTTTACGGGAGCAGAACACCTCATCTTTCTCCCACAGAGCCGCCGGTAGTTTCGAACTGCTAACCTTGAGGTTGGCAGCCCGACTCATAACCACTGCACTACCAGAGCTCCTTAGGACTCCAGGTATAGGCAATGAAAAAAAATTTAATTTCATTATTGAAAAGTTGTTAAGCATCTTTGTAAGCATCGTTGTTAAGTGGCTCTGAGTCAGTTCTGGACTCATAGCATCTTTGTGGACGCAGGAAGCTTCTTCTTTCTCCTGCAGAGCGGCAGGTGGCTTCAACCACTGATCTTGTGATCCAGTGTTTAATCTGCAGAATCAAGATGCTCCCTTGTAGACATAATGCTATTACATATATGAAAGCAGTTCCTCTCCTCAAGTCGTTCATGACATACAGGTTTACAAGTTGTTTTGTCCAAAATGTTTCCCAATAAATAAGAGACCCTTGTGATATGAACTAATTGCAGTTATACATACAAGGAAGACTCCTGGTGTGGCGCTGTAGTATATGCACTGGACTGCTAACTGCAAGGTTGGCAGTGGTTCAAACCTACCAGACATTCCTCAGAAACCCTGTACAAGGCTGCTATGAGTCGGAACTGACTCAACGGCACTTAACAACAACAACAACACAAAATAAATTTGAGGAAACTTTCAGCTTAAAAGAAAAAAATTTTAAACAGTTTTCTTTGCTGCTGAACTCAACAGCTCCTAGAGTCCCAGTGTGGTGCTGTAGGGTAAGAATAGGGTGGCAAGGTCAATTTGAACCATAAGGTTGGCAGTTCAAACTAACCATACACTGCTCAGAAACCCTATACAGGGTGGCTATGGGTCAGAACCGACTCTACTGCACTTAACAACCACAGCCCTCAAGTGCCAAAGGAAAGTGGTATGCAACGTGTGTCAGACCTCTATGCTAAGAACCTTACTCAACGTTGACTTTTTTTTTTTTTTTATGTGTGTGAGGCTGTGAATCATTGATGACTTTTATTGATAATAACAGGATTCCCAAGCAGAAAACACACCAGGATACGGCCAGTGTTGTCCCTTTTGGAGAACGACTAGGAACGGACAGACTGAATAAGGGAGCTTCTGCACAGTTCATGAAAGCCATGGATGAGTTGGACAATATTAATAACATGCCTGAAGGTTTGGATGTCATGGTCTGGGAGCATTTCTGTGCAACTAGAAGAGCGAAAGTGGAAAATGAACAGAAAGTATGCAATTACATTTTGGTTTTTTGTTTGTTTGTTTGTTTTTAAGTATAATAAAACGTAGTGGTTACAAATCGGGTTGCTAACCTCAAGGTCAGCAGTTGGAAACTACCAGCTGTTCCGTGGGAGAAAGATGAGGCTTTCTGCTCCCATAAAGATTCACAGCCTCAGAAACCCTATACAGGGTCACTGTGAGTCAGCGCTGACTCCACAGCACATAACCACCACCACCACCAAACAACCAACATCTAACATATAGTTTAAGCTAGCCAATGTTTCCAGAATAGCTCATTATTTAGAGATTTTGCAGGCGTAATAGTTAGCAATATTAACAATCACAGTGAGAACAAATGTTGACCTTTGTGCTACTGAGGGCTAGCCATATGCCTGTCTGTACTTTTGTAGACCTACACTGTCCAGGATGGTGATCGCGAGCCACACGTGGTTATTGTGCCCTTGAGATAAATGTGGCCAGTTCTGAGATGTGCTGTCGACGGAAAATGCATACTAGATCTAGAGGACTTCGTATGGAAAAAAATAATTTAAAGCATCTCAATTTTTAAATGTCAAAATGATCATATTTGGGATCTATTGTGTTAAATATATTAGTAATAAAACTGCTTTCAACCTGTTTCATTTTACTCTTCATGATATGACTATTATAAAGTTTTAAATTGCAGATGGCCTGATACCTATGACTTATATTCTGTTTCTCTTGGATGGCACTGTGGTAGACACTTCCTGCCCCTTCTCTCTGCCCGGGTTTGTGTGTACTCATCTTTTTGCATATATTAGATTTAAATTTAGCTCACCAGAACCAATTTTATAGTTTTACTAAAAGAATTTTTAAATGTACCAACCGACAAAAATGTGTGAGTGTGTTTAATTGGAAATAGAATCTTTTATCTTTTCTGTTTACTTCTTGATTCCACTTTTCCCCCCCAACTGCACACACACTAATGAAAAAATCCCTACGTTCTGTGCCACATGCCTCAGGCTGGCATATTTTTGTTAAAGCATCAATGATTTTATTATTTACCTAAGGTGATGAGAACAAAATTTTTAATAAGATATAAGCAAAATTCTAGTGACTTGATTTTCATCCAAGAAGAAAATTTGATGGTCTTCAAAGTCTCCATGGAATGTACAATGTTTAGATAGATATTACTAATGGCAAAAATATAACTTCTTTCCATCTCTTAGAAACATGGGCTCTTTAGGGTTTGCAGTGAAAAAGTCCAAAGATGTTTATTTTCTGAAATTACTTAAAACTGAGTTTTCTTTCTAAAGCTTCTTATTTTCTGAGATGTTTATGGTTTGCTTTCTTTAGGTAAAGCAGAAAGCAGCTGGCTTAATGGAAATGCTGGCTTTTCTCCGGAAGAGAATTGAGGATGATGAAAAGGTGCAAAAGAACATTGAAAAAGTGTTCCATGAACTCATCGTGTAATTTTATTTTTTTTGTTCATGTTCATTAATTCAAAGTCTCAGCTAGAGCTAAGTTAGGTTTCTCTTGTAACAGGGCAGGGCGAATGTCTAAGAAAACACCGGGCAACTAACTGGCAGTGGTCTACAGCTGGGCAACACTTACTTAGCTTAGTCCCAGTCTTACACTTTAAATAGTCTCTTTTATTAAAAAAATGGGCATTTTACATATTAAATAAGACAGGTCAGAATAGAACATTCTCGCACGTTCCATTGCTGTTATCACCAACAGACAAATTTTGGAAAAATTATAGTATTTTTTTCCATCTGTTCCTCCTACATAAAAACACAAAGGACCAGTTTCTACCAGGAAATCATTTTAGGGTCAAGCCATACAAGCTAAACTTGTATAAAATTAATCCGATAGCTAAGTAATTCCCATGTAGATACCTACCCAGCCAATAATGTTTTCTTTAGAGGAGCTTACGTTTATTGAATGCTCATTTAAAGATCCTGCTTCACTTTCTGGCCGTAAGTACAGCCAAGCTAATAAAGACTGCTCTGATGTGCTAAATCATCACTATACATCACTTTTAGGTCTAGGCTATAGAGACAAATATAAATGACCAAGAAACCATTTTTTTTTAAAGTAATGTCAAGGAGCTCTGGTAGCGTAGTGGTTACGAATCGGGCTGTGAACCTCAAGGTCAGCAGTTCGAAACTACCAGCTGTTCCGCGGGAGGAAGATGAGGCGTTCTGCTCCCGTAAAGATTTACAGCCTCGGAAACGACACCATGGCACATAACAACAACATCAGAATGGCTGTTGATTTATTTCTATTTTTAGTTTCTTTTTATTATAATCACAATTCCATTCATCTTGTCTTAGTCCTAAAATAGAACTTTATGAATGTATTTCTGTCCATACCATTAACCGAGCAGCCCAACGTCATTTCCTGTCAGTGGGAAGAAGCATTATAGATCCCACAGACTCACGACAGGAGGAAGTGCTCTGCATATTAGTATCCAGAATGGTTTTCATTCTGGATTAGCCAGTGAAACCAGCTGAACCTGGTGCTATCTGTTTGGGAATGTTTCATAAACTTGTTTAAATTTGATATCCTTGGACAGTAGGTACAATTTGAAATATTAATATATTACAACTACTTGCTTTGAAGTCTGTTTCATTTTAGATTACAGGAAGAGAAAGTGGAATTCCAGTTGAATTTGACCATCCAAATTCTTCTTAAACAAGGACAAGTAGAACTGGAGAATTTCCAATTGACTCTGGACTATTCCGATGCAATTCTCATCAATAAGAACATAATTGAGGACTTGAATTCTGTGATTCGGGTAATTATGCATTTGCAGGGAGAAAAAGCAACCTACTACCTGCTAGATCAAATATTTTACAGTATTCTTCCCTCCTTGTGATATATCATTTTAATTCAGTTAAATCAGTGATTTCCAACTCTGCCTCTGGGATGGCGCTGTTGGAATAAGCATTGGACTACTACCTGCGAGCTTGGTGGTTCAAACCCACCAGCTGCTCCTCTATACAGGGTTGTTATGAGTTGGAACCCACTTGAAGGCATTGACACTTAACAACAAAGAACTTCAAAAATCAGTCCGCTGTGTTCTGTGAGGGATGGTAGGGAGTAGGGATCATTTTTTTCCTTAAATATCTAGTATGATTAGCCAGTGAAACCAGCTGAACCTGGTGCTATCTGTTTGGGAATGTTATTAATAATTGATTCAATTTGTAAAACATTTCTCAAATTCTTTATTTCACCTTGTGTGAGTTTTGGTAGATTGTGTCTTTCAAGGAATCGATCCATTTGACCTATGCTATATTGCAGAACATTGGTTTTTGTTGTTAAGTGCCATTGAGTTGTTACTGACTCATAATGACCCTCAATAGGGTTTCTGAGACTGTAAATCTTTGAGGGAGCAGAAAGCCTCATCTTTCTCCTGCAGAGCGGCTGGTGAACTCAAACCACTGCCCTTGTGGTTTGCAGTCTTGTGTTTACCCTGCACAGCCAACACACTCCCTTAGTATTCCTTTATTACCCTTTCAGTGTTCATTGTATCAGAGAAATTATCCCTCTTTCATTTTTGATATTAGTACTTTGTGTGTTCTCTTTTTTTGTCTTGTTAGCCAAGCTAGATTATCAATTTTACTGATCTTTTCAAAGAGCCAGCTTTTGATTTCCTTGACTATCTCTATTGATTTCCTGTTTTCAATTTCAGTAATTTCTGCTCTGATTTTTATTACATCTTTTCTTCTGCTTATATTAGATTTAGTTTGCTCTTTCTGTTTCTCCCAAGTTTCCTGAGAAACCTTCAATTATTAATTTTAAATCTTTCCTCTAAGCATGCTTTTGCTGCATTGAACCAATTTTGATAAGTTGGACTTTTATTTTTATTTAGTTCAAAATGTTTTTATTTCTCTTGAGACTACTTTGACCTGCGTGTTATTTAAAAGTGTGTACTTAACTCTCCAAATATTTGGATAGATTTTCAACTATCTTTTCATTACTGATTGCTAGTTTAAGTGTATTGTGGTGTGAGAGCATACTTGGTTTAGGTGTGTTTTATAGCCCAGAATGTGATCTATCTTGGAGAATATTTCATACGAACTTGAGAAGAATTTGAATTGAACTTCCATAATACTTCTCATTCAATCAAATCAAAAGGCCATAAGAACATGAAGTGTGTACTTCTCATTAAGAAAGGAATTATGACTTTTCTCAGAATTTAACCCATAATTGAATGTGCCCAGATTCCCAGCTTTTGCTGGTACTATAGAATGAAAACTTTTGAGCTTTCTTAAATTTCAGATACCTATGTTTGGTACCACACTCGTCTGTCAGTTTGTTGTACTGTGGTGGCTTGTGAGTTGCTGTGATTCTGAAAGCTAAGCCACCAGTATTTTAAATACCAGCAGGGTGACCCATGGTTGACAGGTTTCAGATGAGCTTCTAGGTGAAAACAGACTAGGAAGAAGGAGCGACAAACTACTTCCAAAGATTTAGTCACTGAAAACCTTATGAACAGCAGAGAAGCACTGTCAGATATAGTGCCGGAAAATGAGCCCCTCAGGTTGGAAGGCACTCAAAATGCGACTGGGGAAGAGCTGCCTCCTCAAATTGGAGTTGACCATGATGACGCGAATGGAGAAAAGCCTGCAGTACCTTCATTTGCTGAAAGGGCACAACTCAAAATGAAGAGAAACAGCTGTAAACATCCATTGAAAATTGGAAAATGGAATGTATGAAGTATGAATCTGGGAATATTGGAAGTTGTCAAAAATGAAATGGAATGCATAAACTTTGATATCTTAGATATTAGTGAGCTGAAATGGACTCATATTGGCCATTTTGAATCTGATGACCATATGGTTTACTATGCCGGAAATGACAAATTGAAGAGGAATGGTGTTGTATTCATTGTCAAAAAGAACATCTCCAGATCAGTCATGAGGTACAATGCTGTCTGTGATAGGATAATATCCATGCGCCTACAGGGAAGCCCAGTTAATACCATTACTATTCAGATTTACACACCAACCACTAAAGCCAGTGAGGATGAAATAGAATTCTACCAACTTCTTCAATCTGAAATTGATCAAACATGCAA
>NW_006408521.1:31582415-31609846 GCF_000296735.1 Chrysochloris asiatica | reverse complement strand
GTATGGATTGCATCTCAATGTAAAGAAAACAAAAATCCTCTCCACTGGACCAGTAAACAACATTCTTATCAATGGAGAAAAGATTCTTGGATCAACTGTCAACACTCATGGAAGCAGCAGTCAAGAAATCAAACGGTGTATTGCATTTGGCAAATCTGCTGCACAAGACCTTTTTAAAGTGTTGAAGAACAAAGATGTCAGCTTGAGGACTAAGGTGCACCTGACCCAAGCTATGGTATTTTCAGTAACCTCATATGAATGTGAAACCTGGACAGTGAATAAGGAAGACCATAGAAGAATTGATGCTTTTGAGTTATGGTGTTGGAGGAGAACATTGAAAGTGCCATGGGCTGCCAAAAGAACCAATAGATCCATTTTGGAAGAAGTGTAGCCAGAGTGTTCCTTGGAGGCCAGGATGGCCAAACTCCATTTCTCATACTTCGGACATATTGTCAGGAAGGACCAGTTTCTGGAGAAGACATCATGTTTGGTAAGGTGGAGGGTCAGAGAAAAAGAGGAAGACCCCCCCAACGAGATGGATTGGCCAAGTGGCAGCATCGATGACAACTGTAGTGAGGTTGGCCCAGGGTCAGGCAGTGTTTCGTTCTGCTGTGCATAAGGTCACTATGAGTTGGTACCGACTCAATGGCACATAACAACAACAAATGTTTGGTAACGAGTTTGGCTGCTAACCTCAAGGTCAGTAGTTCGAAACTACCAGCCACTCTGTGGAAGAAAGATAAGACTTTCTGCTCCTATAAATATTTACAGCCTCGGAAACCATATGCAGAGTTGCTATGGGTCAGAACTGACACCACGGCACACAACCACCACCACATTTGGTAAAGTGGACAGTTGGAGAAAAAGAGGAAGACCCCCCCAAAGACATGGATTGGCGCAGTGGGCTCAAGCGTAGCAATGATTGTGAGGTTGGCTCAGGACTGGGCAGTGTTTCATTCTGTTTTGCAAAAGGTCACTATGACTCAGTGTCAACTTGATGGTACCTAACAACAACAACAAATGAAACATCCCAGTAGAAATGTTAATTACCCAGTGTTAAGGAGTAGACTACCTATAGATAATTGTTGTTGTTAAGTACCTTTGAGTTGGTTCCAACTCATAGCGACCCTGTATAGGGTTTCCTAGGAGCAGCTAGTGAATTTGAACCACTGACCTTGTAGTTCAAACCAACCTTGTAGTCCAGCACATTATCCCACAGCTCCATACTAGGACTCTTATAGCACATAATTATTCATGGTGGTGGTGGTTATGTGCCACGGAGCAGAAAGCCTCATCTTTCGGTACAACCGCTGGTAGTTTTGAACTGCTGATCTTGAGGTTAGCAGCCCTACTCATTGCCACTATGCTACCAGTAATTATAAATCGCATATAGACAGTTACGCGCTATCTACATATAGGTAATAGAAGGTACGAGATTATTTAGGAAGCAGGTGGACAAAAGGAAAGGGAGTTAGGGCCAGTGTGACAGAGAGAAACAGCCCCAAGATGGAGGGAGTTGTTGGCTTATGTCAGCAACTCGTCCAGGACCGCCTCAGTAGCATATTGGAGTTGGAGCTAAGCTGGTGATGAGTGATGGAATATTCTGAAGTAAGGATGTAGTGACTATAAATAACTCTTACACCAAAGGTGACCCTAAAGGAAAGCAAAGAAGAGAAGGAGATTGTCCTAGAGGGAGGAGGGATGTTATGATGTTACAGATGGTGGTAGCGAGAGCGAGGATCTAATGATGGGAGTTGGGTGGCTAAGGTGAAATAGATAAAAGTTCTTTCAAAGTGGTAAACGAAGGCCTGGAGATGCTGGGCAGTGATGCAGAGGTGGGGATAAGAAAAAGGAGCCAACAAGTGGTATAGTCTGATTGTATGGACTTCAAAAAATTCCATTTTTTAAAGAGAGGAAAACTGTAAAATATTAGCTGATGTAATTCTTGTACAAAATTATGAGCGATTTGATGATTTCATGTTCACATCTAGGCAATTCAAAGTGAAGGGCAAAACATGTAGGTATTCCATGTCTTTGAACTCTTTCTTTCTTTTTTCCCTCCTTCCTGTCTTTCTTTCTCTCTCCCTTCCCTTTTTTTTTTCTTTCACTAGCTACCAACCTAATATACCTGTGCCTTACTGCATAAAAGTACAAGTCTCCATCCACCATGTCAGGAGCAAGGCCAGCGAGCAGAGATACAGATGCATACAGATTGGCAGACTGCTGTTGTTAAACACCAAGTCAGTTTGGACTCATAGCAAGCAACTGGTGGGTTTGAACTGCCAACCTTGTGTTTGGCAGTCCAGTGCTTGCCCTACAGCACCACACAAAAGTAGTTCCTGCCTAATTAAGGACGTATAATGTAATTTTGGAATCCTGGTGTGGCACTGTGGGATAATGCATCAGACTGCAAAGTCGTTTGAACTGCAAGGTTGGTGGTTCAAGCTCACCAGCTGCTCCCTGGAAACCCTATACAGGGTCGCTATGGGTCAGAATCAACTCGACAGCACTTAACAACAACAAAGTAAATTTGGAGTCCTGGTGTGGATTAACCATAAGGTCGATTTGAACCACAAGGTCAGTGGTTCAAACCCACCAAGTCACTCTGCAGAAACCCTATGCAGGGTCTCTATGAGTCAGAACCGACTCGACTGAACTTAGCAACAAAAAAAAAACAAACAAATAAATTTGGAGTCCTGGTGTGTCACTGTAGGATAAGCATTGGACTGCCAGACACAAGATTGGTGGTTCAAACCTACCAGTGGCTCCTCAGAAACCCTATATAGGGTCGTTATGAATTGGAACCCTGGTAGCATAGCAGTTATGAGTCGGGCTGCTACATTCAAAACTACTAGCCGTTCTGTGGGAGAAAGGTGAGGCTTTCTGCTCCTGTAAAGATTTACAGCCTCGGAAACCCTATGCAGGGTCACGATGAGTCGGAACCCACTCCACAGCACACCACAACCATCATGAGTCAGAACTGACTCAATGGCCCTTAACAACTAACAGCAATAAAGTAAATTTTGTCTGCATTTAAGTATATTTTATAATCCTACTGCTTATGAACTATCTTGTATCTTGTGTTAACAGTGATCAAATTTGCCCAAGAAGTAATTTTTTTTTATTATCTGCTGCATTTTTAAAGAATTTTTGAAAGAAGATAGAATTATCTCTAAGTATGTTGTTATTGTTGTTGTTAAGTGCCATCTAGTCGGTTCCGACCCATAGCGACCCTGTATAGGGTTTCCGAGGAGCAATTGGTGAGCTTGAACCACCAACCTTGCAGTTCAAACGGCTTTGCAGTCTGGCGCATTAACCCACAGCACCACACCAGGACTCAAGATCTCTAAGTATAGTAGCTTATATATCCTATAATTCTGTATGCAGAATCATATTATCTGAATACTGAAATGTACTTTTTAAGACCCAAGGACAAAAGAAAGTCAGTAGCATGGTGGAGAGTAAGAATGTTCACAAAGGGATCTATCAGATGGAGTGGGAACATAAGAAGATGGAGATGGAAATGGAAGATCTCAATCAGAAGGCTTGGGATATTCAGATGCTGTTTTTTTCAAGAGATCGTCAAAAAGTAAGCTTCCCTTGCCCCACTGTGTAGTTTGGTTTTTATTCTGGTAAAATGTATATGATAATAGTTTGCCATTGTAACCATTTTAAGTGTACAATTCTGGGACATTTGCATATAAACATATAATATTCACATTTTGCTTCCATTACCACTAAACATTTCCAAAAGCCTCCCCTTCCCCCGGCCCCCCTGCTAACAGAAATTTAGTTTTCTCTTCAATTATAATCCCCATTCTGCCCTCACCTGGGCCCCTGTACCAATAAGAAGTTTTTATCTCTCGGCATTTACATCTATTCTAGATATTTCATGTATGTGGTAGCATACAATATTTGTCTTTTTATGTCAGACTTATGCATAGTTCATTTAGCGTAATATTTTTAAGGTTCATTCTTGTAGTAGCCTGTATCAAAACTTTATTTCTCCATATGACTAAATAATAATCCATAATATATATATATCCATTTTTAGTTTATTTATCAGTTGATGGGCACTTAGGTTGTCCTATATAGTTTTAATTTCATTCATTTAAATAATATTTCATGAGAAGACTCTGTGGTACCAAGCATCTTCTCAAATACTCAGTAGTATTTCATAATGTCTCTATGGATTCTTTTTCTTCCAGGAGTCTGCATTTGTTGCCCCCAGTTTTGTATGACCAACTCAGTGTAGTTCTATCTTGCAGTTTGACAAGAATTTCCTAATTGTCAAATCCAGTCTCACCATCCTCCAACTCTCTGTAGAATTTGACCCTCTACTTACCCATTCCTTTGGCTTTCCTCATCTGTTTTATCCTGGTTTTCTTCCAACATGTCAGACCACATTGCTTGTTTTACTGGTTTCTCCTTTGCTTCTAATTTTAAATATGACCATTCTTGAAGATTCTGCCCTAACTCTGTGGGGTTGCTTGTTCTTCATGCCCTCTTCTTTGCCGATCTCAATTTCTCTGACATCACGGCTCACTTCTAAAAGATGAATTCTCAGACCAAGCTCTGTGCCCATGACCTCTCTCGTGTTTTATTTCTATAATCCCCTCAACAGTACCTTCTTCTTCTGGATTTACTCTGTTCTTTCCAGCCACTTACCCAGCCTTAAAGTTTTTGTCATGTTTCAGTGCCCTGATTCCCTGGCCTTCTAAGTTAGTCTAGTCTATTTCTCATTCTATGTCTCTACTGCCTTTACCCAGGTTTATTCTTCCATTTTTAGTGACTTAAATGATTTTATAAATAATACTCTAACTGGTTTTCCAACTTTAAATCTTTGTCTTCTCTAACTAGATATTGCTCTCAGATTAATATTCCTATCCAATTCTAACATTACTATCCTACTTAAACATTTCAAATTGCTACTTCTTACCTGCTAAAAAGGAGCTCTGGTAGTGTAGTGGTTACGAATCGGGCTATGAACCGCAAGGTCAGCAGTTCGAAATTAACGGCTGTTCTGCAAGAGAAAGATGCCACTTTCTGCTCCCTTAAAGATTTACAGCCTCGGAAACCCTGTACAGGGTCGCTATGAGTTGGAACCAACTCCACAGCACATAACAACAACAACGACCTGCTAAATGAATTATAAAATCCTCAGATGGGCATTCATACTATTTCAAATTCATTTTCCACTATTCCTCTCAAACAGCAGTATTCTTAAACCAGACTGATGACTGTTTTCTAAGATTCTGCCTCTGTGCCTTTGCTCTACCTGGTCTATTTTCCCTCAATTTTTGTCCCTATCCCAAGCCTATCTTTTTTTTTTTTAATCTAGTTTAAAAGTCACCTCCTCCATACAGCCTTTCCTCATTTCCCCAGCCTGGAGAACTCTCCTCCCTTCACAAATCTCTTCTGAATTTAGATCTAACAACAGATCATATGTAAATGCAGTCTTCTTTTTGAAGGTTAAGTCATGTTGTCTTTGTGTGGCCCTCAATGCCTCTGTACTCAGGGGGACACTTGCTGCGGTTTTCTGAGCTGAATAAATGAATGAGAAACTACTCTGGTAATCACTGATATATAAGGGAGTGTATTGCTGGTTAAAGGAGCTCTGGTAGCGTAGTGGTTACGAATCGGGCTGCGAACCTTAAGGTCAGCGGTTCGAAACTACCAGTCGCTCCGCGGGAGAAAGATGAGGCTTTCTACTCCCGTAAAGACTTATACCCTCGGAAACCCTGTGCAGGGTCGCTATGGGTCGGACCCGACTCGATGGCACTTAACAACAACAACAACAACATTGCTGGTTAAATATAACAAAATATCACAGCACCAAAGTCAAACCAATCTTAATATAAAAAGACAGATATTTATTATGAAAAACTCCCTTTCAAAATTAAGATAATCTATATAAAGTTATCTATTAAAAGAAATGGGGAGTATGGTGGCTCTGTCAGATAAACACTGTACTACGAATCACAAGGTTGGCAGTTCGAGTTCACCAACTGCTCTGTGACAAAAGAATGAGACTTTCCACACCTGTAAAGATTTACAGCCTCAGAAACTCTATACAGGGTCACTATGAGTTAGAACTGACTCCACTGCACTTAATGACAACTTAAAAATAGAGAAAAATATCCTAACATATTTTTTTCATATTTTTTTTTTCCTCCAAAAGTTCCTAAATGAACCACACTATGAAACTTTGATAGCAATTCAGATTGGAATAATGGAGCAAACCATAGCTGTTTTAGATAAGGTAAGTCTCTAAAATTTTGATCATTATAATTCCAATAGTTGTAAGTCTTTTGGAAAAAGTAATAGCGTTTCAAGTAATGAATCGAATAGAACTAAGAAAATCTTGGTCCTTTACTGATATTCATGATGTAATTAGAGGTTCCTGAATAGTGTTTTTGTAACCAAAACAACTGGTATAGACTGAAGCACTTCCTTTAACATTAGCATTAACACCTTGAGATACATCCAAGTGTATGTGGATTTCCTTTTTTAACATTATAATTTATGTACTAGAAGTTCTGATAGTCTTTCCTTAGCAAAATACTGTTTTATCATAACTTCTTAGTGAATGCTCAGGGTTTTTTTTTTTATTAGCAAATGTAAGATGTAAACAAACTAATCCCCAAACCATGGTTTTCTTATCATCTGGTTACTAATCAGGCTGCTTATCTCAGGGTCAGCAGTTCAAAACTACCAGCTGTTTCACGGGAGAAAGATGAGGCTTTCTGCTCCCGTAAAGATTTACAGCCTTGGGAACCCTGTACAGGGTCACTATGAGTCGGAACCAACTCCAAGGCACATAACAACACCACCATTTTAAAGGGTATGCAAGATTTGTTTTCTGAAATGAGGCATTAATATAACATTGTATCTTTCAACAAATAATTTGAGTGCCCACTATGTGCAGGCATTATGTTAGTTATTAATATATGGTGATAAAATGATAGTTTAATGAGGATGTTTCATTAACATTTTGAGAACAATGTCATTATAAAATTTAATACATTTTTACAAAATTATTTTTGTGTGATGTCATGGGAATATAATTTCCAGACTCACAAGAAGAATGTGGAACACTGTAAAAAACTACTTAAAAAATTGGGAAGATTCAGCAATCACAAAGATGTAGCAAATTATACTCTAAGCTGCAATTTGCAAGAAGAGCTGGTAGCTGTCTCAGAGAGAAGAGACATCTGTAATGCTATTGGTAAGTGTTTTTTTATCTTTTTTTGTTTAAATCTATAGAGAAACTATAATGCTACCAGGATTTCCACAAGGGTTTTGGTTTGGTTTGGTTTGTTGTTGATTTATTTTTTGTTTGTTTGTTTTACTTCTTATTGTTTTTTTGGGGGGGAGGGGGGATTTCCACAAGTTTTAACTGATCCACTTAGTTCACTAAGTTTTGCTTCTATATTTAAGATGCCTATAATAACCCAATCAGCTTATTTTTGTTTGTTTTGGGTACAGGATCTAAACTGACTTGTGAAAAGATTGCCAAAGAACGATATGATGACATGATGCAACAACAAAAATTAACAAGTATTTCAAAACAACAAACTGAACAGATTTTAATTCTGCAGGCTGAAGTCGAAAGATTAAGGATGAGAACATTTCCTGCTCTTGTTCCAATGTAATAACTCTGGCCAAATAATCATTTAAAAAATAATTTTACTTGGTTAAAATGGTTTCTTTTCTTTTGTATCGAAAAATTTAAGTAGATTAGTCACATATTTCAAATAGCAAATTATTTCATTTTAGCCTTAACCATTACTTTAAAAAAATGTTGTCCTGCATGAATAAAGGTGAGAAATATCATGCATTCTTGTTTTCTTGAAGAATAGACAAGATTTTTAACTCTGAAAGTGTTCAACATCTAGTTTATTCAGCTAGCCTTAATTTGATCAAAGATACTGTCAGTTAATCTTAAAGACAAAATCTTATTCTTACCATAACTGGTATTTTTTATTTTATAAAGTTACCTAAAAATTATGAGATTATAGACTATTTTTCATCTTAATGCTTTTCTATGCTTCTTTATTGCCCAAGTTGTCCTGGGAAATAAATTAATATACAAAGCATTTCTTCTATAATCAGGAAAAAGATACCAGAATAGTTAAGACTATTGTTCCAACAATTGAAAGGAAGGCAAATTAAGAAGGTAAATTGCTGATTTCCACCAAGCCCTAAATCATTTATAAATTCCAAAATATTTTGGAAACGTACTTTGCTGTATCTCATATATATTATCTAGATTTTTTCCGGGAGCATAATTATTTTCAAGATTCTGCTATTCTGTAACACATATCAGTACTTTCTTTCTTTTTATGGTTGAATAATATTCTATTTTTATATTTTAATTTTTTCTAAGTGCATACATCATCATTTACCTCTAACCCACCTAGCCCATGCAAACCTGCCCAACCATTGTCCCGTCTGCCTTGTTCTTTTTCCCTTCCCCTTCTTGTATATTGTCAGCCCTTACCCCCTCCCCACCCACCCCAGCACCCAGGCTCTCCTGTGTCTATTCCCTACCCTGTGCTCTTTCTTCCCCTCCCTCCTCTCCTCTCATCCCATACATCCTGATGATCAGCAATTATATATATAGATCCCCCCCCCCTTTTGGGTGGGTTCTTTTTCTTAGTCCTTTACAATAATGGTCCTATGCAGTATTTCTCCTTTTGTGACTAATTTCACTCAGCATAATGTCCTCAAGGTTCATCCATGTTATGCGATGACTTGCAGCTTCCTTGTTGTTCTTCAAGGTAGAATAATATCCCATTGTGTGCATGTACCACAGTTTATCCATTCTTCAATTGATGGGCATTTTGGTTGTTTCCATCTTTTTGCTATTGTAAATAGTGCTGCTGTGAACATTGGTGTGCATATATTCACTTGTGTTATGGCTTGTATTTTAATTTCAATACCAAGTAGAGGAACTGCTGGGTCCTAAGGTATTTCTATTTCCAACCTTCTGAGGAAGCACCATATTGCTTTCCAGAGTGGTTGTACCATTTTGCAGTCCCAACAACAATGTAGGAGGGTCCCAGTCTTTCTGCATCCTCGCCAGCATTTGTTGTCCTCTGCTTTTTTGATCTTTGCTGTTATTGTTGGTGTGAGATGTTATCTCATTGTTGTTTTGATTTGCATTTCTCTGATGGCTAGTGATCGTGAACATTTTCTTCATGTGTTTGTTGGCTGCCTGAATCTCCTGCTTGTAAAGTGCCTGTTCGTGTCCTGTGCCCATTTTATTGGGTTGTCTTTTTCTTGTAGCGGTGTTGTAGTTTCTTACATATTTTAGAAATGAGTCCCTTATCTGATGTGTCGTTGCAAAAGATTTTTTCTCCATTTGTGGGTTCCCTTTTTACTCTTTTGGTGAAGTCATTTGATGCACATAAGTTTTTAATTTTTAATATGTCTCACTCATCTATTTGGTCTACTTTTGTTTGTGTAGTTTTCAAAATGTTTTGTAGTCTGTGTATGCCCTGAATTAGCGCCCTCACATTTGTCCCTGGGTTTTCATTGATGACCTTTATAATTTTGGGATTCACATTTAGATCTTTAATCCATGTTGAGTTCGTTTTTGTATAGGGCATGAAGTAAAGGTCTTGTTTCATTCTTTTGCATATCACTTTCCAGTTCTGCCAGCACCATCTGTTAAAGAGACTATCTCCTTCCCATGCAATATGCCTAGGCACTTTGTCGAAAATCATTTGGCTGTATGTGAATGGGTTAATTTCTGGGTTCTCGATTCTGTTCCATTGATCAATGTATCTTTCATTGTACCAGTACCAGGCTGTTTTGATCACTGTGGCTGTGTAGTAAATTTTGAAATCAGGGAGTAAGACACCTCCAACTTTGTTCTTTTTCTTAAGCAGTGCTTTGCTTACCCTGGGTCTCATATATTTTAATATCCTATTGGAGTCCTGGTGTGGCGCTGTAGGATAAGCATTGGACTGCAAGGTCAGTTTGAACATCAAGTTTGGCAGTTCAAATCCACCAGCTGCTCCTTGGCAATCCTATCTATACAGGGTCAATATGAGTTGGAACCGACTCATTGCCACTTAACAATAATATTCTATTTCATGGATATAACCCATTTTGTTCATCCATTCATTGGTGGTGGTGGTTATGTGCCATGGAGTCGGTTCCAACTCATAGCAACCCTGTATAGGGTTTCTGAGGCTGTAAATCTTTATGGGAGCAGAAAGCCTATCTTTCTCCCGCGGAACAGCTGGTAGTTTCGAAATGCTGATCTTGCGGTTCACAGCTCGATTCATAACCACTACGCTACCAGAGCTCCATTCATTAGTTGATAGATATTTGGTTTGTTTCCACCTTTTAGTTGTTGTGAATAGTGTTACTGTGAACATTAGTGTACACATTTTTGGCTGAAATCTGTTTTCCATCCTTTTGTGCCTATACTCATGAGAAGAATTGTGGGGTAGTATGAGGGGTCCTGGTGGTGCTAACCAGAAAGTCAACATTTTGACCCCACCAACCATTCCATAAGGCAATCTGCTCTGGTATCGATTTGTTGTTGTTGTTGGTTGTGAAGTGCCGTCGAGAACAATCCTTAACAACAACACATTTTTTAAAAGAGCTCAATTTTGTGGCCTACTCTATGGTGGTGGTGATTGTGTGCTGTGCAGTTGGTTCCAACTCATAGCATCCCTGACTAGCGTTTCTGGGGCTATAAATCTTTACAGGATTCATTTGATCTCATCTTTCTCCCACGGAACAACTTAGTAGATTCAAACTGCTGACCTTGTGGTTTGCAGCCCAACTCATAACCTACTCTACAACAGGGCTCCTTGGGCTACCGAGTAAGTAGACTTTGGTAAACAGAAAAAAGAAAGAAAAAAATGCTTTCTCTGTTCCCTTAAAGTGTATTGCTTTACTCTTATAAATGGTGAGGATTATATAATGAAAAGCTGGTTAGAAGATAAATTATTTCGCCCCTTCCAGAACTATAGACTGTTACATTCCAAGGCAATATTCAGATCACTGACCACGTCTCCAAGTGATGTCAATGTTTAACTGTTCTACAATTATGAACGTTAATTCCACAATACCATATCTAGTATACATTGATGTAGGTAAAACAAGAGAGTATTACAAAATCTTCTACATTATTTATTTATTTATTTTTTTGGCCAGGATAGTGTAACTGATTACCCAAAGAGTGACCAGTATTAGGTGAGCTTGGTGAATGGTAAAGGGAATGACAGGACTAACAAGATTAGATGATAACCTTTCTTAGTACCGGTGGACCCTTACTACTAAAATGACCTACTACTAAAATGTCAGCTAGGCTGATTCAGCAAGAACATTGTCCATTGGTATCATTGCCCACAGTCCTTCAGAATTATCTGAGAGGGAAATTATGGTGGGCAGGGAGCCATCCATAGGGTGGGGAGTATGAGAGGGGTGCAAATCCTTAAGAGGTTTGTTCTGTTCACATGCATCCAACATCATGATATAATTTCCTTATCTCCTAAGCCAGTTTCCTGGGGCTCCATTTGTTAAAAGCCAATGCCACATATGTCACTGGGGAATGCTCTGCCAATATGATGCCTATTTCTTAGTGGCCACCTTGGCTGACTCTGGAAATCCTTCTAGCTTGAATGTCTCAGCTTTGAGACTGGGATGGAATGGGGATTAGCAGGAGCCTCTTGCCCTCAGGCTAGTCTTTTCCTCAGGAAGTATCTTCTGGTTTGGGAAGTTGGCAGGTGCTCTGGAAGGAAGGGCACAAAGGCTCTGTACCCCTAACTCTCCACTCGATATAGTGCATGGTACTAACTCTTCTCAACTCTACTGAACAGCAACAACATTCCAGATTTGACTAACAACAACATGCTGCCATCGAGTTAATTCTGATTCATAGCTGCTCTAGATTTTTATTATTCTTTAAAATTGGGGTATTGATCGCTATAATAGGCGAGTGAGTTAATATACTTTAAAATTTGGTACAAAGTCCAAATGTTAGCACTCAAAAAAAAAAAAGAGAGGGAAAACCTGCTCCCTGGAGACTTTTCAAGCTCTCCCATTAATCCCATTTGCAAACATATGGCACCAACCATCTCTACCACAGCTCTCAATACTCTGCTGGTTCATAGGACTATGGGGCTAGCCTGTTCTGAAACCTGTAGAGCAGGCCAGAAGGCTGAAATTTCAGGCAGCTGGTAGTATAGTCCTGAGGCATAATTTCTTCTCTGGGAAACATTTAAGGTCTTCCAATGGATTGGAAAGGAGCTCTGGTACCATAGTGGTTAAGAATCGGGCTACTAACCTCAAGGTCGGCAATTCCAAACTACCAGCTGTTCCGTGGAAGATGAGGCTTTCTGCTCCCGTAAAGATTTGCAGCCTCGGAAACCCTGTGCAGGGTCACTATGAGTTGGGATCGACTCCACAGTACTTAACAACAACAATGGATTGGAAGGACCACCCACATCAAAGATCATCTACTTTACACAATCAGTGGATTGTGTACAAAGGTACAAAATACCTCCACAACAACACCTACATTAGTGCTTGCTATTCTTATCAAATATAGCACTAAGGTACCATAGTTTCACTGAACTGACATACAAAACTAGCCATCACAAGTATTATTAGAATGGAATGCAAGGGCAGGGTCCTGAGGTTCCTACAGAGTCAGAAGGGGGAAGGTGTTAGATCAGGGACAGGGACTGAACAGAAGGAGGGGATATCCTCAGTCATTTGCTGTTTACCAACTTGTAAGGAAGTACTTTGTCTTACCTTCAAAAGTACTTACCCTCCAACTCCCAAGTAAAGCTGGTTTGTTGTTGTTCAGGCAATTCAGACTCATCGCATCCCTGTATAGGTTTTCCGAGGAGCAGCTGGTGAGTTTGAACTTGCATCTCAAACCGAGGGTCAGTCAAGTGTATATCCTATAGCACCACAGGAATCCAGAAAGACCTCAGAAGGACTGGAAGTTAAGACCAGGGTAACACTGACCCCAAAAGTTCTGTCCCCATTTATCACCTCTGCTATTTTCTGTAAGCACACACTATCCTTACACATGCCACCTTTGCTGCTCCCAGGTTTACAGGTAACACTTTCACCACACAAAGATGGGTTTTCTTTTCCTGAGTTCAATTCCAAATTCTCAGCTTGGGTCCTATCTTCATACATAGCTAGGAAAACAGTTAACATTGTACACCATGGCAGCCTAAAGCCCAAGCCTGTGGGGTGTTTGGGGCTGAGAAGTCCCTGTGAACTGAGCAGCACTGGTAGCATAACCTAAAGCTGGAAAGGTAGATGAAAGATTGACCAACATGATGCCTTGATGTGGGAGATGATAGAGGTTGATAAGAAACAGATGGTCATTTCACTGAGCTGACTACGAGATACAATTTTAAAGAGAGAAGGATATAATTGCATCATTGAGCTTAATTATCTGCGTCAGATGAAATATGTGGTATGTGGGTGGAAACAAGAATCATAAGATGAAGAAAGAGGTAAGCATTTTTAGATCAGATTAGGTTTGTTGTTGTTAGGTGCTGTTGAATCAGTTCCTACTCATAGCGACCCTATGCCCAACAGAATGAAACACTGCCCAGTCCTGGCCCAGCCTCACAATTGTTGTTACACGCGAGCCCATTGCATGTGTGCCAATACATCTTTTGAGGGTCTTTAGACACTTACCAAATTGGACTGTTATTTTAACACGTAAAATAAAACTTTTTGCTATAATAAACAATTTATTAAAGTGGTCTCCAGAAATTACCCAAGTTATTTTTTTACATTTCTTTACATGTCAAGTTTTCTTTGCCACATTTATACAAAATATTAAACTTCTATTTTAGGACTTGGTGTATATTTATGTAATCATTAGGGGTTACGTAACAGAGTGCCCTGCACTAATGTTCACCAGGAAACCTTCCTTTAACCCCTAACAGTTTATACCTTCCCTTTAAACCATATAAACATTTTTAAATTAAGTTGTCACTCTCAAAGATAATTCTAAAAAAAAATAATTACAGTTCAACATCTATAAATTCTTCTTCACGTCTGTTATAGAGGAGCAGTTTGTCATCTAACCCATAGTGGTCTATCAACTCAGTGAGACTTCGTTTCTTATTCTCCGCAGACAAAGCTGACTGCAACTCATAAAGTAACAGCTGGCTGCACTTCCTCCACTTCTGTATTAGCAACCTGATCTGAGACAGGTCATTCTGAAAAAGAAAAAATATATAGAAAGAGATATGTTAGTAATAAGGTGGTTGTGCTGTTTTCATTTAAAAGTTATTAAATCAGTTGGTATATATGTTTAAAGACTAACACATCTGGAGATGAGCAGGACTTTGAACCACAGAAAAGTAGGATGGTCCTAAGTAAAATGCTTATAATGTCCCTTTGCATTCTATGCCTATTGTGTTTGGTCCTTGCTTTTGGCCATCCTTACTCTTAAGAAAAAATCCAACTGGATGGGGCAAAAGCTATAAACCAGAAACACTAAACCCACTGCCACTCAGCTGATTCCTACTTCTTGTTGTTGCTGTTGTTAAATGCTGTCGAGTCAGTTCCTACCCATAGCAACCCTGCATACGGTTTCCGAAGAACAGCTGGTGAGCTTGAACCACTGACCTTGCTTTGCAGTCTGGTGCATTAACCCACAGCGCCACACCAGGACTCCTTGATTCCTTCTAAGCAACACTATATTGGACAGAATAAAAACTGCTCCATAGGGTTTCTGAGATAGTAAATAGCCTCATCTTTCTCCCAAGGAGTGGCTAATGAGTCTGAATCACTGACCTTGAACTTAGTGGCCCAACTCAACCCACTGGGCTCCTTAAAGCAACAATATAGATTTTAAAAGCCCACTTTTTACACTACAGTTGTACCATAAAATAATATTCAAACTTAAAATACTTTCAACATTCAAAGTCTAAAAATACTTCAAGTAGTCATTTTTAGAAAAGTCTAAAAATTCAAGAATTATGCGAATCCATAATTTACCCACATCACTGAGAAAGAATAAAGTATTGCATATATACATGGATTATCTGGGTAAATGAAAGTTATCTCCTTTCTAGTACCCAAGTTTCTATTCAGTTCAATGTATCTTGAATTGAAATGTAAAATTGAATACATATTTGTATTTTCTCAAACAGAATACCTGGTATATTCTAATTATTTGGGGGAGACACAAGATTATTACTAAAAAGTCTGTGGGTCACTTGCTATTTTATTCATTCACTCACTGTGGGCTATCACTTCTATTCCCTTAGTACTTGCATCTAACATTTGATACTTTTAATAACGCTACGGACTGGAACTCAGAGAAAAGCAGCTTCAACTGAGTATTAAATAAGAGTCAAGTGATCACCTTCAGCTGGGACTCTGGAAAAGTTGTCATGTGGTATTAAGAGTTCTCTTTTACTCGCCTCTAAATCTCTGGATGTACTTGAATTAAAGTTATTCAAAGCCAGATTTCTAGAGACTTGACTTATTGCTTACTATGCTAAAATAAACTTTTCTGTTCATGAAATTACTTTCTTATAATTTATCTTAAAACAAATGTTATCCAATGGTTTTGAACTTCTTCTCACCTTTGATCTATACATTTTAACTAGTTTCAACCTCCGAAGAAAGTCTTCTTTCTCTTGAATCTGTTTCACCAAATTTGCTTTTACTTCCTGTAATCCCTGTTTGGGAAGATTCTCACTGACAAAATTATTTTGGAGAGCACTATCTGATTTAGATTCACATGCACTGATATTCTTGAAGGTACTTTTCAAACATGTACTTTCTTCAGATTCATTGTCTACATGTTTAAAATTTTCTTGATATTCCAAACAGTTTCCTTCTGTTGAAGACAATGGTTTCTCTGCAACAATTGGATCACTTTCTTCATCCTCTACTTTAAGTCGTTTTACTACACTGTAACAGGAAGGAAATGATGATCTTGTTTTCCTTAGTCGTTCTCGAAGTGCCGCACTCATAGGCTGAAAGAGGCACAAAACATTGAAACCATAACGTTAAATTTACTAGAAATACAGAGCTTACAGATCTACGGTTATTGTTGCTTTGTGCCATCTAGTTGATTTCGATTCATGGCGACCCTACAGAACAGATCTGCTCCACAGGTTTCTAAGGCTGAAATATTACAGGTGCGGTGCTGTGGGATAAACCATTAGACCACAAAACTGGTAACAACCATAAAGTTGGCCGTTCAAACTCACCAGCCGCTCTTTGGAAACACTATACAGGTTCACTATGAGTCGGAACTTACTCAATGGCACTTAACAACAATCTTTACAGAAGCATACTGCCCCATCTTTCTTCTACAGAGCAGCTGGTGAGTTTGAACCGACAACCTTTTGATTGACAGTCATGCACTTAACCATTGTGCCACCAGGGTTCTTTATTTTTGTTATGATGCCTAGTGGACTCCGATCATAGCAATCTACACACCATTAAATGGCTGTCTCCATGAAAATAACCATCACAGAAAAGCTTAAAGTTCCTGAATGCTCTATTAGTTTTACTCTTTCTACTTTAGCAAGATCAGTATTCCAAATTGTTGAGACAATGACCCAAGTAATCACATTTGTTGAGCAACATGTCTGACATTATTCCAGGTGCTTCAGAATTACGAATGAAAAGATCTAGATCCTGCAACCAACCACGTTATGATAACAACATCACATTTCCACAATTTGGAGGCCTGCAACCTGATAGGAAAGGACTCCTGGCGTAGTTATCAGCACTAGACTTTGAACCACAAAGTCGGCAGTTCAAATCCACCAGTTGCTCCTCAGAAACCCTATACAGGTTCACTGTGAATCGGCATCGACTCAACAGCACTTAACAACACCAATAACCTGATAGGAAAAGCATTTATTCAAGATGAAAATTTGGGGTATGAATGGTTGACACGACATTTCAAAAAGCTCATGGAAAAATTCCATGTTCTTTTCATTACATTTTCCATGAACTTTTTTGAAGCCCTCTCACATATTATCTTAGAAGAAACATATTATTTCATATTTAATAAAATCCATCTTCTTATTGCTACAGTGTCCGCCAGTTAACAATCTTCAGCAGACTTAAAACTGCCACAATACTGGGAAACACAGTGGTCCCACTGGAAGAACTGAGTTTTCCATACTTGTTTTCTTGAACTATTTGTGTGGGGAGATGGTGGCGTCTCGCAGGCCTGTGGAGTGCAGGGTAAAGTCACAGGGGAGTCTGAAGGGCTCTTCATCTGGAAAAATCTTGATTTATCTTGATTTCTCTCTAAAAAAGAAACGGGATCACAAAATGAAAATTAAACTAATCCATCCCTCTGTCTAGTCTTTGGGGTCTTGGTGTGGCGCTGTTAAGAAGCACTAACCTGCTATCCGCAAAGTCAGCGGTTCAAACCCACCAGATGCCCCTCAGAAGCCCTATACAAGGTAGCTATGAGTCAGGACTGACTCATGGCACTAAACAATATAGTCCTCAATTTGTATCAAAGAGTGTTGTGTATAACATTTGCCAGTAAGACCTTCACTTGGCTGCGATTAGTTCTTGCCTTCTTTGTTGTACTGTTTTTCTTTTATAAAACCTCAAACACATTAACTAATATCTAATTTAAACAAGACAATTTGTTTTTAATCACACTATCTTCAAAATCGGCCACACGGGGTGAAGTAACAACTTTGGATAGTCAAGAATTCTTAAGTTTGGTTATGACCGCTTCATACTGAAACAGAACCAAAATCTTGATTCAAAGACATCAACATAACCACACGTCACAGGAACCCTAGCCGCAGGGACCGGAACCAGTGCCCCTCAGAACCCAGGCATAAGGGCTACAGGGGAGATAAAGTTACCCAAGTCTGCGTGTTTTTAATGGCTGTCCAGGAGTCAGTGTTTGTCCTGCAGAGCCACGCGTTTGCATTTGTCATTGTTAGGTGCCATCGAGTCGGTACCGACTCATAGCGACCCTGTTGCACAACAGAAGGAAACACTGCCCAGTCCTAGTTTTTAAAGTAGCAAATAATCCCTGAAAGGAGAGTCGGTTGAAGTTTGTGTCCTCAGGCAGCGATAACTGGATCGCTATTTATCCAGGCTGTAGGATAAGCACTGGACTGCTAAGCACAGGTCCGTGGTTCAAACCCTCCAGCTGCTCCTCAGCTGCTCCGCTAAGAGTCGGAACCCACATGAAGGCACTTAACAAGTCAGGGGGAGGAGTCCTCCTTCCCCTCCCACCATTGCAGAAAACCCACACTAGTCCCCGAGGGCTCCAGTCCTGAGGGAAAGTTGAACGATTCCCCGACCGCGGTCAGGGAGCTCATATCGACTCCACAACAGACTCCCGAATAAGTTCATCTCGCGGACAACCACTTGCCCCTAGCACACTACCTCCCTCCGCCATCCCCAGAGTTCGCAGAAATCTCGTGCAGCCGCAGCCGTAAACTGCTAGCGTTCCAGGGGTGGGACCACGCGGTAGGCGGGAGAGACGCACGATTGGCCAGATTGAGGTTTTGCTTCGGCCATAGCTTTAAAGAGGGGAGACCGCGCGAGAGGCGTGAAGGACGTGTGATTGGCCAAGTTGACTGACGCGCGCTGCTCTGCTCCGCCCAGCAACCAAGACCGACAAGACTGCGCGTGCGCGGCCGCTTTGCCTCAGACGGAAGTGGGGCTGGCGGTCTTTGTATTTGGAAATGTTAACCAATGGAGTACTAGTATGGCGCTGAAGGATAAGCCCTTTTTCGCGAGGTCGCATTGAGCCGCAAGGTGGCGGTTCAAGCCTACCAACCGCTCCTCATTTATAGGAAACCGTATACTAAAACTTAAGGAGCTCTGGTAGCGTAGTGGTTACGAATCGGGCTGCGAACCTTAAGGTCAGCGGTTCGAAACTACCAGCCGCTCCGCGGAAGAAAGATGAGGCTTTCTACTCCCGTAAGGATTTACACCCTCGGAAACCCTGTACAGGGTCGCTATGGGTCTTAACAACAACAACAATACTAAAACTTAAGGTTCTCTGGTAGCGTAGTGGTTACGAATTGGGGCTGCCAACCTCACGGTCAGCAGTTCAGAACTACCAGCTGTCCCACGGGCCCCTATTATGCAGATTCACTATGAGTCAGAACCGATGCCACAGCACAGAAACATCAACCGTACGGAGTCCTGGTATCACTATGGGTTAGAACTGACTCGAAGGCATTTATTAAAACCCAACCGAAACTCAAGGACACACTCCTTTTCAAGTCTTTTTCCTTCCTTTCTCTTACTGTCAATAGTCTTTCCTAGCATCTCTCCTACCAGCTTCCTTGATGGTCCTTGGCCGTGGGTGTGTGTGTCAAGTATCCCTGAGAATCTTGTTTGTCTCAGCTCCTCATCACACCACGCTAGGGACCACGCGTAACTTTGTGTTAAATGTACAACTTGCAGCTTTGAGTTAAATTTATTAGAAAATTTTCCTAGAGCCCCAGAGAATTCAATTGAGTTGGTTTCTAGCTTTCTTTAATTGCTTGCGAAAACTCATTGATCTCCTCACCAGGTTTTCTATTGTTGTCAAGTTCCATCGAGTCGATTCCAACCCATAGCAACCCTGTATAGGGCTTCCAAGGAGCGGCTGGTGAGCTTGAACCACCGACCTTGAAGTTCAAACGACTTTGCAGTTAGACGTATTAGCCCACAGCACCACACCAGGACTCCTTTCTACTGTTGTTATGTGCTGTGGAGTCGATTCCGGCTCATAGCGACCCTGTACAGGGTTTCTGAGTCTGTAAATCTTTACGGGAGCAGAAAGCCTCATCTTTCTCCCGCAGAACAGCTGGTAGTTTCGAATTGCTGACCTTGTGGTTCACAGCCCGATTTGTAACCACTACTACGCTATGTCTACTGTAGCTGTATCATATTTTTAGATTTCTTAGTTTGACTTCAGATATTTGTCAAATCAAAGAGAAAAATTGCTGTGGTTCAATACAAGAAGCAGAATAATCACTAAGATTGTCTTGGTCCAGAATTTTATGTTTGAGCGAAATAGGGTCTTAGCCGAATACCCAGCATCGCAGGGTCGCTGAGTCAACTGACTCTATGACAGTGGGTTTAGATGTTTGGGGTTTTCTTCTAAAATATTCTCTTCGTTTCCTGTGTTGTGGTATTCTGTTGCTATGCAACAATAAAGTTAACTAAATTGGGTGTAGCACTGGCTTTATGGGAAGTCAGTGGACTCATTTCTGACTGAGTCACCTGGATGTTGGGAACTTGAAGAGGGGGCGGTTTTTTTCAATTCTATTGAATGCTTTAAACATTAGCATGGTCTCTTTACCAACAACTGAGCTCTTTAATGTTATTTAGGCTTTCTGGTATATGAGGAGCCCTCGTACTGTAGGATAAACACTGGACTGCTAAACACGTCTTCACTGGCTGCTCCTGAGTAGGAAGATTTACCTATATAGGTTTGCTAAGTATGGACTCCATGGCAGTGGGGTTTGGAATATAAGGAGGCAAGGAAGGTTCTAAGAAAAATTTGTCAAATTCTAAGATTGATATTTATAGAGTAAATCCCCAAATAATGTGATGCTTAGTAGCCGAAGTCTAGCAGAAATAACTGAATCCAAACCAAAAACCCAAACACCCCAAACCTATTCTCACTCATGTTGCTAAGTGCCATTTTGTAAGGATTCAGTGCCAATTTGTAGCAACCCTATATAGGGTTTCTGGGAGTTCTGGTATGGTGCTGTAGGATAAGCACTGGACTGCTAACCACAAGGTTGTTGTTGTTAAGTGCTGTCGAGGGTGTTTCAATGCATAGTGACCCTTTATAGGGTTTCCAAGGAACAGCTGGTAGGTTTGAACTGCCAGCCTTGCGGTTAGCAGTCCAGTTCTTATCTTATAGCACCAAACCACAAGGTGGGAGGTTCAGATCCACCTGGTGTTCCTCAGAAACCCTATACAGCGTCACTGTGAGTTGGAACAGACTCAACAGCACTTAGCAACGACAACACAGGGTTCCCAAGGAGCGGCTGATTTGAACCGTTGACCCTGGGATTAGCAGTGCAGTAGAATCACCAAATTTGTGATTAGCAGTCCAGTGCTTATCCTACTAGGACTCTTAGTGACTGTATCAGGTTTCTGAGACTGTAAGTCTGTACAAGAGGAGACAGCCTCATCTCCTTCCCATGGATGGGCGGGTTACCATTAGCAGTCCTGTACTTGCCCTAGAGTTCCACTAAGCAGTCAGTATAAACACACAACCTGAAGACAAGCTAATGAAGTGGTTAAGAACATAAAGGTTGGAGTCAAATTATCTAGGTTCAATGCCTGCTTCCATCATTCTATGAACCATTCAATGTAGAGTTTTTATGCTTTAGTGTTCTTATCTTTAAAATGAGAGGCTAGTACCTACCTCCTAGGTATTAAAGGATTAAATGAGAATCCATGAGAGGTGTCTAGAAACAGCACTAGATATCTAAGAACCACTCATGGCTGTAGATTTATATATGGACTATAGCATTCCCAAACGGACTCAAGGGAGTTTAATCACATAATTCTTTCATTCCATTACTTATCTCCGTAAGTAAGAGAGTCTTTGATGTGTACGCTCCCTCATAATTTCAACTACAAATAGCAGAAGTTTCACATATAACACATAATCCACAACCTATAAAGTTGTCATTAATTATGTAAATTAACCGGAAGGAAGATGAACTAGAGAATGATGACTGTGATACAGATAGCATTCACCTCATCAAGCCACAGGTCTCTTTCTGTACGTTTATTTCTCCCATTACTCATCCACTGGCATTGGTTAATCTCACTGGGAAAAAAAAAACCCAGAATGATTTGTCCTGACACTAGCAGCACAATGCAGAGTCTGCATATTCTTTATACCTTGGAGCATAAGGGTGGATTGTTTTTATGATTCTCTAAAGTCAGCTGCTCCCAAATCCTTTTATCATTACAATTTAAGCTTAAAGCTCTGTTTTTGCTGGCTGCATAAAAGAAAAGATCTTGTCTTGAAATGTTCTGACTTGCTTATTATTATGTGAACTGGTATATTAAAATGCAATTGCTTTGGCCAGATTTTCAAAGAACTTCAGAACAAGTTCCCAGAAGAACCTGTATTTCAGAAATGTGTGTGTTGATCCACATCTCTGACTTCATGCATTGTTTGGATTGAATGCTCTCCTATACATGAGTTTGTCTCTTATTTACTCCTTTCATATACCAATATGGGCCCACTTTTCATGCTCAGTTTACTGTAAAGAATCTGGAATCCCCCCCTGTAGTTTCCACTATGGCTTTAGACAAAGCTTGTTTCTGTTGTTAAGTGCCGTTCAGTTGATTCTGACTCACAGCCATCTCCTAGGAGAGCCTGGCGGGTTTGAACCACCAACCTTGTGGTTTGCAGTCCAGTGCTTATCCTATAATGTCACACTAGAACCCCAGATAAACCTTTGTTTTTGTTGTTCAGTGCCGTCTTCTTGGTTTCAATTAATAGCACCCCTGTATAGGATTTCCATCCAAGCAGTGGCTAGTGGATTTGAATGGCCACCTTGAGGTTCAAATTGACCTTGCAGTCCAGTGCCTCTCCTACAGCACCATACCAGGACTCCTGACCTATGGAGTTTGCTGTTTCTGATACATAACTTTTTGGGCAGGAAAAAAAATATTGTCCCATTGAGTCCAAAGGCAAAATTCCTTACCCTACTATTGTTGTTGTTAAGTGCCATTGAGTCTATTCCAAATCATAGTGACCCTGTCTAGGGTTTCCGAGAACTGCTGACCTTGCAGTTCAAACTGAGCTTGCAGTCCAGAGCATTATCCTGCAACACCACACCAGGACCCTACTATAGAGAGAACCATTTGAGCAATAAAAGTCAGTGTTAATAGTCAACAATACAAAACTAAGTTCGGTTTTCTGTGCGTGTATTTGTGCGTCTAACTGTCTTTAATACCCAAGGCCACTTTGCCATTCATCAGGGAGTGGTAAATGCTGCATCCGCTCTTGTCTATGATTACTGGTGGAGTGATGTCATAGACTAAAACTCTTTATGAGGTTTTTTGTTTTTTATTTTCATTAAGAAGGAAAAGAACAGTGAATAGTTTCTCTCCCATTTCCTCTCTCCCCCTTTTTCTCTCTCTCGGCACATAAACACACATGCACACAAACTTTTCAACCTTAATGAATTATATTTCAGAAGGTTTTTTCTGTTGTTTATTTTTTTAATGTTAATAGTAATCCTAGGATGACTTAAATTTCATATAATTCATTGCCTTTTCTGCATTGACAGAATTTTTGTCTATATTTTTTTAAAACAAAGATATGAACATACACTTTAAAACTCAGGATTGGATACCACTTGAATGAGATATTATATAAAATCCAAAGGATCGTATTTACTTATAATGCCATTGTTATTGTTGTTAAGTGCTGTTGAGTTGGTTCCGACCAATAGCAACCCTGTATAGGATTACTGAGGAGTGGCTGGTAAGCTTGAACAGCCAACCTTGTGGTTCAAACCAACTTCTCAGTCCAGCGCATTAGCCCACCGTGCCACAGATAAGTTAAACAAGCTAAATTTAAAACCACTTTATAACACTTAACATGAAAATCCTTAAAATTATCTTACCTGACTTTCAATAGTTCTTGTAATATTTGCATGTAAGTTGAAAACCACCTTCAAAAACTCGTCTCTAGGTTTCTTTTGCTACAAATTAAGCGGGATCTTGTGTAAGCATCCGTGGTAAAGTGGTGTCTTAAAGCTTGGTCATTTCATAAATTTTCCTCAGAATAATAGCCAAACTTGTTTTATTTTTTTTCTATATCACCTAATCACCTCACATGGAATTGTATAATGTGTCATTGCTTCCCTTGTATATAGGCTGTTGAAGATTCCCGGTGCCTTGTTAACAAGATGTTGTCTTTGTTGGTAAAGTGTTTAATATTTTTTAGCCAAAATAAGCATAAGAGGATTTTATTTTTAAACCAAAGATGAAACAGCCCTGATTTAGTATTAGTTGTTCCCAAAAGATTGCCTCATTGAGTAGAACAACTCGTTAAAATATGAGGATGGTGGTCAATAGTATTCATGTGATGTAAAAAATAAAGACAACTAGAAGGTTTACCTGGTAACAAGCATTCAAGATAATGTCCTGAACAAGAGTCTAAAAAGCTCCCTTCACTTCAAGTTGCTTTTATTTCATGAGACCTGGCATTTTGTCAAGTTCATTAGGGACTGGAGAAGCAAGAGTGTCTATGATTCATTGCTATTATTGGGTGTGTTCCCTGGGAGAAGAATAGAGTGATTCAGGTTAGATTCACAATGCTGTGGGTGGGGTGGGGGGAGTTTGGGGAGTGGTGGCAAAGAACTGAGACCATGGAAAGGTAATGGGAATAAGTGTATTGCACAGGGCTGCATCCTTTCCAGATCCTTTATTTACTCAGAACTGTCACCCCTGTATTTGTTTGGAGAAAAAAGGCATTAGATGTCAGCAAATCCTTAAGCAACAGAACATGTCTTATAATCATCTTTAACCACATTGCGCTTTGAGAGATAACAACCCCCACAGTAATTTCACAGCATTTCAATCTGTTTGAAGTGCCGGCAAATAAAAAAAGAAGTTAACTCAGTTTTCTGCCCTTACCTCTCATTACTGTTTCAGTCTTCAAGGTATAAAAGATTTCTTCTTCATGATGTTTTTTAGCTAGGGAGGAAGGATGTCTAGTAGTGCTCATAAAATAAAGGAATTAGAGACCATTCTAAGATGTTCTGGGATACTACTGACATCTATGCTTCTGCTCTTCCATGCTTTGTCAAACTTTGATGATAAATGTAACCATAGGGAAATCTGAGAATTAACCTAACCAGGAGTTTTTAGGCCCAGTTTAGGATTGAAACTTAGTCCCTTCCCCACCATCCCACCAATCAGGGAAAATCACTAGGTCTCCACTCTTAAAGACAATGTAAAATGTCTTAGACTTCCACCAATTATAATGAGGAGTACTTACTATTTTAGGGGAGAAAAGACTTCAAATTCAAATGTATTTTTAGAGACTCCCTTTATTAAGTCTTAAACAGAACAAAGACAAGATAAATACATAGACAAATCATCCAGAAGAGGGAGACCACCAGCATGAAGCCATATGGTGTCCAAAGGATTCACACAAGCAGTGGGCAAGATCCACTCACTAAGCAAGAGTTAATACCAAGCTCCCATACCTCTTGATCAACGATAGACAGCAGCCAACCCCACCCTAAAATGAGGTGCAAGAATGGTGAATGGAAAACAGTATAAACACTTCCATTCTATAGCTACACCCACAGAAGAAAGTTGTTGAGAGCCTAAAAATACATCCACATAAAATCATCAATTAAATATAACAACAAAATAATAGAAACAACAAACCATTTTAGTACACATGAAGAAACAAGTGAAAATGACTCAACTCAAATGACCAAAATACAAAGCCAGAAAAAAACTGATGAAGAAAAGGTAATGAAAATACCTGGAAAAGAATACAAATGAATGATATTTAGGTACTTTCAAAGTACTGACAAGAAAGATAGAGGCAAGCCAGGCAAACACTTTAGAATTCAGGAAAACACTACAAGGGCACAATTGAACAAGAGGACATAACAATAATAAATATGTATGCAGCCAACAAAAGAGTCTGAAAATTCAGAAATCAAACTCAAATAGAAATGAAGAAAGAAATAGACAACTACAAAACAGTAGTAGGAAATTTCAATATACCACTTTTGATGAAATATAGAACAACTAGAAAGAAACTCAACAAAGACACAGAAGAACTAAACAACACAATTTATAACAAACTAAACAACACAGAGGAACTAAATAAGCAACTTGACCTCATAGACATATACTCAACCCAACAACACAATATACATTCTTTTCCAGTGCACATGGAACATTCTCCAGAATAAACCAAAAGTCAGGCCACAAAGCAAACCTCAATAAAATTTAAAATACCAAAATACTGCAAAGAATCTTCTCAGATCACAACACTATAAAATTATAAATCAACAATGAAGGGCAATACATGGAAATTGAATAATACCATGCTTAAAAGCTACTGAATAATAGAGCAAATAAAAAATGAAGTAAAAACATTCCTTGAGTCAAATGAGAACAAAAACACAATATACCAAAACTTTTGGGACACAACAAAAGCATTACTCACAGGGCAATTTATAACAATGAATGGGTACATCTAAATAGAAGAAAGAACCAAAATCAGCATTTTAACCCAATATCTCCAATAACTAGAAAAAGTACAGCAAAGTAAGCCTACCACCTCTAGAAGAAAAGAAATAATAAAGGTTAGAGCAGAAATAAATGAAATAGAAAATAGAAAGACAATAGAAAGAATCAAAGAGATAAGTAGTTGGTTCTTTGAAAGGATTAATAAAATTGATAGACCATTGGCAAATCTAACAAAAGAAAAGAAGATACAAATAAAATGAATACGAAATTATGTGGGTGATGTCACAAAAGAACCAACAGAAATAACAAGGATAATAACAGAATACTATGAAGAATTATACTAAACTAATTTGAACATCTAGAAGAAATGGACAATTTTCTAGAAACACACACCTACCTAAACTTACACAGACTGAAATACAAAACTTGAACAGGCTGAGGTACAAGACTTGATCAAGAGAACAAATTGATCAGGTCATCAGAAGACTCCCAACTAAAAACAGTCCAGGCCCAGATGAATTCTACCAGACATTCAGAGAAGAGTTGACACCAATTCTTATAATTGTTCCATAATATAGAAAGGGATGAAAAACTCCTGAATTCATTTTATGAAGCAAATGTAACTCTGATACCAAAACCAGGTGAAGACATCACTTAAAAAAGAAAATCATAGACCAATATCTCTCATGAGGAGTCCTGATGTGGCACTGTAGGATAAGCACTAGACTGCTGACTACAAGGCTGGTGGTTCCAATCTATCAGCTGCTCTTTGGAACACTATACCAGGTCACTAAGAGTCACAACTGACTTGATGGTACTTAACAACAACATCCTTCATGAACATAGATGCAAAAATTCTCAACAAATCTAACAATATATCCAAATAAACATATCATGACCAAGTAGGATTCATACCAAGTATTCAGGGATGGTTCCATATTAGAAAAACAATTTGACCACATAATCCACATACATAAAACAAAGGAAAAAAATTACATGCTCATATTGATGTTTAAAAGGCATTTGACAAAATCCAACATTCACTCCTGATTTTAAAAAAAGCGCAACAAAATAGGAATAGAAAAGAAATTCCTCAACTTAATTAAGGGCATATATACAAAACCAATAAGGAGCTCTGGTAGCGTAGTGGTTACGAATCGGGCTGCGAACCTTAAGGTCAGCGGTTCGAAACTACCAGCCGCTCCGCGGGAGAAAGA
>NW_006408521.1:31560885-31582300 GCF_000296735.1 Chrysochloris asiatica | reverse complement strand
AGTCAACATCATTCTCAAAGTTGAGAAATTGAAGCTATTACCTTTGTGAACAAGAATCAGACAAGGATATCTTTTATCACCACTCCTATTCAATATATTGCTGAAAGTCTTAGCCAGAGCTATAAGGCATGAAAGGGAAATTAAAGGCATCCAAAATGGAAAAGAAGTAAAATTCTATTTGTAGATGATATGACCCTACATATAGAAAATCCCAAAGACTCAGCAAGAAAATTATTGGCACACATTAATAAATTTGGCAAAGTGGCAGGGTATTAGACCAGCATACAAAAACCAGTCAGATTTCTTTATACTAATAAAGAGAGCTCTGAAAAGGAGAGCAGTAAAACAATACCATTTACAAGAGCCACACAAAAGATGGAATACGTGGGAATAAAATCTAACCAGAGAAACAAAGATCCATACTAAGAAAACTACAAACACTACTGCAAGGAAACAAGAGACCTACAGAAATGGAGGAACACACCATGTTCGTGGACATGAAAACTTAACATTATGAAAATGTCAACACTACCCAAAGCATTCCATAGATATAATGCAATCCCAATCCAGATTTCAACATCAGTCTTTTAAGAGATGAAAAGATTTAGCATTAACTTTATATGGAAAGGAAAGAGACCCTGGATAAGCAAAGTGTTATTGAAAAAGAACAAAGCAAGAGGCCTCTTGTTTCCCAATCTCAAAACCTATTACACAGCCGCAGTGGTCAAAACAGCCTGGTACTGGTACAGTGAAAGACACATAGATCGCTGGAACAGAATTGAGAACCCAGAAGTAAATCCATCCACCTACTATCTACAAAGGGCCAAAATGGATTATTTTCTGTTAGGGTGAATCAAGTGTACCCTCACAACAGCAACAATCTTTACAGAAGGAGATCACCAGATCTTCTCTCCCTTGGAGTTTTTGGCAATTCAAATCAGATCTTCTAACCAGTTCATTCTAGTTCAATTCTCTGCTGAAAATTTCCATTTAACAAGATTCTTAAGGGTACATAAGAGTCACCTGAGGATCTCATTAAAATGTTGATTCTGGTTCAGTATATCTGAGGTAGAAATGCAAATTCTCAGCTGGTGGTCAAACAGAAATGTACCTTTGGAAGCCCTGATTTGAACTGCCAACTTTTGGATTAGCCGCTTAGTGAATGTGTTACCAGGGCCCTTTCCAACCCTCCGTAGTTTCTAGGAATGATACTTTTCTAGCTTCATTGCACTGTTTATCCTTTTCCTTAAACTCCATTATGTGCCCTTCTATGAATGCTGGGAATTATAAAATCACTTTTCTGTGTTGCTTAAGATCTGCTGTGAATGGAAATCATACCAAATTCAGGAATAACACCCACCAGCCAAGATGATCTTCTTAGGTTTTGAAAGAAAGCATTTCCATTTGGCAGACATATCCCACGATACTAAAGAAAACAGGTTTGGGATTTGGAAAGCAGGCAACAAATCACATTCATATTTCTGTTTTGGACTTTAGTTTTGTTTGTTACGTTCACATTTGCGAAGCAACTCCTAAGAATCTGTCATTTATAAGCTGTCCATAGATCTTTTGGCTTTGTTTTTTTTTTTAAAGGAAGCATTACTACGGGTAATTTCAACCAGGGTTGAAATGATTTCCTAGACTAACTGTTGGCCATAGAAATGGGTATTTAGAACTTGCACATACAAGTTTAAAATGCTTGAAAAGCTGCCAAAATTTTAATATAACAATAATTAGCATAAAACTTGTGCAATTAAACTGCACTGAAAGGAATGAGTCTGACTCTTTAGCAAGATGTTCCCCTTTTTTAAAAAAGCCCCTTTCACCAATGTGTATTTTCACTCAAAGCTGTTTTCCACAGGTTTTAAAGAGATGTAAAGATAACATTATTTCATCCCAATGATTGTTCAGGGCCAGCAACTTATTTTCAATCACTAGTTTTCAGAGTGAGTCAAACAGTTTTTATGCATCAATATAGCCCTGTCTTCTGTGAATAGTTTCTTTTTTTACAGTTTGAAAGAACCAGATTTCCTACTCCCCTCAAGCCAGAATTCTTCACTGATCAGAGTGGGATGAAGTCCCCAAAACAAACACCAGAACGAGAATTAATTTCAGAAAAAAAATCAGAGCTATCTAACAGTCGTGCAGTGAGTTAGTACCTGAAGTGACTGAATTTTGAGGAGTGAAAACAGCCTGTAATTTTAGGTTTGGAAGATTACAGGTAAGAATTATGTGGACTAATGAGAGTATTTACTATGCTGAAATTAAACATTTGCTTACTAATTAACATCTTTCGAGGTAAGCATTACATACCCATCAGCTTTCAATCAATAACTGCTCATCTGTTATTATAAGAAGCTTCCTCGGTCCACTACATTCATGACAGGAGTCACTCCTCATCCATGCTCAGACATTCAACGCCAAGAATTACGTACAAGTAGAGGGGACAGAAAAGAGGAACGGGAAGAGACAACATGGTTCTTGCCCTAAAACTGAAAAAACGTTCTTGTGTTTTAAAACACCCGTTTTCATAAGAAATCACTGATTGTTAAGTGTGTTTACTCCCTCACCATAAGCAACTCTGATGTAACCTGGGCTTCGAGGTCTAAGCAGCAAATGCCGTGCCATGATTTCTGTTCTTAGATGTTCTGGTGTCATCTAGGACTCATATAACCTCATGGACAACGGAACAAAGCACTTCCCGGTTCTGTGCCAGCCTCACAATCATTTTATATTGCAGTTCATTGTTGCTGCCACTCTGTCAATCCATCTCCCTGAGGGTCTTCCTCTTTTTCTCCAGTTCTCTACTTTACCAAGCATGATGTCCTTCTTCAGAGACTGGTCCCTTCTGATAACATGGCTAAAGTACATGAGATGAAGTCTTGACATCCTTGTTTCTAAGAAGTTTTCTGGCTATACTTGATCCAACCCAAATTTGTTCATTTTCTTGGCATATTCAATGTTCACCAACACCATAACTCAAATGCATCAATTCTTCTTCAGTCTTCCTAATTCGTTATCCAATTTTCTTATGCATATAATGTGATTGAAAATACCCTGGCTTAGATCAGGCACACCTTGGTCTTTAAATTGACATTTTTTCTTCCTAACACTTTAAACAGATCTTTTGCAGAAGAAAATACAATGTAATACCTTGTTTGATTTCTTGACTGCTACTTGCATGAGCGTTGATTGTGGACCCAAACAAAATGAAATCCTGGACAACTTTAGTATTTTCTCCATTTATCATGATAATGCTTACTGGTTCAGTTGTGAAAATTGTTTTCTTTATGTTGAAGTGTAATCCATACTGAAGGCTGTAGTCCAAGGAAGGTAGTGTGTTATTTGCATATCACAAATTGTTAGAGTCTTCTTCCAATCCTGATGCTGCATTCTACTTCATATATTCCAGCTTCTGGGATTCTTTGTTCAGCATACAGACTGAATAAGAATAGTGAAAAGATAGAACCCTGACACACATCTTTTCTGATTTTAAAAGGGGCAATATTATCCCCTTGTCCTAGTCCAGGGGTAGGAAACCTTTTTTTTACCAAAAATGTATAACATCACCAATGGACCATATAAAATGATCACATTAAAAATTGGCCCATTAGCCTGCTATAATGGTCGCTCCTTGGAAACCCTATAGAGGATTGCAATGAGTCGAAACCAACTCCATGGCACTTAACAACAACAAATGTTATGACTGGAGTTGTGGTTGTCTGAAAAGGCCAGACCAAATGATTTCAAGGGCCTTATACAGCCCAAGGGCTGGATATTCCCCATGCCTATTCTAGTTGAACAACGAATTGCCTCATGGTCTACGTATAGATATCATAAAACACAATTAAGAGTTCTGGAATTCCCATTCTTCACAATGTTATCCATAATTTGTCATAATCCACATGGTTGAATGCCTTGAAAAGTCAATAAACATAGGTGAACATCTTTTTAGGAACTCTGGTGGGGCAGTCATTAAAGCATTGGGCTGCTTACCAAAAGCAGTTTGAACCCACCAGCACTTTTCAGGAGAAAAATGGACACTTTGCGTCTGTAAAGATTTACAGCCCATGGAACCTCTATAGGCCAGTTCTAGACTTTCCTGTGGGGTCTCTATAAGTCAGAATAGACTCAATGGTGACAGGTTTGGTTTTTGCAGGAGAGGGGGCAAACATCTGTGATGGTTACAGTTGTATGTCAATTTGGCTGGACCATGATTCTCAGTGGCTTGACAGTTGTGTAATGATGTAATTTGGCACTTCTGTCACGATGAAATCATTTCCCAGGATATGATCAGCCAATCAGTTGTAAGGGGAGTTTCCATGGAGGTGTGGCCTGCATCCTCTGTGTGTGTGTGTGTGTGTGTATGGCCATCTGGCATAGCTTTCTTGCTTGCTCTGAATTCTGCACCTGACATGTCATCATCTGACCTCTGATTCCTGGGATTCATCAGCCTCTGCAGTTTATTAGCTAGTAATCTCCCATCTGACCTACTGATCTTGAATTCAGCAGCCCTGCAGCTACAAAAGTCAGGGGAAGCCTCCAGCCTGATGCCTACCCCATGGACTTGAGACATGACAGCCTCTTCAACCATGTTGAGAGCGTAGTGGTTACAAGCCAGGCTGCTAACCACAAAGTCAGCAGTTCAAAACTACCAGCCGTTCCATGGGAGAAAGATGAGGCTTTCTGCTCCCATAAAGATTTACAGCCTCAGAAACCCTATGCAGGATCGCTATGAGTTAGACCCAACTCCAACATCCATATATATGTATATATATGTTGTTCTTGAATGTCACTGAGTTGGTTCCAACTCATAGCAGCAACTGGTGAGCTTGAACCACTGACCTTGAGGTTCGAACCGACCTTACAGTCCAACGCATTAACCCACAGCACCACGCCTACAGTGCCACATCAGTATTTTCTTAGGACCGATATATTAAGAGGTAGACCTAATTATACCTTGTAAATGAGATAGACTGTATTGTATAGTAGGCAAAACTTTGAATGAGCAATTCTGGGAAGCCACAGAACTTACTTAGTCAAGTTTTCTTTTTCATTTCAAGCCTTTTCTTTGTTGATGTTTATTGCTGTATGTAGTGAATTGGGATGAAAGGGCTGTGGTCACAAACTGTGAAGATATGGTTGCTTAAATCTGCAGAAAACATGAGATCACCATGGGCTGTCAGCTTAAGTTGAAGAAAATGGGGAAGCCATTTGGGATTTTTCTTTTCATTTTTTTTAAATTGTGGTTTGGGTAAAAGTTAAAGATTTTTATTTGAATACAAATTTTGGCAAATACACTGATACTTACAACTTTTTTTAACCTTCTGATTCATTTGTTCTGCTGGAAATATGACCGCAGCAGGGGATATGACTCAATCAAAATCTCTAAATGCTTTTCTGATCCTGCCCCCAACAACTAACAGGCTGTGTGCCTTTGCCCAGTTCAGTGTGCTGGTCTCAGTTTTCCCATCTATGGATTGGGAAGAGAAAGGTGATCTTTGCCAGCTCCTAATTTCTGTAATTCCAATTTGGTACATATTTGTATACTTGAAATGATCACTTTCTACTATTACTTAGCTTGGAGAGTGTTAAACAATTATGGGTGACATTTCCTATGGAAGTAACTGTTATGGCTCTATTGTGGAAGACTTGCTAGTTGCTATAGATGGTAAAGATATATGTTTTAGTTTAGAAGTCATTCATCTCTTAGATTCACTCAGGTGCAGCCTTGAGAAAAACCACCAGACAGAGAAGGCGTTTTTTCCCCAGTGACCTCTTTCCTTTAGCACCCCTCTATATCACGGCTTAAGTGTGGCACTGTAGGTTAATGCACTGGACCGCAAAGTTGGTTTGAACCACAAACTGGGCAGTTCAGGCTCACCAGCCACTTCTCGGAAACCCTATACAGGGTTACTGTGGGAACTGGCTTGACAGACAGCACTTAACCACCACCACCACCACCACCACTGGCAGTGCCGCACCCTGAGTCTTATTTCATCTATGGTCTGGAACGCAGGCCTCTGCCTTTCTTTGCTCACTAACACTTGATGCACACAGTAAGTGCTCATAAAACAATTTTTTTGAAGGGATAAATTTAAGAATGAATGGATCCATTAAGGGAGAAGAGCAGAGAGCGGGACCCTACCCAGAGAAGCAGTGATGCATGAAATGGAGCCAGAGATGATGACGTGGAGCGATGGAGCAGCTGGAGACTTTAGATCCAGAGAGGGAGAGCGACTGTGTGCTGAAGACCTGGGGGGTACGGGGGAAGGATTGCATGGAGGGGATTTTAACCATGGCAATGAGATGATATACGATAGAATGAATGTAAAACTAATGTTCTCCCATGTAAACTATCACATAATTCACAATAAAACATTTAAGAATAATAATTAAAAAAAAGAATGAATGGATCCATTATGTGTTAATAACTTGAAAAGTTGGAATTCCTAATAAGGAAGAAGAGTCAGTGACAGTAACAATCTAAGAGCGGATGGAGGGAGTAGACGCAACACTAGGAGCCTGCAGAACTTTCAGCGTGCCCTTCTAACTACTGATAAAGACTTTCTACAAATTTACCCTTCTTTAAACAAAATTGATACAAGATTTTTTTTACATGAGTGATAGAAAGAGTAACTAAATACAATCAATACAACCAAAAAGGCTAATGCATTTAATGACATGGTAAACAACAGCTAACCACAAGGTCGACAGTTCAAACCCACCAGCTGTTCTGAGAGAAAAACGAGGCTTTGTGCTCCCATAAGATGTGCAGCCTCAGAAACTCTATACAGGGTTGCTATGAGTCAAAACAACAACAAAGGCAAACAGTGAGTTTAGTGAGATCAAAGCTTATTCTTTAAAACTCTTCAGAAGTCCTGGTGTGGCACTGTGGGTTAATACCAGACTGCAAAGCCGTTTGAACTGCAAGGTCGGCGGTTCAACCTCACCAGATGCTCCTAGGAAACCCTATACAGGGTCGCTATGGGTCGGAACCGACTCGACGCACTTAACAACAACAAAGGTTCATTTAATGACATGGAGAGATGGAGCAGCTGGGGACTTTAGACCCAGAGAGGGAGATGGGCTGTGTGCTGACAGCTGGGAGGGTGGGGTGGGAGGGACAGGCTTGTAGTGTATACTCTTTGGTTGGCTGATGGTGCATGGAGGGGATTGTTACCATGGCAATGAAATGATATACCATAGGATGAATGTAAAACTAATGTTTTCCCATGTAAACTATCACATAATTCACAATAAAACATAAAAAAAAAACTCTTCAGAAATAAATACTCCTTTACAAAACTGTTACCAATATTTAACAATTTCTCTGGGAGAAAACTGTTGCTCAAATCTAATGAAAACCTCTCATGTGTGTGTGTCAAACCCACTGCCACTTATTTTGTCATTGGAACATGAAATACTGCCTTCACCATAACTGTTGTTGATGAGTGCCATTGAGTCACTTCCAACTCATAGAGATCCAGGGTGAGGTTTCTGAGGAGCAGCTGGTGGATTTGAACCACCGACCTTATCATGAGCAGTCCAGTACTTATCCTATAGCACCACACCAGGTTTCCATATATGAGGAGTCACTGTTTATGTGAAATCCCAAAGAGTGGGAATAAGAAGAAATGGGAAATGTGGAAAAAATATGTGCAGTTTTTGCCCATGCCTTATACCAGTCACCTTCAAGAAAAAGAACTGTGTTGTCCACAGCTAATTAATGAACAAAGTAGCTGCTGAAACATTGCAAAATTCAGATGATTGAATCTTGACTCATCTTCCTTTCAGTAATCTTTGCAGTTCAGAATAATTTACCTATCACTTTTTTTGATAAACAGGAGTGCTCACAGCTGTGGCTGATTTCCGAGACCTGTAGGGAGCTAATCTGCCAACCAGCCTTATCTCATGGGTGGTCTTTGAAAGATTCCATGTTTATTCAAGGTGTGTAATAAAAAGGATTTGGAAATCTCATTGTTGTTAGTTGTCATACAGTTGGCTCCAACTCATGGTACCCTTATGTATAACAGAATGAAATGATGCCCATTTTGTGCCATCTTTGTGACCACTGGTAAAATTTCCAGAAAAATAGACTTGCTCAAAAAACATGGCATACGTTTTGGGACCGAAGCCTCCAGGCTTTTCCAATGCTGGGGGCTTAAAGATAAGCCGTTTGAATCAAGTCTCATTTTGCAAGTAGTGCTTCAAATTTAAGGAACTATCATCCTTGTAAATTTCTTTAGTTGTATATTTTAAATAATTGACTGTTTCAACTAATGGCTTTCTTGCTGTGAAATGAATCTGACCTGTTGACAAATGTCAGGAATAGTAATCCCACTTTCTCAGTCTTCTGTGCTCAGACCACAGCTGGACTAAAAACCAAAGCTTATTTAGTTTTATTTTTTTGTATTTCAATATTTTTTTTCATTTAAAAATCAGCATCTTTTTTATTGTAATCTACTGAAGAAAGTAACATCATGAAACATAAAATATCACTAATTACTTTAGAATTGTAAGAGTGTGTTTGAGTATATTGTAGTATTAGTGAACAAAGTTTCTAGTTCTCTTTATCTTTGTTTATTTACTTTTTAAAATCAATGCGTTTTTTTTACCATTGAACCTACTCATAACCTATTATTGGAGGAGAAAGGAAGCAACACATCAGCAGTACATGATTATGATAAAGAAGTTTATGTCCGATATAAAGTAATGCACAGCTAAACTAAATAGAGCCAAGATCTGTACCTACTGCTTTAAATTTTGCATAGTTACATATTATTAGCATATTCTATTCCTGTATTCATCTCTCTAGGTGAAGTAGATACAAACTTCATTTTGAGGCATATTTTCAACCTCTGATTAATTACTATGTGAATTATGTATATTTTGTATATTTTGAAGGAACAGTGGGTATGATTTCTATTAAACTCATATATATGTGACAGAGTAAAAGTTTAAATTAATCATTTAAAATATAAACAATATGTTCTATGTTCTACTAAACATAATTTAAAGTAATAATTTAAAAGCAATTGGGTCATTTTTGTCCTCTATTAATTTTTTTCACTTCATAAAGTGTAATTAATGTTTCCATGCAGTGATAGTACTGTTTACTTTAAAATGCTGTTGTTATTAGGTGCCATTGAGTTGGTACCAAATCATACCGAACCTATGCACAACAGAACGAAATACAGCCTGGTCCTGAGCCAACCTCACAACTGTTGCCACCCTTGAGCCCACCAATGCTGCCACTTGGCCAATCCATCTCATTGGGAGTCTTCCTCTTTTTCTCTGACCCTCCACCTTACCAAACATGATATCCCTCTCCAGTGACTGGTCCCTCCTGACAATATGTCTGAAGCATGAGAGACAAAGTCTGGCCATCCTGGTCTCCAAGGAGCACTCTGGCTTTACTTCTTCCAACATGGATCTGTTGGTTCTTTTGGCAGCCCATGACACTTTCAATATTCTCCTCCAACACCATAACTCAAAAACATCAAATCTTCTATGATCTTCCTTATTCACTGTCCAGCTTTCGCATGCATATGAGGTCATTGAAAATACCATGGCTTGGGTCAGGCACACCTTAGTCCTCAAGCTGACATCTTTGCTCTTCAACACTTTAAAAAAGGTCTTGTGCAGCAGATTTGCCTAATGCAATACACCATTTAATTTCTCGAATGCTGATTCAATGAGTGTTCGTAGTTGATCCAAGAAGTAGGAAGTCCTTGACAACTTCAATCTTTTCTCCATTTATATGTTGTTGTTGTTAAGTGCCGTCGAGTCGGTTCCGACCCATAGCGACCCTGTAACAGGGTTTCCGAGGGTGTAAATCCTTACGGGAGTAGAAAGCCTCATCTTTCTCCCGCGGAGCAGCTGGTAGTTTCGAACCGCTGATCTTAAGGTTCGCAGCCCGATTCGTAACCACTACGCTACCAGAGCTCCTTTTATATGGATGTTGTTTATTAGTCCAGTGGTGAGGATCTTTGTTTTCTTTACATTGAGATATAATTCATATAGAAGGTTATGCTCTTTGATCATCATCAGTAAATATTTTAAGCCCTCTTCACTTTCAGCAAGCAAGGCTATATCATCTGCATATCACAGGTTGTTAATGAGTCTTCCTCTAATCCTGATGCCATTTTTTTCTTCATATAACCAAATTTCTCAGATTTGTTGCTCAGCATACAGGTTGAATAAATATGGTGAAAAAATACAACCCTGTCGCACACCTTTCCCAATTTTAAACCTTTCAGTGTTCCCATGTTCTCTTCGAAAAACTGCCTCTTGGTTTACGTACAGGTTTCATGAGTGTTCTGGAATACTCATACTTCGCAACGTTGTCCATACACTATCAAAGGCCTTTGCTTAGTCAATAAAGCACAGGTAAACATCTCTCTGGTGGTCTCTGCTTTCAGCCAAGATTCATCTGACATCAGCATTTTTTTTTTTTTTTTTTTACTTTAAAATAGGAGTCAGCATGTTTATGTTTAAATATACCTATATCTAACACATAATTTTTTGTAGTCCTGAGGTCTTTGTCCTTAACTGGTGAGTATGACAAACATCCTTGATTAATTGACTGATATCACCTCCCTTGTACATTTTCATTGATCCTCATTGTTTCCAACCCTTTCCTGGACACCAAAGCCTATCATTTCAGTTATAGAAGCACTTCTGGGAGGGATATAAGAGCTGGAATATTTAGTAATCTTATAAATTCAGAAATGGAAGAATAGGAGAAACAGGAACAATAATAAAGCAAATAAAATCCAAACATATCTGTAAAAATAATGCAGGGGAAAAAGTCAATTTAAAGAGAAAATTGCCTATAGATACAATCATTATGAATTCTTAAACTATATCCCATTCAGAAAAAGATTGCTGGATTTCAAGGGATAATATCTATATATCAGTTTGAATTAGGTAAATCCCATTACATTCTTCTGAAAATATGGTTAAGAGAGTAGAATTTAATAAAAGCCATTTGGACTATGAAACACTTTGGGGCAAGTGGGTAGAATGGGTTAATTGGAGCTTTTATAGTGCTATAGTGCGTGACACTAAAGAAGTAAAGTACTTTTCTCATAGTTCTGGAGTCTGGAAACTGGTCATGTTGATTCACTCTGAGGAGTTTGATAAAATGTGCAGGTCAAGTCTCTCTCCTAGCTTCTTTTGCTTCTTACAGATGCATCTGAGTCTGTCACCATGTGGCATCTTCTTCCACCTGTGTGAGACTCTTTTACCATGTATGGTCTCTATTTGCATGAGGCACCACTCAGAAGAGATTAGAATTGGGACACTACTTGAATGTGACTTGTTATTTTATGTGATGTATTGACTGAAAAACATCCCATTTTGTGCATCATAACAAATTGTGAATAACATTGCAAAGGATGGGATTTCCAAAATCCTTAGTTGTGCTCATGTTGATTACGTCCAGGTGGTCATCAGCAAGCATGAGTTTCACGGATTCAGTGAGCCTATAATTTCCTTATAATTCTCAGTCCTAGAAGGGGTTTTTCTCTGATGGACCAACTTTCCTTGCCTTGATTCCTCTTGTTTAGTTTTATTTTAAAACAAAAAAAAATTTCAGCGTTTCCTTGGAAAACTTTCCTCTAGAACCCTTCTTCCTTATTGTAGTTACCTGAGACCTAATATTGAAAAACATAGCAAAGCCAAGTTCTTATGTCCATAAAACCTTTTTCTATACTAACTTTGAGATTAAGAAATTAAAATATTAATGTTTTTTATTCCTAAAAACAAACCAAAAAATCAAATCAAGAAATGTATAAAAAGAATGATCAAACTGGGTTTATTGTAGGATTGCAAAGCTAAAGCACTGAACCACAAGGGCAGTTATTCAAACTCACCAACTGCTCCTTGGAAACTCTACAGGGTCACTATGAGTCGGAACCAACTCAATGGCACTTAACATCAACAACAAGGCTAGCTTAACATTTCAAAAGCAGTACATTTTGCCACATAGAGTAATTAAAAAGAATCATATGACCTGTTGAATGTGGGACTGTTCTGTAAACCTTCACTCAATTAAAAAAAACAAAACAAAAACAGAAAGATGTGCAACTCAAGCCAGAGGGTCTGAGAATAAAATTTTAAAATATGTAAGCATTTAAAGACAATTTGGTAGCACCTTTTCTAAGCTAATATGAAGTTCTTTCTGTTATTGTTGTTAAGTGCCATCTAGTCAGTCCTGACTCATAACGATCCTGTATTGGATTCCCATGGAGTGGCTGTTAGATTTGAACTACCGACCTTGTGCTTATTCTACAGTGCCACACCAACTCTTTCTGGTTACAGTTAATAAAGAATTATGACCATATGATCACCTATATAGATTGTTAATCAAATGCATTTGAGGGTGATGAAAACTTTTGGAAATGGTGAATGTAATTAATGTCACTGAATGATACATTTCAAATGGTTAAAATGGCAAATTTTTAATAATATATATTTTACCATAATAAAATTAAAAACTCTTTAAAGCATCTGATCATTCATTTTTGATTTATAAAAGAAAATTCACAACTAAAAGGAACTTTTCTATCTGATGAGGAATTCAACAAAAATGTCTATGACAAATCTATTTAACGATGAAATGCTGAAAACGGTTCATCTGAACTAAGAATGCCTAAGTTGCTCACAATGATCGTTTCTATTCATCATTGTGCTGGAAGCGCTATAAAGTATAAGACATGAAAAAAGAGTCTAAGTACTGGAAAGGAAAAAACAAGCTCTCACTATTTTCAGGTAATATAATAGAGTATATGGAAAATTCAAAAGAATCTACAAATAAATTATTCAAATTATTATGAGCTGGAACTGACTCAAGGGCACCTAACAACAAAAACAACATAGCAAGTTTGAGGAGCATTATAGCTCCACAGAACAAGCATTGGACGGTGAACTAGAAGGTCTGAGGTTCTAGCCTGCCAGTCGCTCCACAGGAGAATGCTAAGGCTGTCTGCTTCCATGAAGACTGAAAGACTTGGAGACCCTGTACAGGATCGCTATGAGTTGGGACTAACTCCATGGCACTTAACAACAACATAGCAAGTTTGGAGTCCTGGTGTGGTGGTGTAGGATAAGCACTTAATTGGTAACTGTAAAACTGGAGGTTCAAACTCACCAGCCACTTCTTGGAAACCCTATACAGGATTGCAATGAGTTGGAACTGACTTGATGACACCTAACAGCAACAACACAGAAAGTTTAAAGGAGTCTGGTGGTGCTGTGGGGTGGGCATTGAGCTTCTAACTGCAAGGTCAGCAGTTCAAACCCACCAGTCACTCAGAGGAGAAAGATAAAGTAGTCTGTTCCTGTAAAGATTTACAATCTCGGAAGTCCTCTATCGGTCACTGTGAGTTGGAGTCCTGGCATGGCACTGCAGGGTAATGTGCTGGACTGCAAGGTCAGTTTGAGGCCCAAGGTCAGCAGTTCAAACCTAGCAGCCACTCCTCAGAAACCCTATTCAGGGTTGTTATGAGTCAGAACCAACTTGATAGCATTTAACGACAACAACAACATGAACTGGAATTGATTTGGTAGCAATTTGTTTGGGGGCTAGCAAGTTTATTACATACAAGTCCATATATTTTAAAAAACCAATTATTCTTCTAATTACAAGCAAACATAAAATAAAATTTCCAAAGATTCTGTTTCCAGTGACGTCAAAACATCAAATAGCTAGGAAAGATGCAAGGAAAGTCCTGCACAGAAAGCTATAATGCACAAAAACTGTTCATAAAACATATAAACAAGACAAATGTAAAAACCTTCCCTAAAAGCCGAGACTGTAAATTCCAAAAAGGCAAGTATTCCCCCATCCAAAAAAATAAAAAAAAAAAAAGCTAAAGAGGATAGAGAGAAACACTGTTAACTGATGATGTATGGAGGGGATAATAATCAATGTAATGAAACAAGCTATATGAATGGTTGAATGTGAAGCTGATGATGTGCCCTGTAAACTTTCACTCAATCCAAAATAAAAACATTTAATTAAAAAAAAAAAATCACATGGCGCTGTGGGCTAATACGTCAGACTGCAAAGTCATTTGAACTGCAAGGTCGGTGGTTCAAGCCCACCAGCTGCTCCTTGGAAATCCTTTACAGGGTCACTATGGGTCAGAATCGACTTGACAGTACTTAACAACAACAACATAAGAGATTAAGTGGTCAACATTTACTCTTAAACAGACTTGAGAAGGTGGGTTAACTGGGGGTAGGGGATGGTCATCGACAGGGAATTTGTTGCTGTTTGTTGTTAGGGACCGTTGAGTCAGTTCCGACTCATAGAGACCTTATACACAGCAGAACAAAACATTGCCAGATCCTCACAATCATTGTTACGCTTGAACCCATTAATACTGCCACTGTGCCACGCCATCTCATTGGGGGTCTTCCTCTTTTTCACCCACCATCCACTTTACCAAGCATGATGTCCTTCTCTAGAAAGAAGGTCATTTAAAGAAGTTATTCCTGACTACCCACCATAATTTGCCACCCCATAAAGATTTAACAGCCTCAGAAAAACCTCTCTAGAGCTTCTGTGTGCCAGAATCAACGCGTTTGGCAGTGAGAGAGAACCTAGAGTATGGGGCAGCTTCAAAAAGTTCATGGAAATTTTTCAATATTTTTTCAGGAACGATTAATGGAAACTAAACAATGAGAATGCTGACATAATGTGGAAAAATGTAATCAATGCCACTAAATAGTACATATAAACATTGTTAAACAGAACCTAATTTGTTATGTAAACTTTCACCAAAACAAATAAAATATTTAAATTTAAAAAAACACCATATAAACATAAAATGCATGTAAGCATATAAACTAGGTTTTTAGAACATATAAACTATAAAATACACCAAATATAAAGCATTATTCTGAGAAACTATAGAAAACCTAAATAAATGGAGAAATACATGGGGTTTCATGAATTGAAAGACTATATTTTAGAGATATTGATTTACCTCAAATTGATAGCTAGATCCAGTAAAAATTCAAGTTAAAAAATATCCTGATTATTTGTGTGCATGTGTGTGGAATTGACTAGCTGATTCTGAAATTTAACTAGATATGCAAAGTCACTTGAATAGCCAAGATGTCTTATAAGAGAAGAACAGAAAACAAGTGTTTCTGCTTATTGTTAAATACTCCTGAGTGAGTAGAGATTCATAGCGACCCTATATGGGGTTCCTAGGAGCAGCTGGTGGGTTTGATCCTACAGCACCACACCAGAACTCCACATTAGTAAATGTTGTTGCTTTTAACTGCTGTTGGTCGGTTCCGACTCATAGTGACCCTGTATAGAGTTTCCAAAGCTGTAAGTCTTTGAAGGGGCAGCAAGCCTCATCTTTCTTCTAATGAGCTCAAACTGCTGACCTTGTGGTTTGCAATCCGCTGCTTATCCTACAGAGCCATGGAGCTCCTGATTCATCACTGCCGTTGCTGTTGTTAAGTGTCGTCAAGTTGGTTCTGACTCATAACCACCCTGTATAGGGTTTCTGAGGAGTGGCTAGTGAATTCGAACCGCCAGACTTGCAGTTCAAACCGACCTTTCGTTCTAATGCTTATCCTACAGCGCATTGAAACTAAAACAACAATGGCAAAAATGAAAAAGATTGACAATATCGTTAATCATGATGTAGAGCAAATACCCTGGTGTGGTTCTGTAAGAGAAGCACTGGACTGCTAACCACAAGGTCGATGGTTCATACTCACTAGGCACTCTCAGAAACCCTATACAAAGTTGCTATGAGTGGGAACAGACTCAAGGGCACACAACAAAAACAGAGCGCTGGAACTCTTACGCCCTGCTAGTGGAAATGTCAATTGATAGAAAATGAATAAATAAACTATGTATATATATTTCCATCTATGTATGTATAGTTCCATCTATGCTATTCCATCACACACACTTCAGCTCCTTGATTGGAATCCTTTCAATGTAACATCACTTCTCACTTCCTCCCTATGAACACAAGGAACTCCTTGTGTCCATTCCTCCTACTTTCCCAACCCTTCTGAACTTTGTCGTTGGATAAATGCTGCCCTTTTGATCTCAAATGGTCAACTATTCTATAGTATTTGGACCTACAGACCTATCTATTGCTTTTTGAAAATTGAGCCATGAAGTTGAGGTCAGTTCCAGTTTGATTTCTTAGTTACATACAGCTTCCTTGATTATTCTTCCCCATTGCTGATTCTTCTTCTTCTTCTCCCTCTTCTCTTCTCCCTCCTCCTCCCCCTTCCTCCTCCTCCTTCTCTTCCTCTTCTTTTTTCTCCTCCTCATTCCTTCTTCTTCTTAGGTACAGATCTCCTCTTATTTCAATAGCCAATAGTTTAAGTTAAGAAACATAAAGGTTAGAATGTAGAGCCAAGTAGTTGGGCAAAAGATGTTTCTTCTCAAATCTAAAATTCCAGGGATAGCCCATCTTTCATTTGTTTCTGACATTCAGGAGCTGTGTCATAATTCAAATGAAAGATTCCATTATGTTTCAGGGAAGACTTACCATGGGCCATTTTACCCTCAGCCCTCACCTGAGAATTGCTGAGAACATTATGAATCAACATAAGACATGGGCCAGGATGTACAAGTTCATGCTGTAGGCATAGTCATCTCAAATGACTTAGTACTATAATATGTGGGTATTGATCATACTCAACCCGAAAAGGCCCTAGAGCAGATTTCTTCTCTTGCTCTTCCTTTTGCATTCCTCAGTGTGTCTCAGATATGACTACAAAAACCAGGAGTCCTGGTGTGGTACTGTAAAATAAGCCCTGGACTGCTAACCACAAGGTTGACTGTTCTAACCCACTAGCCACTCCTTGAAAACTCTATGACACTTAACACAACAACAACATGACAGGAAAGGAAGATATCTGTTCTCACTTACCTTCCTTTGAAAAAAAGAAGCTGGTAGTGGTGGGTTCTAGTAGATACTTTGGACTATAGGAAAATCTAATGACTACATTCTGGACTTAGAATGCACTTTGTTGGATATGTAGCTATGAGCACTGGCTTAACCATAAATCCCATTTTAGTCATTGAAAAGAATAAGCAGGAAATGCTTATTACATAGTGGAAGAAGAAAATCATGTACACTGAAATGTGTTTAAAAACAAGTCAAAAAATTTGTTACATAAACACAATCCAGAAATAGACTTGATGAAGTCCACAATCAAGAATTATATTAAAGCTGTGTCCTTTGAGGAACAGGAGTTCCTCAAGGAGTCTGAATTACATCTTCTTCCTCTATTGTCCATCATGGTTGTTTTATAGAGATTTCCATCAGATCTTGGTGGTGGTGATTATGTGCCGTGAAGTTGGAACCAACTCATAGCAACCCTGTACAGGGCTTTCGAGGCTGTAAATCTTTACGGGAGCAGAAGGCCTCATCTTAAGGTTCGCAGCCTGATTCAGAACCACTACGTTACCAGAGACCCTTCTTAGTATCCTTTAAAAATAGCAAATGTGTAGAAGTACCCTTTTCTGAAGCATTCTTACTTAATGGTAACATGTGAGTTCAGGTGTGACTGCAAAGGTCTTTGATATATCATAAGCCTCTCCACCCTGAGGTCAAGCCAAGACTATCCTCTGTTGATATTTTTTGACTGCTTTCTGAAGGGCAAAGTTCTCCGACAAAGCTGGGTACACAGAGCTCCACAGCTATAAACACTGGAATAGAAGACAAGGTTCACCCATGGAGTTAACATGTTGGAGGGAATGATGATTTGTGGAATGTTAAAACTCTTCTGAAAATAAGATTGTGCTGTGGTGGATTTCTTTTGTTTTAATAAAAATGATTGCTTTGTTCTACATAAAAATGATTCTTGCCTCTGAACTTCCATTTTTTCAAGACAATTCTTTGAATTGTATAGGATTGTACTGATCCCTTATCTATACAATTGTCTAATTTTCTTGTGAGAACAATCCCTGAAGCATCAAGCTATGTTGCACTTTCAATATTCATTTTTATTGGAAACCTACAGGAAATTCTTAATAGTTTGTATAGTACAAAAAACTTATTTCTATGAGTACTTCACTATTTTGCCTAAAAGACTGCAACACAGAATATACTTCAAATCTGTGGGCCATGGGTTTCAGGAGGAAAGGGCCTCTTGCTTTCAAAACTTTCCTCATGTTCTGACTCTTGCCCATTTATGTTTCAGTTAAACTTTCCTTTCTGATTTGAAAAAATAAAAAACAAAAACAAAAAAACTCTGGGATGCCAGAAAGCTTGAATGTATAGTTACCCAGCATGTAAGTGCCACGGTTTTAGGAATACCATGTGAAGTTCACCGGAGTTGTCCAAGCCTCTTTGTGAAACAAGTGCTGAAAAAAAACAATTTCACTAAAAAAATGTTCTTTTAGTAGATCTAAGCACCCTTCAAAACTACCAGATGTCAACATGACTTTATCAAACCCCTTAAAGTGATGGGATATTTCTTACACCATTGCCTTGGGCTAGACTGCACTGCCCACAAACACAATCAAGGAGTGCTTCTATAGTGCCTTTACCTGAAAATGTCTTGAGGTTGTAGTTATGACATGTCATCCTTCAGAGATTAGAGCATCAAACTTAAAATATTCTGGCAACAGAATCCTAAAAAGAAAATAGACAATAAGTTACAAGACTGTAAAAACTCCATGATCAGAAGAACAAGCAAGATCTTGTCCCTTGAATTACCTAAGGCAAGAAAGGGAATCATTCCCCATAGGAAGAACAAATAAACCTCAACCCCTGATCTTCAATGCAGAGCCTCATCTCAAGAACTATGAAGTTAAGAATGAAAAGTCTAATCACACATTTTAATTTTTGTAAACTGCTCTATAGAGTCTCAGTCCATAGCAGAGAATACCCTAACTGTTGGCACATCTGTGTATATGCAGGTGGCTGAAAAGTGGAAACATGCCCATAAGCCTTTCCCTTCAATGTTAATAAAACATTGACAGTCAAACCTAGAGGGAATGCAGTCAAGGAAATGCCTGAGGAAAGTAGAATAAGATGGAAAAGTGCTCTGGTTCCTCAAAAAACTAAAAAGAAAACTACCATGTTGTTGTAAAGTGGTTTTGACTTATAGTAACTTGGCACTTAACAACAGCATAGAGTTTCCGAGGCTGTAAATCTTTGTAGGAGCAGAAAGCCTTATCTTTTTCCCTTGGAGTAGCTGGCGGGCTCAAACACTGACCTTGTGGTTTGCAGTCCAGTGCTTATCGTATGGAGCCACCTTGCTCCCAGGACTACCATTGTTGTTGTTGTTAAGTGCCATCAAATCAGTTCCCACTCATAGCAACCCTGTATAGGGTTCCTGAGGAGCAATTGGTGAGTTTGAACCACCTACCCTGTGGTTCAAACTGATCTTGGGGCCCAATGCTTTTTCCTACAATGCCACCCCAAGACTCCAGAACTACCCTATAATCTAGCAATTCCACTTCAAGGAATATACCCAAAATACTTGAAAGCAAAGACTCAGAAAAAGACTTACATTAGTGTTCACTAAAGCACTATTCATGTTGTTGTTAAGTGCTTTTGAGTCAATTCTGACCCATAGCGACCCTGTATAGTATGGTTTCCAAGGAACAGCTGGTGAGCTTGAACTGCAGATCTTACAGTTCAAACGGCTTTGCAGTCTGGCACATTAACCCACAGCGCCACACCAGGACTCCTAAAGTACTATCCATAGCAGACAAAAAGTGGAAACAAACAAAACGACCATCAAGAGATGAAGGAATAAATAAAATGTGGTACACACATACATTGGAATACTACCCAGCCAATACAAGAAATGAAGTTTTGATACATTCATTCCACAGTATGCATGGAGCTTGAAGATATCAAACTAAATGATATAAGCTAATCACAAAAGGACAAATAGTATATGGTTTCACTTATAGAAAAAGGCAAGAAAACCAACTGTGTAAAAACCAAGTTTATTAGTGGTTACCAGGGAACAGAGGAGTCTTGGTGTGGCACTGTGGGTTAATGCACTGGACTGCAAGGTTGGTTTAAACAGCAAAGTCATTGGTTCAAGCTCACAAACCTAACAAGAGCAACAAAAACAACATGAGTATATGAAATCAAATTCAGAACAGTAACTCCAAAGATCAAGTAGCAACAACCTTAGGGGCCAGTGAGTTTGGGTTAATGAGGGAGGAATACTTCCAGAAAGAAGGGTGAGAATGGGTCCACAACTGGAAGAACATTATCAATGTCACTAAGTTGTCCATGTGGAAACAGCTGAAGAGGTGCATAATTTTTAGCATAGTGGTTATGAATTGGGCTGCTAACCTCAGGGTCAGCAGTTCAAAACTACCAGCTGTTCCGCGGTAGAAAGATGAGGCTTTCTGCTCCCGTAAAGATTTACAGCCTTGGAAACCCTATAAAGGGTTGCTATGAGTTGGCACCAACTTCATGGTGCATAACAACAACAACATTAAGAACAAAATAAAAAATTAAAAAAAAAACAAAAAACAGAAAGATGATCCACATCATTAGTTACTAGAGAAATGCAAACTGACACAACACTGAAATACCACTCCTCACCGACAACAATGACTATTCGCAAAGGACATCTAGTTGGTTTTAACTCTTAACATATAGGGTTTCCGAGATTCTAAATTTTACAGGAGCAGAAATCTCATCTTTCTCCTGAAGAGCGGCTGGTGGACTTGAATCACCAACTTGCGATTAGCAGTCCAGTGTTTATCCTACAGAACCACAGAAGAAAACTAAATGACAATACACATACATGGAGAGTGAAAGCACAAAATGGCTCAACTACTTTTGGAAAACACTTTGCCAGTTTCTCATAAAGTTAAATATATACTTGCCTAAGCCAGCATCTTGCTCCTAAGTATGTATTCAAAAGAAATGAGAACTTAAATTCATATGTAGATACATGAATGCTTATAGCAACTTTTATTCAAAACTGATAAAACTGGAAATAATCCAAATGTCCATCAACATGTGAAATCACAAACAAATTGTAGTCTATCTCAATGATGTATATTATTGTTGTTGTTAAGGAGCATTGTGGCCGTACTTCCTCCAAGTTAGATTTGTTTGTTCTTCTGGCAGTCCTACGTACACAATATTCTTCTCCAAAACCATAATTCAAATGCATCAGTTCTATGGAATTCATTGTCCAATTTCTCATGCATGAGGCAATTGAAAATATTATGGTTTAGATCAGGTGCACAGAACCTAAGTCCTCAAACTAACATCTTTGCTCTTTAACACTTTAAAGAAGTCTTTTGCAGCAGATTTGCCTAATGTAATAAATACATCCTTTGACTTCCCGACTTCATGCTAACTTGATAGTTGATTGTGGATCCAAGCAAAATGAAATGTTTAATAACTTCAATCTTTTCTCCCTTTATCAT
>NW_006408521.1:31558694-31559360 GCF_000296735.1 Chrysochloris asiatica | reverse complement strand
AAAAAACAACAAAACATTAGCCCTAGTCCAAAGGGGTGGCTGGGAAATAGGGGGCAGAAGATCGTATCTAATTCTGACATCATCGTCCTTATTACTCAACCAGATAGAGAAATTAAGTTCTGACACATGCCCCGAACCACATGAGCCTTGGAAACATTGCATTGAGTGAAATAAGTCAGTCACAACAGGACAAATACTGTATGACCTCAGTTATATCAGATAAGCAAATACATAGAAAACAAAGATTAGTATTAGTGGTTGGAGTCATGGCACTCTAGGATAAGCACTGGATTGCAGCGTCGACTTGAACCATAAGGTCAGCGGTTCAAACTCAACAGCCACTCTTCTGAAACCCTACACAGGGTTGTTATGAATTGGAATCTGCTCAATGGAAGTAGATTCCAATAACAGGGATGGGAGGGAGGGGAAAAGTAGACTTTTTCCTTAGGGGATAGTTGGTTTGTTAATAGTGATAGAATCATTCAGAAATGGAAAGTTATAATGGTTGCAGAATATGAAGAATGTAATCCGCGTCACTGAATTTTACATGTAGAAACTATTGAATTGGTGAATGTTTTGGTGTGTATATTTTGTTCAACATTAAAAAAATAATAATAGGAGAACAAACAAGATGGCGGATCGGGTGAACGTATAGCAGAGAGCTCC
>NW_006408521.1:31535182-31536892 GCF_000296735.1 Chrysochloris asiatica | reverse complement strand
AGATGGATTGGCCAAGTGGCAGCATCGATGGACTCAAGCGTGGCAACAGTATTGAGGTTGGCCCAGGATCAGGCAGTGTTTTGTTCTGCTGTGCATAAGGTTGCTATGGGTCGGTACCAACTCGATGGCACCTAACAACAACAATGGCTAAGTTGCCTATCCCTGTCAATCCTGTGTACAGAGGGGGTGGGAATGATCCTTGCTGTGAAAATTCATTGCCTCTTTTAAGCTACTACATTCATAAGTACAGGTCAAGTTCCTCAAATTGTAGTGGAATACACTTTTTTTCCCTCTTCTTTCTTCCTGTAGTCAAATGCTGATCATCCAGCCATTGAAGCTAAGTCAAATGGGTACTATCTGCAAGTATGGGAGTTCTTGTGCATCTCCCCTCTCTTCATATCAGCTGGATGCTTCACTATTCTCTCCAGTCCTCTGTGGCTATGTTCCTCTCCAGGGGGCTCAGGAGTCCCCAGGTCTCGCTACACTACTGGCCAACCAGGTCTCACTCCAGGTTGATGGGAGTCTATTGAACATGGTCGGACTCAGCCCCCAGCTTCATTAGTGCTTTTCCCCCACTTGCCCATATTGGTAGACCAACGTGGTCACCAGGTGCATTACATGCCTGCTTGTGTATTCCCTTTGAGTTTCAGTCCTGGAAAGAGGTTTGCCCTAAAGGGACTTTATTGCTTGCCTTGCTGGCTCCCAGGCAAACAACTTAACTTGTTCTTGTAGTAGTCAGTCAGACTGCCATTTTTGTTTTTGAGTTTTCCTGCTGGTCTTTTAGTAGTATCTTCTGTTCCTCTAGCTGCTCCAGGCTGGTCTGCTTATCTTTTCAAGTGGAAATTTCCCACCTCAGAAGATTCTGGACGGGGATCAGGATTCCACATAAGGTCTTACACTGCAAAGGCTCCACAGGAAGCCTCTTACTGGGCAAGTTGTAGCCCCTCTTTTAGGTATTCCAGTCAGTTCTAGGCTGAAGATGCACTGACAAGCTTTCTATAGGCTATTCCTTTCTCTCCCCTTTAAATGTCCATTTTACAATAGTAAGCAAGGGAAACAAAGATTCATAAGATAGCCAAGCATCTTAACATTATTTTTCCTCTTTTACCCGTTCACACTATGCTCAATCCCTGTATCACAGAGCCCTGTTGTTCCAAGGTTGAGCACATGTATGATGTTCTTGATGTCATCCCATAACTCTTCTGATTTTCAATCACTGGTGTCTAATGCATCAAATCTGTACTTGAGATAACCTCTAAATTCAGATGGGATATATTGGAGATCATATATTGGCTCTCATGCACTTGTTTTAATTTTCTTTAACTTCAGCCTGAATTTGCATATGAGCAATTGATAGTGTGTGCACAGTCAGCCCCACTGTTGTGGCTAACAGTATTGAGTTTCTCCATCATCCTTCCCACATATGTAGTCAATTTGATTCCTATGTATTCCATTTGGATTCTAAGTGTATAGTTGGCTTTAATGTTGTTGAAAAAGGGTATTTACAATGAATAAGTCTTTGGTTTTGCAATATTATATCATGTGATCTCCAGCAGCATTTATGTCACCAAGCTACAAATCGGGCTGCGAACCTTAAGGTCAGCGGTTCGAAACTACCAGCCGCTCCATGGGAGAAAGATGAGGTTTTCTACTCCTGTAAAGATTTACACCCTCGGAAACTCTGTACAGGGTCGCTATGAGTCGGAACCG
>NW_006408521.1:31516693-31534471 GCF_000296735.1 Chrysochloris asiatica | reverse complement strand
ATAAGAATGCTGTTTATTGGTCCAGTGGTGAGGATTTTTGTTTGAAGAAGTTGGTAGAATTCTTCAATTTCATCATGACTGTCTTAGACTGGATTTTCTAGAGAAGCAAAACCAGTTTATTTTGTTGTTAAGTGCCATCAAGTCGATTCTGACCCATAGTGACTCTGTATGGGTTTCTGAGGAGCAGCTGGTGAGCTAGAATCACCAACATTGCAGTTCAAACAGCTTTGCAGTCTGGCGCATTAGCCCACAGCACCACACCAGGACTCCATATATGTATATAGAGAGATTTGTATCAAGGAAATGGCTCACTTAAGTTGTAGATGTGGTTAGATATCAGGCTGGAGGCTTCTAACTCAGGAGTTGCAGGACTGATGAACAAAGATTAGCAGGTCATATGACAAGAAGGCAGGCAGGTAAGAAAGCAGACTGATGGTGACTTCTAGGATCGACAAGTAATAGAGCAGGCCACTGGCTCCAAGTCCAAAGAACCAGAGGTCCAAGGATGATCCAGATGTAAGTAGAGACCCAGCGAGCTTTGCCTGAATATCCAATATATTGGAAACAAGCCATACCTCTGGGGAAGCTTGCCTTCAGTTGATTGCTGCTCATAACAGACCTCATCAATGAATTGGTTACATTATATCAATCTCATCATACAGGATAACTACATCTCAACTGCCAAACCACTGAGAATCCTGACCCAGTCAAGTTGACACAAACCTTAACTATCACACTGGCTTTAGTGGTTGATGCATAAATTTGAAGAATAGTGATGTTAACTGGTCTACCCTGTAGGTGTGTGGATATTATCCTATCACAGACAGCATTGTACTTTAAGATAGATCTTGAAATGCCCTTTTTGATGATGAATGCAATGCCATTCTCTTCAATTTATCATTCCTTACACAGTAAACCTTTTGATTATCTGAGACCTTTTGGTATTGTGGTCAATTCCAGTCCATTTCAGCTCACTAATGCCTAGAATATTGATCTTTATGCATTCCATTTCATTTTTGATGACTTCTAATAGAGAGTTGTTTATGGATGTGGATAATGGAATTAATAGATCTAAAGTTGGAAGTCGAAGAAAAGAAACCAGTCTATTTTGTTATTATAATAACGGAAGCAAAGACTACAGTTGATTGAATCAAGAAGCAATAGAGACAGGAAATGCAGGAGACCTTCTGCTTACATGTGGAGGGGAGGAGTTGGCTAATTCTCAGCTCCATCTTTCCAACAATCAAAGTGCTTCATAAGCAGTGGCATGTGCTGTTGTCCTAATTGTTGACAGGGAAGTCATCTTATCCAGGAACAAAGGCTAACTAAAGAGAAAGACAGGGACAAGTATGGTTTTCTGGCCTTATAGCTAGCTATGTGAACTATGCCACACAATCATTGTATTTATATTAATATGTGACAATTAGGTTTTTGTTCATTAATTTTTTAAAAGAAAGCAATTGATTCCCAGTCCAATAAAAGATCCGAATCAACCCTTCTAGAAATATAGGAAATCAACCCTTACTAAGTAAAGGAATATTTTTTCTTACATCTTTCTCAGTGAATTTTACTTTTTATTGTCTCTCAGTAAAAGAAGGCACATGTGGATTTCTGGAAGAAAGAGTCCTGAGTATGTTACATCATTATCATGTGACACCACTTTGTGGGAGGAAGGACACTGAGTACATAGAAACCTGTCGATAGGGTTTCAACAAAAAAAAAAAAAAAAAGAAAGAAAAAAATCTGCATTTGCAATGGTTAATGAAGTCATGTGACAAAAACATTCACTCTGTTCACCAAAACCTGGATGGACCAATTGCTTTACAGAGCACATCAGCCACATAAAGTGAGGTCCACCTGTGTTTATGATGCGAGTCCGATCATTGGTACCAACTAGGCTCTACAGGAATAGACATCCTTCCTCCTCAGTCTACTAGAAAGTCAGTAGATGATTCTAGAAGGATGAATACTTTTTCAGTAGCCTTTTAAGAAAACTTAATGCCTAGTCAATCAAAAATTGATTAATGTGACTCACTAACACAGCTCAGTTCCGGCAGGAAGCAAGAAACACCCTTTGGGTATCTTAGTCACTGTTATCTCCTAAAATCTGACTTGTTGCTCTCTCCTTTTAGTGAGCATCTGACGGTTTTCTGATTTCGTTACAATTTAAATGGCAAGTGCCTTAGTATCAGACATATGGTATGAATTGAATACCTGAGTGGTGAAGAAGCTTGAGGCTTCTTTGACTCCAGGTACCAGGTTAAGGCTTACTATGCTTGGTTTTGTCAAGCATAATAAACTCTGAACACCAAGTAACTAGATTGTTAACATTTGAATTCTTTTTACTTTTTTCCTTCCCCTAAAGTGCCTAGCACAAAGTTCTATAAACTATATCCATATATCCATCTAAAAATATGCAAGAGCATGACCATGCACAAACATGCACTCCTAGCTATTGAGTTAGCTTAGAGGGTTCAGGATTAGTTTACTTTTGGGTTTATATACCAACGGGGTTTCCCAGTGTACTTGGGGAATACCAATATGGAACCCAAGGGGAGAAAAAAGAGAAAATGCTGATTCCAAGTAAATGTTGCTCAGCATGTTTGGTTTTATATGTTGTTGTTAAGTGCTGTCAAATTGGTTCTGACTCATAACAACCCTTTATAGAGTTTGCAAGGAGCAGCTGGTGAGTTTGAACCTTTCAGTTCAAACCAACCTTGCATTCCAGTGCTTATCCTACAGCACCACATTGGTTTATGATTTCCGAGTTTTAGTGGGTAGATATCCATCTAAAATAATCCATCAATCATGCCAACACCATAGTGCTTATAAGTGAAAACATCCCCACCATTCACATGGGTTTAGTTCTGAAGTTTTCATTTGCTGTCAGCCTGATTTTATTTTGAAAACCTCCCTTGATGATTTAAAGCCTCAGAAACCCTATACAGGGTTGCTATGAGTCAGAACCAACACGATAGCACTTAACAGCAACAACATTTTTTTTTAGTTCAAGATATAGATATACTTATATTCTAATGATTCACAAAACATAGGGAAATGAGTGCTCAAAAATCAAGTGAAATATAGACTCTGCCACTTGTTAGGTGGAAGGCTTTGGCCTGATTCTCAACCTGTCTGAATTTCAGTTTCTTCAGGGGTAAAATGAAGATAATACTCGCCTCCTGGAGTCCTGGTGGGGTGCTATGGGATAAAGCACTGGACCACAAGGTCAGTTTGAACCACAAGGTATGCTGTTCAAACTCACCAGCTGTTCCTTGGAAACCCTATACAGGTTTTCCTGTGAGTCGGAACTGACTCAATGTCACTTAACAACAACACACCTTTTAGAGTTACTATGGAGTCCTAGTATGGTGCTGTAGGATAAGTACTGGATTGCAAGGTCGGTTTGAACCACAAGATGTGTAGTTCAAAGCCATTAGCTGCTCTTAGGCAACACTACCCCACCAATTTTCAGTCATTATCATTTTATTACGAGTTAGTTCTTCTTCAACTGTTTTCTTCACATGGCCTTGATCTGTTATGGGTCAGAATAATGGAAAGAGAAGGTACAGTGAAACCGATCTTGAATATACCCACTGCATCAATTTGATTCAGACTCATAGTGATCCTGTAGAGATTTTCTGAGGCTACAAATCTTTACAGGATCAGAAAGCCTCTTCTTTCTTTTACAGGGTGATTTGTGGGTTTGAACTGCTAACCCTGTTGTTAGCAGTCCAGTGTTTATCCTATAATGCCACCAGGGCTCCTTGATCTTGAATATAAATCCTGTCAATTTCTCAGTTTGTCTAGGGCTCAGGTACTTTGGTTTAAATACATATATACATCATGATTTACGGACACTGGGACTTTGAGTATTCCAAGATACCAAAGAAGGGGAAAACCAAGTTGAGACAATTCTTCAGCTACAGAAGATTGTTGTTTTTGTTGTTGTGATTATGTGCCGTGGAGTCGGTTCTGACTCTTAGTGACCCTATACAGAGTTTCCGAGACTGTAAATCTTTATGGGAGTAGAAAGCCTCATCTTTCTCCCACAGAACAGCTGGTAGTTTCGAACTGCTGACCGTGAGGGTTACAGAAGATAAGTAGTTAAAAAGGCATTTCCTATGTGCTGAACCTTTGTTCTTTATCTGGGTGGATCCATAAATGAAATGGTTAATCTACCCAACCTGGTAGAAGAAGCATTCTGTCTCTTGTAAAGTTTGATTCCTGCAGGCAGATATTTTTTTAAATCCACCAAGTGTCAGATAATTGGAAGGGTGGAGTAGCTCTGTAAACCATGACACACCTTTGTCAGGACTTGTTTGGAAGCAAAGAACTGAAAGAAACAAGGGGAGAGGAGGAGAAGTGAACATTTTTGAAAGATCACTCAGCTTTAACACACCTTAGCTGGGTCTGGATAAAAAAAGTGTGAGCTGAAAAACTTCTGGGAGAAAACATCAGGGGAAGAAAGAGAGAGGAGGGATTTATCCAAAGGCATTTCTCATTCCTTCAAAAATCTCAGGCTAGGTAAGTAACAGGAGGATTTGACCTTTCTCCCTTTTTCCTAGATTTGATTTGAAGTTTGCCATTTAGAACTTAAAATATTCATTGGAGAAAATAAGAAGGTTCTTAAGTTTTAAGAGTTCTGATTGACTTGATTAATTGATCAAAAAGGTTTACTTTGGGTGGTGCATTCGGTTTAGGGTGTACCTTTCAAAGGAAAACAATTAAAGATCCATCACTGGGGTGGAGGGGATAGGAGAGAGGACAAGGCCAGTGATGATGTAGTGGACTATAATGGCAAGATTTCTTTTTTCTGAGTGAGGTGTGTATTATAAAATGACTTAGTTTTATTTAGAAGATGCAAAGGACTTAAGATTCCTTTTCTCTAGTCTCAGCCTCTCTATCCCTCTCCCTTACTCTCCCCTTCAGCATACCTCTTCCCACTTGTAAGTAGAGGACAGCTCAGAGGTGAAATTAATCTGGTCCTAGTATCAGTTCAAACCTCACCAGGTGCTCCTCTGAAACCCTATACAGGGTTGCTATGAGTTGGAGCCAACTCAACAGCACTTAATAACCGCATCAAGAAGTATAGCTCTGTAGGATAAGCACCAGACTTCTAACTGCAAGGTCGACAGTTCAAATCCACCAGCCACTCTTCAGAAATCCTATACAGGATCGCTGTGAGTCGAAACTGATTCAACAGCTCTTAACAACAACAACAGAGGTCTGAGCTAGCCTCTTAGAAGCCTCCACTGGGCGATGAGATGGGTTCAGTGCAGACAGGCCTCCGTGCTGGCAGTTTTGATTAAGCTGAAGGGGCAGGGCAAACACTGGTGTTTACTGCCTTCTAAAATTACTGCTCCATAGAGTTGAATCTTTGGAACAATTAGTCTAGAAATCCCCTGAAGTCAAACTTGGAAGAAGAGAAAAAGGGAAAGAAAAATGTGTCCATGTACAAACTCTGACTGTTATTGTGAACCAAAAGATATCCCTCTGGGGTAAGAACTACCAGCTAGGGTATCTAACTGGACACCAGTCACTGCTCAATGGGAAAGAACTGCTACCTCTAGCAAAGAAAGTTTCAGACACATCACTTCTGTTGACAAAACAATCCAACAGTAGCTTAATAGTTGGATTCATGTCCATAGAAAGCCATGAACATTTTTAAAGGCCATGAAAATAAAAAGATTTCAAAAATAATTATATGCCCCAGTATATCTTATCTTAGAGCTAAGAAACAAATTTTTAAGAGGGAAAAAATCTGAGTCTGAACAAAACTTAAAAAGGTGTCCAGCTTCTGACAGACACCCTTCAGGACTTGGAGGGACCTGCTTGACTCCAGGATCCTGTGGTCAGAGTTCACAGGAGGACAATTAGAGTGAACAGTCGGTCCTGCTTTTAACTTGGATAGAAACTCCTTGGATAAGTGAAACTGGTCAAACCTAACATGGCTGGTGCCATGTTTTTAGATGATTTCTAACCCAAATGGTCTATGACAACATTGTTAGCTTCATTTGCCATTGTTATCGGGAACAGGATTTAACCCAAACTATCATCAATAAGCCACAAGAATCACATAACTGGTGACCTGTTCCCCACCAGTCATGAAAATCAAAGGTGCCAAACGTAGCAAGTGGGTAAACCCATTTTTGGAATATCATAGAGACAAAAGACTCAGGGACAATTGGCCCTAGAGTATTGGTTTTGTGGGCTATCTGACTGTCTGGCCCTCAGTGTCATCCAGTTCCTAGACAGTGGATGGTTGGTTCACATCTTGGCAATTTTGTGGTTGGTTTGTTTTTAAATTTAGAAGTGCACAGAGACTGGGGTGCTAAGAGCAGTAAAATATTTATTTGTAATTCCTTAGAGGAGTATAGGAGCATTTGTTCTTAAAATTTAAAAAAAAAATAGGAAAACAACCTCTTCATTCTCTTCTTTGTATGGAGAATTAAGTGTTTTATGTGTCATTAAAATAAGAGATCACTGGGATGGTTTAGTATCAGCAATAATGATTTGCCTTGTTTGTGTGTGTGTATAAACCTACAACATCATCATCTGAGTCGTTTTGGTAAACCATTTAAATAAAGTAGAAAGGGGAAAAAACATATGAAAATAGGAAAGAAGTTTTAATTTGTGGGCTTCGTGTATGTGTGTATAAGAAAACAACATGGGATTATTTTAAAATCTTACAAAAAGCATTCAATATGAAATAACCATCAAGCAGCCCATTCAAACCATAGCTGAAAATTTGTAGAATTTGTAAATGAATGACCTGCTCGAGGGACTTCTAGTGAAGTGGTCCAAACATTGTAGAAGTTGAGGTCTTATCATTTAAATGATGGTATTTGACAGTGCTTCTGTTATATAAGACTTTTGAAAGACGAGTCCAAGGTGCATACTGTTAGGGAGAGGCAGGCTCAGGCACGTACCTAGGCAAGTAACTTTCCCTTCCTTAACATCAATTCAGAGTCAGTCACACTAGAAAAAACTACCAGCACTTAAAATACTTAAAAAGGAAGTCCTGTGGGAATACCCTGGGTCCCCAGGGTGAGCCTAGTTCAGGCTTGTGTATCAATCCATAATTCTTCACTTGTTAACTCATTTATAGAAAGTGTTCTCTTATGTTTGGTTTAAAGGAATTTTCCCAACACATCACTGCCACCTCGGGCTATCATTCTGTCTGAGGACTTTGGCAAAGCTAACCAAGGTCTGTTCTGTATTTTAAATCCTGTGAAATAATTCTGCATAGCCTTGGGACATGTTAGCCATTTGTGTGGCTTTGGACTCAGAGAAAGGTAAACTGCCCACCTGTCTGAGGCAGGTTCATCCTCAGGGTGCTTCTAATGAGGAACCTATGAACTGTGAAGGAGCAACTCTAAGCTCTTAGTGGATTTCTCTTCCTCTCCACTGGAAATGGAGATACCCTTGGCTTTTCGCTGCAGAAATTACAGTTCCAGCATTGGGACTTAGAGCAAAGATGGAAGGCTAGAAATGTCTATTCTTTTTCTGAAAGCAGAGAGAACAAGAACCCACTTGCCAGGTTTGCTGCCTGGGGATTGAGATTCCTACCTAACGGAGCTATCATCAGTCAGCCTTCCTGGATACAACTGGAATAAACCCAGCCAGGGCCAGTTGCATATTCACAGATGCCAACAGCAGCTTTCATTGAAGGGTTGGAATAAGTGATAACGTGTAGGAATTAAAAGTTTCTCTGGACTTTTATAAACAGTTCTTTTCAAGATAATATTCATATCAATTCAGGTGCCATCTAGAGAGCTAGTCACTTCCTACAAGAGACCAGGCCCATTTAGACAGCTATTCTCTAAACTGCCTTCTGGTCTACAAATGACGACCGATTGGTTTTCTTGTTACACCAGTTATAGCCATTGGAAAGTCAAGATGACCTTCTAATGAGACTAGACACCTCTGTTCAACTGTTTATGGAATCCCTCTTATTGGTTCCAGGAAACACGCCTTTAAAGAGATCCTGTGGCCAGATCCAGTTAGAATGGTTTTCCGTGATATTTCATTCCTTGCCTAGAGCTGCATTTAAGAAAAACCAATAAGCAAAAAGTTGGCACATTCAACCAGGCCCTGAAGCGAACTTGTCAGTCTTAGTTAATTCCACTGGTAGTTGGCTAGCTGGTTGTGTTAGAGTCTTGGCTTTGGGTGGAGAATACACCCAGAGCTGCATTATAATTTCTGTTGGTACTAGACACTTTTGCTTTTGCAGACCTCTTCCCTATCAAAAAAAAAAAAAAGTGTTATTTTTAAGCTATTTTTTGAAACTGCATGGCTAAAAAGAATAATATAATCCAATTTATATGTTTTTTCCCTTCTGCTTACAATAAATAAATAAAACATATTTGTGGGCACCCTAAAGAATCATGGACCTACATATTGTGCCAACTGTGCCTAATGGACAAATTGGCCCTAAAGTCACCAGGCAGGGGGAAAAGACTGGAAGAGAGACCTTCGAGCAAGGAATTAACTGGGCAGAAGTGGCTGACCCCCAGAATCTCTAATCTAATCTCAATTGTCACCAAAAATAAAGTAGGAGGTGCAGAAGTCTAGTGGAGGAGAGAATCACAGGGAAAGCCGGATTTCAAGTCTTTCTGGGACTGGGCACCACAGCCAAAAAGATCCCAATTGTGGGACCACAAATCTTGTTGTGCTTTCATGTGTATTTCAATCTTAACAACCACACACCCTCCACTTCCTCATACCCACCATGTTAATGAACATGTCTAAGATCTCAATTATTTTCCTGTCCAGAAGGGGAGTAAGAATGAAGGGAGAACATAGGTAACACATATAAATACGCATCATACTATATATCTCTCTAGATCATGCATGTAGTGTCTTCAGATATTTTACTTACTTAGGTCTGTTTGTAAGCATACTAGAGCAGGTTTGTTATGCAAAGAAAAGGTTCATACCTTAAGACGTATAAAGTTTTATACCAATGTAACATACCTACACTTGGTAAAGTAGAGGGTCATCAAAAAAGAGGAAGACCCCCAATGACATGGATTGGCACAATGACAGCAAACAATGGGCTCAAACGTAACAACAATTGTGAGGAAGGCACAGGACCAGGCAGTGTTTTGTTCTGTTGTGCATAGGGTCACTATGAGTTGGAAATGACTCAATGGCACCTAACAACAACAACAACCCACCCACTACCATCGAATTGATTCTGACTCATAGTGACCCTATGTAGTGTTCCTGAGGCTGTAAACTTTTACAGAAGCAGAAAGTCTCCACTTTCTCCTGCAGAATGACTGGTGGACTCGAACTGCTGACTTTGTGGTTAGAAGCCCAATGTGCAACCCATTGATGCCCCCTTTAAATTAATGTAGAATGTGACCGTCATCATGATTTTGGTGGTGTTGTTTCTATTGTTAAGTTCCCTCAAGTTGGTTCTGGCTCATAGCGACCCTGTATAGGAATTCTAAGGGTCAGTTGGTGTATTTGAACTACTGACTTTGCGGTTAGCAGTCCAGTGGTATAGCTACAGCTCCATACCAGAACCCCAAATCCATCAGTGTTATCGCATCTGAACTCTAAATAATGAGACATGCATGTCTTACACTTACAGAGTTTCATATAGAACAGTGAACATTATGGGCTATATTAAAATGAATTAGATAAGTGCCTTGACAGATAATCCTTTGATATTTATTACCTTGGAAAAGAATGGAGGTTTTATAGGCAAAGATTGAGTACTCTATCTGCTCTGTAAATCCCTTTGATGTTCAGCAGGGGGCAGTCTGATCAATTCTATCTGGGAGGATGGGGGATATCCCAGTACCAAGAACTAGAATCCAAAGTGAAACTATAAAATTATTCTCTATTATAACTGATGACAAGAAATGAGTCTGACTCAATTCTAGTAATTAAACTCCTGAGCCTGGGCTAGTAAAGTAGAAACACATTCTTACTAAAAGCTATGGCCAGAGGCACGGCTGTTTATGGTTTCTGGATTTCTCCCACAGGTGGCTATGGTATGGATGTAACCAAGAAAAACAAACGAGACGGCACTGAAGTCACTGAAAGAAGTAAGACCACCAGAAGTTTTTAACATTTATAATTGTTTCATTATAAAATTAATGAAATATTCAGAAACACAGTAAATAAATTGCTCATAGTTGCAACACAACTACTGTATCACTTTTCAATGTTTATCTAAATGGACTCTTATCTTCTATACAACAAATTGTATTGATTTTTACTTTAGTAGACTGTGATAAAAATGTATTCTATTTCTCTTTTTTAACTTTTTATTGTGAATTGAGTGAAGGCAGAACATCAGTTTTACATTCAGCAAACCCTACCCTTGGTTGCTTTCAGTGACTGTAATCCCCTCCGTATAACAGCAGTTGTCCAGTTCTCCCTGTGATTACTCCGCTTACTCTACTAAGATAAAACCTGGTTCCCATTTTGATGTGATGTTTCCATAACCAGCTTTTTAAATGGCTGTATAATATCCTACCTAAGAATTCGACCACAGTGCATTTAGATAGTTCCCTACTTAAGGATATAGGACAACAGAAATCCAAAGTATAATATCCCAGTTATAGCAGGCACAAAGTTGGAATAACACCAGTGTCATAATAAATCTACACTGAAAATTGAAGACAGACACGTTCCTTTTGTGAAACTATCCACCTGGAAAATTCCGAGGCTTGACACTGTCCTCCCAGATACTCTAAGTTAGGAAATACATTTCAGTCACCCTGTGACTTCCTGATCTATCCAATAAATAACATCTGGCTTCACAGACTTGGAACTTTTGGTGAGGAAATAATTTCTTTTTATGCGTCAAAGAATCCCAAAGGTCTGTGTGATGAGAGATTTAGTGAAAGCCTAGGGCTTTTATTCAAATCAAACAGCCACTTTAAGCCTAAAGAACCATTCCCTTTAACGCAATGAATGTTGATTCTACTATGTTCATCACCTTATGTTCCTGCAAGAATAAACAAAGTAGGGCAATGCAGTATGAAGAAGGAAGGGTAGGCAGCAGACTAGTGAGCTATGGAGCAGTTACAAACAGCACAGCTTAAAGTGGCCTGAAATGATCACTGCCTTCACCTCCCACCACCCTTTGCAGCACCCATGTGTGTAGCCTCTGCACATACAAATAGAAGTGGGGATGACACAGAAGAAGCACAGCTAGATGGGTGCTCCTTTGCCCAACAGAGAGGGAGGGTGATGGTGGTGGTAATGGTCAAAGTCAGCGCACAAAACCGGGCTTCCTTTGGCTTTAGGAATCCACCTACAGTCCCATGCTACTGCAGGGCAGATTGAAGAGTCAGTCAGAAAGGCAAGAGGTTTTTTCTTTTAACTTGTTGTTTAAAAATTACCTCATGCTTTGATTTTCTCCATAGAGATTCACCATCACCACAATCTAGAGAAATTCAATTTTGGAGGCAAAAAGGGGCTAGTTCTTCAAATCTGTTTTAATGTCCACCCATTGTTAATTTCACCAAGTACCAAGTGTGACTTACACAGACCTCCCTTCCCCGTTACCCACACTCCTAGTCACATCTCCCTACAGTCAGGACTGGCCCTCAAGATTTTATAACGGATTCTGATGTTCCCCAGATTCTTAAAGAAGTGCAAGGTAATTATCTGCTTTGTGGTGAGATCAGACAGAATGACGTGTGTTGGTGACTATTTGGAAGAAGCAGTGCAGAGAAATAGAGGGACTCAAACAAAATCAAACAAGGCTGGATATAATTGTTGAATGAGAGGCATTAACACCAAGCCAAGCCAACTCACTTTTCTAATCACTGGACAATAACTTTTTGTTCCAAAGGGATACATATTTATCTTTCAGCTATATTAACATCCACTGTTATTGTACACATTTGTATGTAAAGCGGGTCACATCACATACCTTAAAGCACAAGTTTACAAAAATCTATGTTAAATTTCATGTCATGTGCTTAGCTACTGCCATGTGGTTAGTACTTGCCAAAACACAGGGATCTTGGTGCATTTCATAAGATCTCACCTGTTCTTTGTCTTTTTCTAGTTATCACTGAAACAGTAACTACAAGACTTACATCCTTACCACCAAGTAAGTGACTGGCTTGCTAACTTTCTTCTCAGTGAGTCATGGGTGAGGGGCTTCATGGCGTTTACCCTCTATTTCTCTAGTTGAGCAAATCCAAAATATCTCAAGTCTTTGGTTCTCCACCAGTTTTAATTATACAATTTAATGATTTTTAGTATAGAGTTGGACTCCTGGTGTGGTACTATAGGATCAGCACTGGACTGCAAACCACGAGGTCAGCAGTTCAAACCCACCAACTGCTCCTCGGAAACCCTATGCAGGGTTGCTATGAGTTAGAACGGACTCGATGGCACTTAACAAAAAGTATAGAGTTATGCAATATGCAACTATCAGTAGAATATAATTTATTAAACTTTCACCCCAAAAAAGGAACCTCATGATCATTAGCTGTAAATCCCCTTTTCCTCCCCTCCCTTCCCTTCTTGGGAAGCACAAATCTACCTTCTGTTTCTATGTTGTTAAGTGCTGTTGAGTCTGTTCAGACCCACAACAACCCAGTATAGGGTTTCTGAGGAGCAGCTGAGGAGCTTGAACCGCCGACTTTGCAGTTCAAACCAATTTTGCAATCCAGCGCATTAACCCACAGTGCCTCACCAGTACTCCATAGATTTGGTATTCTAGGCACTAAAAGATCTGAAGTTTTAGCCACCCTGAGAATGAGCAGAGAGGTGGGGATAAAACATATGAGACAAACGTGTGTTTGAGTCCACCTCTTCCAGGATGATTCTTGGGTTGAATGGATTCTGTAATAAAGGGATCTGCCCTCTAAAGTTCCTTCCAGGGAGACTGGCTCAAAAGTAACAGGGCGAGCTTGCCCAGCATCAGGTGAGATTAGAGAAGTAATGGCCTGCCAGATAGAGCGCTAGCAATCCACAACTTACTGGTCCCTGTCTTCAGCCATGTCCGGAACATTGACTAGATATTTGAAAAAACAAAACAAGCTCAACAAAGGCCCTGGCCTCGAGGAGCTTTCCATTGCTCAGCTCCCTTTTCTAATATTTAAACTTTCCTAATATTTAAACTTATCCTGGTGGATAAGTGCTGGACTGCTAAACACAAAGTCAGCGGTTCAAGCCTACCAGCTGTTCCTTAGAAACCCTATATGGGGTAGCTATGGGTCAGAAATGACTCAATGTAACAACAACAATGAACAACTAGCTAAGCTGCACCCAGAAGAATTTCTTTTTCTACACGGTGGAGTAGTCACTCTTGACATCTGTATTAAAAACAACCGAAACTAGAGCTTAGCAGCTTGCACCTTACAGTGTAGGGAAAACAACCCTGGGGAAAAGCTCCCAGATGGAGAGTAACCTGGGTGGAAAGTGAGGAAAGACTTCCAGAGGCCAGGAGACATGGAGACCTGCTGGCCTGACCTCACCTTTAAATTGTCACTTGTTTCTCCTTTCTGGCAGAAGGGGGGACCAGCAATGGCTACTCTAAGACAGGCTCTCTTGGTGGAGGGAGCCGGCTGGAGAAACAGAGCCTGACCCATGGAAGCAGTGGCTACATAAACTCAAGTAAGTGTCATTGGTCAGAGGGAGAGAAAGTCCCGCAAAGGAGGTGGGGCAAATGGTGTCTTATAACGGTGGGAGAAGAGGGACAATTACAGCTGCTTATCATCCGTTCCAAATGCCCCAAAGCCTCCAAATGAAGAACAACCCAGGGAGAGTGCTATTATTGAATTATCAATATTTGATGTGATCAATTAAATAAGATCAATTCCCATTAAGTCCCCAACAGAAATGACCATAATTAATTAAGAAAGCATCATGGGGAGATGACTGTTTTCCCACTGAATCTGTCTCTTTAATCCATCTCTGTAGAGAAGGGCGTAAGGGCGTGCATGTCTGAAGATTTATAATTTGAACTAAAAAACCAACAACAAAAGAAATCTAAGGATTGGGTTAGTTTTCTAAGGGAATCTGGTGACATGTGATCCCACATTGTGCAAATTTCCACCAGGCTAGCATCCAACACAGCTCCATTGTTGCCAATGCAACCCATTCTTTCATGGTAGCTTTCAAACTAAAACAAAACATAGTGATGCAAGGCAAAAAACAAGCACACACGTAATCCTTGAAACCATTTTTTAAATCTTTAGTGTGGAACTAATACAGAAAATCCAAACATAATGGCCAGGTTGGCCCTTATTTATTGAGGAGCACCTTCACATCTGGTTATATTCTAATCCATCCAAGCAGTAATCTTCAGTTAAATGCTAGATCCCCCGGAAAATCCTTGCTGATTCCTCTCCACTTCCATGCACTGTAACCACATACATAAAAGACATCCCTGTCTTTCAGTGGTCTGTTTGGGCAGGGCAGGAACATGTCTGAGCAGCCATGGGACAGTGACCTTTAAAATTGTGCTCCTCTGGCCTTCCCTGACACCTCCTATAGAACTGTCCTTTAGTCATGGGCAGCCTGAGTGTACTTGGCTAGTCACTGGATTTCAACAGCTATTGATTCATCTCTGATGAAGTACTATGAGGATTTATGCTTCTCCCCACTTGTAGGTGGAAGCACCCGAGGCAATGCCTCTACCTCCAGTTACAGGAGGGCTCATTCACCTGCCTCGACTCTGCCCAATTCACCAGGTTCAACCTTTGAAAGGAAAACTAACGTCACTCGTCATGGAGCCTATGAAGGTATGAGTCTCACAAACTGTAGACAAGACTCATTCTTGCCCCCATGGAACATCACTCATCCTTTGTTTGGCCACTAAGTTCACCTGCTTCTGCCCCCTAACCTTTCTTTCCACTCCTCTATCATTTCTTTCATGGACTCAACATTGCTTGAATATTGGGACTCATTCACAAAGAGATTAGTGAAAGTCAGGGGAATGAAAGAGTTTTCCAAGGATGAGAGTATCAACACAGGAGGAAACAAAGAAAGATAAAACTGGGGAAAGGAGGATGAAAAGCCAGAGAATCGAGCGAGAAAAAAGGAGACCAGGAACATGCACCATCCTCCTTGTTGAAGTCAGCATTGGACGTGCTCTGGATCAGGAAGGAGGAGGTCTGGAAGATTGTGGAGTTCCATTGCTAACAAGTACTGGAATTCCTGGTAATCTGTAAGAGCAGTTTTAGAGGAAAACAGACAAGCTATGTGGCAAACTGAATTTAATTTTGAGTAAAGAATTGTGGGGTTTTCAAAGAGTTCATGGAAAATGGAATTGAAAGATAATGGAGTTTTTCCATGAATTTTTTGAAGTCCCCTCGCATATTGTGAGGGAGAAGCAGGATTAAAGGCTTAGCTATCCCAGTACATTGTGTAGGTGAGCTGGAACCCCCAGACCCAGGGATGCTGTCCCGCTGTTTCAGAAGAAAAGCTGCCAAAGGATGCTTGGAGCCTAAACTCCATGTGGTGTCCCACGGTGCTGTCTGATGGTTAGGCCTGAATGGGGGCTTGATTTTCATTGAACAGAGTCCACATTTAGGACGAACATCACAATGTCAGTGTTGTCCTTCAACATTTATTTGATGGGAAAATGTTGCCCACAGTAGCTCTATTACAGGTCAAATGCAGTTGAGGACTCAAGAAAACAAAGAAGGAAGGAAGGAAGACTAGGCAGAAGGGAGGGAGGAAAGAAGAAACTGTAGCTTTCCTTGGTTTGAACTCTGTCCCATCTGGAATAGACAAGTCACTATAATGAAAATTACAAATAAGTCAGGTTTTAAATCATGAGTCAGGTTCATTTGAAACATCTGCTAAGGAGCACCTCTCATTTTCCTCCTGAACCATGGAAGGCTGGCGATGTTAACCAGGCACTAATCACTCTCTTGGAGCCTTATGGCCCAAGTGCTCATTTGTACTGTTTTCTTCTCTTCCAGGAAGCTCCAGTGGAAACTCTTCTCCAGAGTACCCTCGGAAGGAATTTGGTATGTCCTTTCCTTATTTTCTGAAGCAATGGTCAAATGAGGCCCTGGGGAAATGCCCAGGGGAGCCAGAGGACATCATGAGTCAAATGGGTCCTTCTAAAACAGTTTAGTCTCTGGTGAACTGATTTCCTTTGCTCTTTATCCTAAAGTATCATAAGGGATCTGTAAGCCACCTTCATTTAATATCAAAAGATCCTGACATGACCAAAATGGCAAGTTATTCATACAAAGCTCAGTCTTGGCTAGAACTGCCCCTACAACCAAAGAATAGTTGTGGGGATTTTCCCTTCTTCAAGATCCACAGTGCTCTCAGCAGTGAGAAGCAGGTGTTAGGACTCACACTTGCCAAACCTCCCAGCACTTGAACTATGTTGTTGTTAGTGTCATCAAGTCAGTTCTAACTCATAGCAACCCTCTTAGAGTTTCAGAGGAGCAGCTGGTATGTTTGAACCACTAATCTTGTGGTTTTCAGTCCAGTGCTTATCCTACAGCGCCACACCAGGAACCTTGAACTATAATGTGCCTCGAAGCAGGGCTTTGAACCAGTTTAAACCAGCTCAGTCATGGCCAATGAAATAAAAACCAGAACAGATCAAATGTCTAAAATTTGGATGATCCAGAGCAATAACCGGAAAAATTATGGGTTAAAGTTCTGGATTGGGAGTCTAGGAAGAGGTGTTGTGAGCCCTGTCAGTAGCCTGGTGAGTGAAGTTGGATTGTTCCCAGTTCTGTGGAGAGCAGTACACACTCAAAGCAGCATGTTTGGCCACCATCTTTGAGCACATTGCCCTTGGTTCCTAAGAGACACATTAAGTCTCTAGCAGGGTTTTGACCCACAGTTTTTCCTGTTCTGGTTCACCCATATTTTCAAAATGTGTGTCTATTCTAATGTGGTTTCTTAGGACATGACTGAACCAGGCTGAACCATTTTGGAACCCTACATCAACGGGGCACATTTTACACCTAGTTAAATCCTAGGCTGTATCCACTGTAAAGTGTTGGGTTTTGTCTTCTTGAGACCTCATTGTACATATGAATTTATATGACCACTGATAATTATTTTACATATTTATTTGTATAATGGGAAAAATAAGGCAGTCTCTAAGAAAGCACTGGAGGGAAAAATTGGGCAGCCTTCAAATACATTTGATCAATGTAGTCAGCCAGTCTAAGTGGATCATACTTCCACCAGAACTAATGTGTCATTTAACACCCTACATGGTCATCATTTATTAAGCACTCAGGAGTCCTGGTGTGGCACTGTAGGTTAATGCACTGGACTGCAGAGTCATTTGAACTGCAAGGTCAGCAGTTCAAGCTCATCAGCTGCTCCTTGGAAATTCTGTGCAGGGTTGCTATGGGTCGGATACGACTCGACAGCACTTAACAACAACGACATACACTATACTACAATTGTGGCGCTGCAGTTTAATATACTAGACTTCAAAGTCAGGTTGAATTGCAAGATCAGTGGTTCAAGCTCATCAGTTGCTCCTCAGAAACCCTATACAGGGTCACTATGAGTTGGAACTGGCTCGACAGCACTTAACAACAACATACATAAAGGCAGAGTCCTGGTGTGTTGCTGTAGGATAAGCACTGGACTGCTAATCAAAGGTCAGTGTTTCAAACCCACCTGACACTCCTTGGAAACTTTATACAGGGTCATTATGAGTCAGAATTGACTCTACAACACTTAATAACAGTAACAATACATAAAGGTTATCAATATATAAGCATAGACTCAACCATTAAAGATGGCGGATCTGGTGGAAGTGCAGTGAAGAGCTCTGCCGGCAACAACACAGAATAC
>NW_006408521.1:31461665-31513438 GCF_000296735.1 Chrysochloris asiatica | reverse complement strand
GAGTTGGGAAAAGATGTGGAACAAAATTCACAATAATAATAATAATAATAAAGACCAGGCTTACTGCTCTGGTTGTTCTTAGGTTGGTTCCGACTCATAGCAACCCTGTATAGGGTTTCCAGGGAGTGGCTGGTGGATTTGAACCACTGACCTTGCAGTTGAAACTGACCTTTTGGTCTAGTGCATTATCCCACAGCACCACACCAAGACCCCTGAGACTATGGCCCTTAGACACCCTGCAAGCCTAGAGCTGAACTCACACTTGTGGCTCAGCTTTCAGTCAAACAGCAGACAGGCTTATGAGGTGACAATTACACTAGGGAGGTACGTACTCATATTCAACCATATGCAATCCATAGGGCAGCATTTGCCCGGGGATAAAGCTCAGGAGGAAGGAAGGGATATGAATGGAAATATTTGACAGAGGGAGGAAGTGGGAAGAGTGCTGTTACAGTGTAGGGATCTCAATCAGTGTAACAAAACAAAATGTGTATGAATTGTTGAATGGAAAACCAATTTGCTCTGTAAACTTTCACACAACTCACAATTAAAAAAGAGAGAGAGAGAGAAAAGAAAACCTTTCTACTGTGACATATATAGATGAGGTCACTATGAGTGGGGATTGATTGACAGTCACTAGTCTGGTTTAGGAAGCAGGGTTGGTCACAGTGAGTCCCTCACTCAGAAGGGCTCCTTCTTGGTTTAATGCTCTGTTGTCATTAGCTTGACATTCTTAATATTTTAAAACAAGGAACCCCTCATTTTCATTTGGTACTGGGTCTCGTAATTTATGTAGCCAGAACAGTAGGAAGGGATCTGGGTGATAAATGGATTTCTGTATTTATCTTCACATAGGGAGGCCTGGTGTGGCACTGTAGGATAAGCACTGGACTATTAATTACAAGGTCAGCGGTTCAAACCCACCAGTCACTCCTTGGAAGCATCAGGGTTGCTATGAGTCAGAACTGACTTGACAGTACTTAACAACAACAGCCTGATAAAGATGAGCCCTGGTGGCTCTGTGGGCTAAGCATTGGGCTGCTAACCTAAGGTCAGCAGTTCAAACCTACCAGCTGCACTGAGGGAGACCAATAAGGGAGAAAGATGACTTCATAGGAATAAGCACATGACCTCAAGTTGCTTTGAACCGCAAGGTGGGTGGTTCAAGCTCACCTGCCATTCCTCAGAAACCCTATACAGGGTCACTATGAGTCAGTACCGACTTGACAACAACACAGAGCAGTGAGCCGGAACTGACTCCATGACATTGTTTTGTATTTTTTGGTAGTCTGATCAAGACAAGTTTCTCTCTCTTTGCTCTGTCTTTTCCCTTGCCCTGCTTTATTCCAGTCTAAGCAAAATCTCTTTAAGACCTTACTTGTTTTACCCATTAAATATATATATATATACATAACTAGAAAAACAATGTCCTTCCAAATTATATCTACCTCTATGCCAAAAATATTCAGCATGCCACCTCTTACTTATGCCTAAAATGACTTTTTGTTTACTTATTCCTCAGCATCTACTTCAACCAGAGGACGGAGCCAAACACGAGGTGAGTTGCATCATTGATTTCAGTTCATTTAACAAGTCTTCACAGCAAATGCGCATGTGTCCAACCTTGAGCTAGGAGTGTGAGGAGGATACAAGAATAAATATGGCATGGTTTCCACCCTCAAGGAGCCTATGGTATCCTGGGATTTTTTTTTTTTTTTTTCTGACTCTATCAGGATGGGAAGAGTAATATTTGATAGTGATCTAAACATGTGAAGAGGAATAAAGCACACAGTGATGATCTAGGGACCTAGCTTGTTGTGTTATGCATTATCTAAAGAAACAGATGCTGTAGCTAGCTTTACTTCTAGTCTACTGGTTGACTTTAACAAGATGTGCTTTAATTGCCTTTATGCATCAAAAGTTGAACAAATTCTATGCCCCCCTTTTTTCCCTAAAATTTTCCAGAGGATAAAGGGTTGCATCACAGTTTTGCCATTTCCCCATTTGCCCATGGCAGGGACATATTAGAGAGATGTGGTCCTGGGAGAAGCTGTCCTTGATAAACTTGGGTGAGGGTAACAAGCAGCAGCATGTTAGGCTATGCTGAAGAGCCCAAGAAGTTCTCAAATGACCCACCCAGACTTCCTGTGCGCCTTCTTGTCATCAGTAACTTGAAAGTTAGGAACATACACACACCACTGGACTGAACATCAAAGATGCAGATTCTCCACCTAAAGCGAACTAATAAAATTAAACTATCAACTCTCTACCCTTCCTATTTCTGAGAATTCCAAGATAACTAAGTAAGCCCTCCATATTTTAGAATTCTTTCTAGTGCTTGAGAGGTCAGGAGGTAGGAGAGAAACTTGTTTCTGGCATGTGTGAAATGGTGATGGGGAGGGGATTTGTCAATACTGATCAAAGTGGGGTCTCCCATGCAGCCTGGTATTCCCTTAGCCTGTCCCCGCAAGGCTGGGAGATCTGTGGTTAGCAGGTTGGGTGGCAGGAGGGAGTTTCATTTTTCAGTAGCAATATTTCTGGACACACATAGGTGTCCTGTTCCCAGGACAGGGATTTCAGAGACACCCAAAGATTCATCTGCACTCAGAGCTCAGTGTTGGGGCCCTGATCCAAGCTCCTTCATTCACAGTCTTTTCCACTTCTTCCCTTGTACAGAGAGTGAAATCCGGGTTAGACTGCAGAGTGCATCCCCATCTACCAGATGTAAGTAGTCACTAACCTGCCAAAGGGAAAGCATCCAAGAATCCAGGGTTACTGACTAAAGACTAGGTAGGGCAGTGTGTATGTGTGTGCACACTCACTCAATCATGAAACATTCTTTAAGGTCCATGTGTGCCTTGGACCCTGTGCTAGTGCTGTAGGTAAGGAGCTGAGTAGGTCAGGTCCCTGTTGCTTAGTGGTTCTCAGACTCTTGTCTACCACCCAACACAGCACAGTCATAGGGCTCAGCTCAGCGAGCGTGAGGGAGCAGAGAGGGGCAGCCAGAGCAAGCCTTCCTGGGCTAGATGTCACTTACTTGGAGACTGAAGGGCTGATCTGAGTGGGGCTCAGAGGGATGAGACATCTGAGGACTCAACTGTGTGGCTGAAGGGAAAGGAGGACAAGGGGACCGGTTAGGAAAGCTAAGAGTAGAGAAGGGTCAGAAGTCAGAACATGACAGGCTCTGTGTTCTAAACAGAGAGAGTTTGAACTTCCTCTCAAATGTCAGGAATTCCCCAGTCTCTGTCTATTAAATATGTTCAACTCTGGTTGTTCTTGTGAGAGGTTATTTGACAATGTTTTGAAATGAGCCAAACTTAACACAGGAGCCAAGTAGAAGCGTATGAAGAACAAAGAGCTAGATCAGACAGCTCCAGAAACAAGACTTGGGTTTGTCCAGAGAGCTCAGGACCCGGGAGCTTGGGAGCTCATTCGAGGGCTAATGCTTTCTCCCCTGAGTTCTTCCAGGTTTTGCGGGGCTGAGCCCAAGTAGGGGAGAACTTAGTGAGGGGACTTACTCATCAATCTGTGCCCCATCTTATACGCTGCCCTTGTACAGAACCTCCCTCCTCTCCAGGTTGCCCAGTTTGGGAAACTTGCTCCCCTACTTCACTTGGCTGCACATAGCATTGGCCAGATGGACTTGAACTTAAATCACATAAAACAATATCATGTTTATGAGTTAGGGGCCACAGATTCCTTTGGACACTCCCAGGCAAACAAGGCCAGGGACCTACCACCAACAGAGGTGTCCTGTACAGGGGATGAGACTACTGTTGAACAATTTGCTTCAAGAAACCTGGTTGTTTAACTACCCTCCATCCAATGTAAGATGGCAGCGCCTCCGAGTCACAGAATCATCCTATGGTGTATGATGGGATCTAATTAGGAAATATCTACCAAGGACTTTGACCTCCTTTTGAGAGGTCTTTCTTTCTGAGGCTGTTAATATTACAAAGTGCCCGGTTGATAGGTGCTATAAATCAGCAAAGCGCAAAACTTATTATAAGGCTAACCAAAGTGTCCCAGAGTATCAAGCAGATGCCATCTTCCCTGATATTCACAGTGCCATCCATGAACCCTCCCCACGTCCTGTAGATGGACTCAGGATGGAAAGTTTGGGGTTTCTTTTACAGGGACAGAGTTGGATGACGTGAAGCGTTTGCTCAAGGGGAGCCGATCAGCAAGCACAAGCCCCATACGGAATTGCTCCAACACACTCCCCATCCCCAAGAAGGGCACTGTGGAGACCAAAACAGTGACAGCAAGCTCTCAGTCAGGTAAGCTCAACAGCCCAGGGCTACAATAAAGGGAAGGGGAAAAAGGGGCATGTTTGGAATCCAACCAAAGAGCGGCTCAAGCAGCGTAAAAAAGGGGGCTGTGTCCTTACTCTTGTCTGGTCAACTCTGAGACTTATTTCTATAGTCTAGAGATTCTATATGAGGCAATTTTTGACAGTAGATTGTGTTAACCAGGTTCCCTAAATGAAGATTTGGGGGGGAAATTGTAGTGTTTCTATTCATTATTTCATTCATTCAAAAAAATATTGCATGCTTACTCTATGCTGCACTTAACAACAACAACAACCCTATGCTAGAAGTCCTGGTGTGGCACTGTAGGATCAGACCTGGACTGCTAACCATAAGGTTGGTGGTTCAAGCCCACCAGTTGCTCCTTGAAAACCCTATACAGATTTGCTATGAGTCAAAACTGACTTGACAGCACTTAACAATAATAACCATATGCTGAGCACTGGCCACTAAGGAAAAACAATGAACAAGATAGACCAATTGCTGCCCTCTGGAGACAAGAATCTCTAGGGAGAGATGAACAGCTAACCAAGTGACCAAAGTCAAATAGAGTGAGTGCTGCCCAGCACAGAGATACCAAACGCAAGGTGAATTCTGTAGGAAGTAGAAAAGTGAATAAGACAGATTTTATTCAGGAGAGAATCCGGTTTGCTATGACCTGAAGCTTTCTACTCATTCCACCACTGGAAATGTGGGAGAGACTGTGGTCTTCTGTTTGTTATTAAAAAATATAACCAAAGCCTCAGGGCACTTTTATGACCTGCATAGCTAACTTCCTCTCAAATAATACATAGGAAGAATTGGCTTCAGATATGAAAAATCATGAAAATCCTTTCCCAGGTATGGAGTGTCTCTTATTTCTGATTGGCACATAGGAATATTAAGATGTCCTCCCTGCCACGTGGCCTCAGAAACGAGGTCAGAACATACATCCTGCACTTGCCTCAGTGCTTAGAATTCGACTGTAAAAGATTCACTACTGAGTCTCATTTGTGGGTTCCTTAGAATCTTTGAAGAGTAGGGCCATGGGAGGCAACAACACACAGGGAGCTGGAGAGAGGGTCTTAGAAGGAGAAGTGGGGGAACTCCAGAGCAAAATGCAGCTGCCTCAAGTCTCACCAAGAGCCAGGAAGAATTTATCATTCAAACAATTAAGCTCTGAGATTCCAGGCAGAAGTGGGATGACCAACTGCCCAGTTTTCCAGGGACTGAGGGGCTTCCCGGGACATAAGACCCTCAGTGCCAACAACCAAGAAAGCCCCTAAAAACTAGGATGAGTTGATCCTCCCAGTGTAAAAATGTTGGTTTTCCATGTGTCTGTTTCCAGTGTCAGGCACTTATGATGCAACAGTCCTTGACACCAACCTTCCTACTCATGTGTGGTCCTCCACCTTGCCTGCGGGGTCCTCCATGGGGACCTACAACAACATGACAACCCAGAGCTCATCACTTCTCAACACCAATGCCTATTCTTCAGGATCAGGTATGTGACAACACCCACCTCCTCCCACTCCTCAAACTTAGATACCTTTATCCTGGAGCTGAATGATTCTTCCAAGATTCTTCCACTGGAACAATTCAATTCTATCCAGTCTATAAAGGGTTTTCTCCTGGTAGGTCCACTAGTATATCAGGAGAATGTAATGGAAAAGAACACTGAAAACAAAAGCAGAAAACTAGTTTCACTCCATACAAATTACCTGTGTGACCTTCAACAGGTGTTTCACTTCTGTGGGCTTCAGGTACCTTCTTCCTAAAATGGGAAGACTAACAACCAACAGCCTTTGGCTGGACCCAATGTGTACTTGAGATCTTACCATTGCAAGATCAGTCCTTAGCTATGACCCAAAGTCCACCACAACTAATGTGGCAAGACAAGAGACTAAATTTATCCTAAACTCAAAAATTGCACAAAATATAAAAACTCAGTCCTGGTGTCTATTCTGGTTTTCCCATGGTGCCCAAGTCTTTGTCTCGGTTCTGGGCTGTGCATCCCTATCACCAGCCTTTCTTCTCCCCTGCAGTCTTTGGCGTTCCAAATAACATGGCGTCCTGTTCGCCCACGCTGCACCCAGGACTCAGTACCTGCTCTTCAGGTCAGTACCATGGGCCACCTTTTCTAGGTATTAGCTTATAAATAATGAGGCTCCCTTTTAGGGAGGAAACAAAGTGGTTTCTATTAAAGTCGTCCATTCTGCCTGTGAGCATGTAAGACTTGCCTCCTGCAGTGCAGAAGCAGAAACCATGAGGTACATCTACGCATCCTGCTCTTGGTCTTAGAACTCTGAACCTCAAGGGAAAGTTCTAAGGAAATGGGCACAGGGAAGGGGGCCAGAGACCAGACTTTCATGATTACTTTGTTCCAGTACCTTTATTTTCTGTGAGAATTGGAAAACTCGAAACACAAGGCTTAAGAGAGTAATGTTTTAGGACATTTTCTGTTATACCCAATGCAAACTCCTGCTATTACGTTACGTGGGCCTAACTATTCAGAAAACAGAACTGTTAGTAATTTCTCTTGGCCTGTGGTAGAGAAAATGACTGAGACATTACGGGTGCCAGTTTTGGAGGAAGTTTGCGAACTTCTGCTAGATACAAAGACTTTTATCATGAAAGTGGTTTGGGATTCCAGGAGAGCCTGCCTCTGAGGAGCCTCCGCTATGCATTGCACCCTCTATCCATTCAACCTCAATTCCTTTCACAGTGTTTGGCATGCAGAACAATCTGGCTCCCAGCTCAACCACCCTGTCCCATGGCATGGCCACCACTTCCACAGGTCAGTAGCCTCAGTTTAGAGCTTAGGGGCTGGGGCGTTGCACCCTTTACAGCTATAACTCACAATATCCCTTTTAAGCAGCTGAATTAGAGGAACCAAAATATTCCTTAAAAACAATTGACATTCCCCACCAAAGAAACACATTCCTGTCTAACCTAAAAAGGTCAATCTTGATCATTTGTTGGGTCAGACATGAATGAAATTTGGAGGGGAACCTTCACTTTCAACAGCATCTGCACCTTGGTGGTGTTGCTTGTGTACCCTTTGTCCCTTCACCACAGCCACACTGAGTGGGCTGATGGTCTTGTCGGCACTCTGCTTTCCTTGACAGCCCATTGTCATTGAAAATCAGTGAGTGACTGGTTCATTTTGTGGTACAACCCCCAGGCTACTGCTCTTGTGGAGACCTGAGGTTGGTGGTGGGAGGTGGTAGTTCATAAGAAGCATGAGACGCAGTCTTGGCCTTCAACTTGCTTACTGTTTAGTCTGGGATAGAAAGTCTAACATATATGAAATTACTAGGTACTCAATAAGAAAACACATGGAGCGCTGGTGGTTAAGCCCTGGTGGCCACCAAATGGCCAACCGTTCATGGGCGGAAAGACCTGGTGATGTGTTCCCATAAAGGTCACAACCCAAGACACCCTATGAGGCAGTTCTATTATTTTCTATAGGATCACTATGAGTTGGAATTGACTCAACAATAAGACAACACAAATTAAGTGACACGTTGTACAGCTAAGTAGGTGGTAAGAACCGTAAGGGGTCAGAAGGAAAAGAGATGTTTGTGGATCTAGAGTAACATGGAGGGAGTGGCCTTTGGGATGGGCCTAGAAGGATGAGAATTTTACCAAAGAAGAAGTTTCCATCTAAATCCTCATCTCTGCCCGCCTGCTAGCAGAGAGAGTTGATTTCACCATCAGCTTTTCAATGCAGGACTCTGCCAGGGCTGATCAGGCTGTTTCTAACTCATCGGTTCCTCTTTTGCAGCATACGGTGTCAAGAAAAACATACCTCAGAGCCCTACCACTGTGAGCACTGGCATGTCCACCTCTGCTGGTGAGTGCCCTAGCCCCTAGAGTCAGGCTGCACTTGGGAGAATTGGTCTACAGTGTACGCAGTCATATCGCAGGGGGCTAGAACCCTCTGCTGGTAGTCTGACGTCTGCAAATGAAACTCACTCCAAGAGTCTCTCGGGTGTTTCGATGAGGAAGCCAAGATGAAAATCCACTTGACCATACGGTGGCTTTCCTGTCCAAGCAGGCAGGGAGCTCCACCCACCATCCTTGTCCGGTAGCCTATGGCCTTCTCCCGATGCCTGTTACCCATCATAAGAGCCAGGAAGCCCCTCCCTATTGCTGATAGAATCTTTATCTACTTGGATTCTCAATCTCAAAGTGGGCTAGTTCTTTGATTGCTCTGATCCTCACGTGCTTCCTGCCACACAAGAATTCATTCATTCAAAAAATCTTGACTGAGCACGTGCTGTTTGTCAGCCACTGTTCCTGTGCTGAGAGTACAGCCGTCAACGAGACAGGCTCGATTCCTGCCCCCACCAAGATAACAAGTCCAGTGGAGGAGGCAGATGATAAACAGACAATTCTGTATACAAGATAATTACAGAAAACGATAATCATTTTTAAGTACAGGAATGAAGTTATGTAGCAGAGACAGGAGAGTGTGTATGAGAAGGGATGCTTAGATGGGGTGGCAAGAAAGGCCTCCTTGAACAGGTGACATTTGAGACCTGAAGGATAAAAATCAATCTGCCAGTTAGTAAAAGAAGGAACAGCCTGGCAAGGGTGACTTTTGCCTGTTTGCTAAAGCGCCTGTAAATCTCCAGGTTGGAGGCAGCCCCATAGGGTAGTGTTCAGTTTAGCTGAGCAGAGAAGGGTGTCTGTGGTCTCTGAGGTGCTTCATGGTGACCACTGTTGATGACATCAGAAGGCCTTCTCCTTCCTCTTCCATTTATGCCTTCTCTCTCCCTCTCTTTCTCCACCACCCGCATCTTGACACATTCCCCTCCCTCCTGGCCCACTTCTTTCCTCTCCAGCCTGCACCACAACTGTCCAGAATGATGACCTTCTGCACAAGGACTGTAAGTTCCTGATCTTAGAGAAAGACAACGTGCCCTCCAAGAAGGAGATGGAGCTACTGATCATGACCAAGGATAGTGGGAAGGTCTTTACGGCCTCCCCCGCGACCATCGCTTCAAGTAAGGTCCCACAGGTCTGGGGCTGCAGAAGAAAGGCAAATATGTAGGGGACCCAGTGTCTGAGCTACGTGGTTTGCAAGGTTTCCATAGTGAAGCCAATCATTCCAGTCCATGGGAAATGCCTGCTCTAACAAACTATCCCAGGATGGCCTTGACTGCAGACAAGCCAAGACAGTTCAGACTAAGAGCTCCCTGAGCAGTCTTTAGGCTACAGCAAGGGTGGGAAGATTAACCCCAGGAAAACTGAGCTTTCTTCTTACCTGGCTTTCTTCTTCCTCCCAACACAGAAGATAAGGGACAGGCTTGAGGGGAGTGGTGGGGAGAGAATATGGTGGATTATCCCTGGTTTTGTGTACAGCTTCCTTTTCAGAGGACACGCTAAAAAAAGAAAAGCAAGCCACCTACATTTCTGATGCCTGCCTGAAGTCTGAAGTTAATGGTAAGAGCAAATCTGATCCGATAGCTGTCCACCTTGACTTCAGCCAATCCACATTTTACTTTGTTTTCCCTGAGACTGTGATACTCAAAGTGGTTGTGGACGAGCAGCCTCAGCAACACTTGCTAAAAGGCAGACTCTCAGCCCATATCCCAGATCTACTGAATCTCAGTCTGAGTTTCAACAAGCTACTCTGGTAGTCCGTATGCACAGTACTGAGACAAAAGTCTTCCTCTGGTATGTTTAAAGTCTACAGTGTTTTTGCTTTATTTTTGTTGTTGTTGGTTTTTTTGTTTTGTTTTGCTTCATTTGTTGTTGTTAAGTGCCATTGACTCGCTTCTGACCCACAGCAACCCTGTATAGGGTATCCGAGGAGCAGCTGGTGAGCTTGAACTGCCAACCTTGCAGTTCAAACTGACTTTGCAGTCCAGCGCATTAACCCACAGAAAGCCCGCCCATACTTTTCAGAACTAATTGAAAAATTGTTTTGCAAAAGCACTGGCTAGTTTTATTTATTTCTTTCTTCCCAAATATCTGGATTCTTTCCTGAATAACTGTATCTCCTTCTGGGCTCTGAATCCTTAGGGTCTATCTCCAACCCACTGGTTACAGGAAGTCGGTAAAGGAATAGAAGCATTAAGTCACAGAATGTTGTTAAATAAGTGGAAAACTAAACCAATTACAGTTCTGAGATGGCAGGAGAGATTGGAGCCTATTTCAGAGAACCTTCCAAATCATCAGTTCTTTACATTTTAGGGGGTGGAGGTAGGGATGTGGATGCAAGACCCATTTTCAGGATTTGATGGAGGTTATGGACATTTTTTCCAGAAAATTCCCCCACATGCCCAGGGAGTTAAGCACAAACCTTCACCAAGCCGATTCATGCCTTCTGGCTCCCCAGGTTAGGAACCTATGCTCAGAGTGCCATAACCAAGATATCAGTCATTTATCACACTTACTGTTTGAATGCAGGTGGAATATGTTTTGGGCTTTGAGATTTAAGGTCTCAAGAGAATGGAAGCACTGTTTCTGTCCACCATTAATTGGTGCAATGTCTTCATTGCTGTAATCTGTCTGACTAGTGAGAACTGAATTCATGGACCTTCCTGTAGTTTGTGGTTCTGCAAGGGACCTAGGACATATATTAACTTAGACCAAAATAACCGGGTAGGGCAGTCTTGGGGGCTCCTCCAGTTTAAACACCTGGTGTCTGTACTTTCAGGAGACCTGAAGACAGTGTCCACAAAGGGCAAGGCTGCCTCTGCAGGTGAGTAAGAATGGAAACCAGTGGGGCTGGTTGTGGTTAATGGAACTGGTAGCAGTCACCTAACCCAGAAACTGCACAAATTAGCCATCCATCTTTGAAGTTTTACTAAAGGTTCACAGGGAGCAGAATGGAGGGTGGGAAAGTGGACAGACTGGCTTAGCTCAGGAGATGGTACTTCATAGACCTTGCAGCTCCCCCTGTTCAGCACCCACTACCTGCTTTTACAGGAAAGGAACAACACAACATGAAAGACTGTGTCTTTACACAGCACTAGCTTCAAGATGACACTAAGAGTTTCTTTCGAAAGTTCACAAAATTACCATGTTGTTGTTAAGAGCTGTGTGTAGTCTGTTCTGACTCATAGTAATGCTGTATAGAGTTTCCAAGAAGTAGCTGGTGAGTTTGAACAACAGCCAGCCTTGCGGTTAAAACCAATCTTGCGGTTAAAACCAATCTTGTAGTCCATTGCTTGTCCTATAGCTCCACGCCAGTACTCCTAAATTACCATGCTGTTGTTGTTGTTGTTAAGTTCCATTGAGTTGATTCTGACTCAGAGCAACCCTGTGTAGGGTTTCCAACGAGTGGCTGGTGAGCTTGAACCACCGACCTTGTAGTTCAAACCAACCTTGCAGTCCAGTGCTTTATCCCACAGAGCCACACCAGCACTCCTAAATTGCCATGCTGTTGTTGTTGTTGTTAAGTGTCATCGAGTCAGTTCCAACCCACAGCAAACCTCTAAAGGGTTTCCAAGGAGCAACTAGTGACCTTGAATCACTAGCCTTGTACTTCAAACCAACTGTGCATCAACCCACTGCTCCATACCATGTGGTTGTGGTGGGTTGTTGTTCTGTGCCGTGGAGTTGGTTACAACTAATAGCAACCCTGTACAGGGTTTTTGAAGCTGTAAATCTACAGGAGCAGAAAGCCTCATCTTTCTCCTGCAGAACAGCTGGTAGTTTCGAACTGCTGACCTTGAGGTTTTCAGTCCGATTCGTAAGCACTATGCTAGCAGAGCTCCTTATGACCCAGCAATTCCACTCCCAGGAATACATCCAAGAGACTTGAAGCAAAGACTCAAACACTTGGATACCAGTGTTCACTGTGGCACAACTCACAATAGTCAGAAAGTGGAAGCAACCCAAATGACTATCAGCAGATGAATGGATAAACAAACTGTGATATATACATACAAAGGAATCTCACTCAACTAATAAGGAGTCCTGGTGTGGCGCTGTAGGGTAAGCACTGGGCTGAAAAATCAGCTTGAACTGCAGTTCAAACCCACCAGCTGCTCCCTAGAAACCCTAGGTAGGATCGCTGTGAGTCGGAACCAACCCGACCGCACTTAACAACAACAACATAAAGAGTCCTGGTGTGCCACTGTAGGGTAAGCACTAGACTGCTAACCGTAAGGTCTGCCATTGAAATTCACAAGCTATTCCTTGGAAACCCTATACAGGATTGCAATGAGTCAAAACTAACTCAGCAGCACTTAACAACGACAACATAAAGAAAAATGAAGTCCTGGTACTTGCCTTGACAAGGGTGAACCTTGAAAAGATGGCGGCAGCTGGCTTCCATAAACATTTACAGCCTGAGGCAGTTCTCCTCAGACCTAAGGAGTCCCAAGAGTGGGAAAGAACTTGATGGCAGGGGGTTTGGGTTTGGGTGGGAGCTACAAAGAGTTGTGTAAACTGAGTTGTGGAGACGGGTCTTTAGGTTTGGGTGTAATGACATTCTGCTTGGGACTGTGTGATCAATAAAATAAGAGGGGGCTTCAAAAAGTTCATGGAAAAATAGAATTTAAAGATAATGGAAATCTTCCATGAAGTTTTTGAAACCCCCACTTAACAACAACAACACTATTAACACAGTTTTTTTTAACTGGCACTGGTTCTACATCCTCTCCTGATTACTTTATATTCCTCTGCATAGTTAACTCAACAACCACCCTGTGGTTTAGGTCATTCTTTAATCTCATTTTCTAAAAAGGGTACTCAGAGAACATTACACATCTGGAGCTTCCGACTGTCTTAAGCAGTTGTGGCCCCATGCTCATCCCAGGGTCTAGCCTCATCCTTCCCTGATGCAAAACAACCCACTATAAAGCCTCACTAAGACCCCCAGAAAGTCAGCCAAATCCAGCGCGAGTGGAAGGAAAGGGGCAGGAACTGCTTGGATCCACCTCAACCTTCTCCTCTTGTCTGCAGAAACCTATGGCTATGACCGCCGAGGCGGAGGCGGCGGCGGCGGCGGCGGCGGCAGCGGCGGTGGTGGTGTGGCCGGCGGAGGTGGAAGCCCGTGGGGGGCAGCTCCAGCCTGGTGCCCCTGTGGCTCCTGCTGTAGCTGGTGGAAGTGGCTGCTAGGCCTGCTCCTCACCTGGCTGCTTCTCCTCGGGCTGCTTTTCGGTCTCATCGCTCTGGGTACGTGTCCAGGGTGGCCAGACAACCTGTGAGTGGCAGGAGGCGGAAGGGTGGAATCTGAAAGTGGTCCCAAGTATGAGAGTGGCCTGGGTCCTCAGTGCAAACTGTGGTTGCTCCAGATGAGGAAACTGAATCTCTGGGGGGAAGCTGGCCAAGGACAATCTGTTGGGATTCAAATCTGGCTCCGGATTTGCAGTTCTGCACTCTCTACCGTGAAGTAAGATTCTCTAAGCATTTGTTAATGCGGCCAGGCCTTTTCAGAGCCTTTCCCCTGGAGCCCCATATCCACCTTTTAAAGCACCCATCCCTGTCTCTCTGAGGAGGAGCTCTGTAACCCATCTCAGATGGGAAGACTGACTTCCAGGCCAAGCTTCTGTCTCCAAGGCTGCATTCTGTGTAAGGGGTCCTGCAGACAGCTATAATAGTCATCTCAGCATAAATATTCCAGCAAACTGTCCCAGCGATGTGAAGGAGCTGCCCATCACTGAGGGTTTCTTCTGGTGACATTGTCTTTTATCTGTTCATCTCAGCGGAGGAGGTGAGGAAGCTGAAAGCGAGAGTGGATGAACTGGAGAAAATCAAGAGCAGCATGATACATTTTGAGGAGACGATGGAGAGGAGCAACAGGGAACGTCTCCAGGGTGCTGCACCCGGAGTGGGGACCGGCCTGGGGACAGGGGGGCTGGACAGCCACAGTCAGGAGGCACTCTGGATATTTGTGAGGAACAAGCTAATGACAGAACAAGAAAATGGTGAGTGCCTCAAGGGCTCAAGGCCAATTGGCTTTGAATCAATGGGTCTTTTGTATCAGTATGGATGGAGCCCTGGTGATGCTGTCGGATAAACACTGGGCTGCTAACTGAGAGGTCGACAGTTCAAACCCACCATCTGCTTCGTGGGAGAAAGATGAGGCTTTCTACTCCCATAAGGATTTACAGTCTCGGAAATCCTAGGTAGTAGGGTCTATAGGAGTTTGAATTGACTTGATGACTGTGGGTTGGGTTTGGTGGGAGCAAGTCACTACTCAAGGCACCTCCTTTAATCCTCTCAGTAGCCCTGGGAGAGCCAGTACAGTGATGTCACTGTACTGGGGAAATGGAGGCCTGGAGCAATGAATTACCCAAGATCTCAACATTAGAACAGTTTGGAATCTAAGTCCTAATCCTAGTCTCTGTTTTTCCCCAACTGAGCCCTTCTTGTGTGTGTTTGTGTGTGTGTGTGTGTGAGAGAGAGAATGAGGGACACAAAAGATATAAAATTAACTTAGAATTCACTTTCCTTTGTAGGAAATCTACGAGGCAGCCCTGGCCCGAAAGGTATTCTCTCCTTTCTGTAAAAAGCTCAGCTTTCTGGGGGGATTGAATGATCTTACTGTTGGGAGGAATCTCTTAGAGCGGGACTTAGCCTAAGGGATCATCTGAAAGTGGCCCATGGGGCACAAGGGGCCTGAGGAACCACACCAAATGCCTCACTCCAAAATCTTGTTGAATGATTTGAAGAATACGAGGGAGGGAAACGCTCTTGGGTTCTTACCTCATCTCATAGTTTTCATCTCTTTCTGACTTTAGGTGACATGGGAAGTCAAGGTCCTAAAGGTAAATACAACATGGACATTTCTACCTTAAATGCGAGTGAAGGCTGATCATTTAAAGCAGTCAGTTGATGTCAGGAGACCCAGCTCACACTCTTCCTGACCACCTGTCCGTGGTAGGACCCATGAAGAGCAAGGCAGCCCAAGACCCTTGAGGTTGTTTGGCAGGGAAGTGGAGTCGGGGAGAAGATGTCGTGACTAAGCAGGGTTCTGTAACTCTGGGGCAGTCTGGCCCTGGCCTGTTCTAAGGACTCCAGGGATCTCTCCCCACCCCCCAATGTTCAGGGTCCTGAAGTGACCTCCATCAAGGGCCTTTGTCTTCTCAGGCTCCAAAGGGCAGTCTTTGAACCTCATATATATCACAACCACCTGGGGAAAGGTCTAGAAACACAGACTCCTGGGTTCTGTCCCTCACCTCCTGAACCAATTCTGATGACCCAGGTCAGGAAGCACCACTGCATGAGCAGAGCACATTTCACTCAGAGGTGTAAGATGTGGGAGGCTGGTAAACTCAGCAGTCAGGAATGGAGCTCCCATCTGGGGAATCCAATAGGAGCAATGTCATCTACCCTTAGGGGACTTGAGTCTAGCAGAAGAGGTAAGGCGCCCCCACAGTGTAGGCCAGTAGATAATGTGGCATGCACTCAGGTACTTAGGAAACTGATGCTTTTCCTCAGAAACGTGGGCAACTGATAGGACAGGTGCATGAGGAGGGAAGGGCAGGTTCCCAGCCTCAGGCTGACCACAAAGCAGCTAGTTCTCCTTGATTTAGCTAGGGGTGGGGAACATCTGGCCCATGGGCCATATAAAACCCACAAAATCATTTGGTCTGGCCCTGCCAAGGCAACTGCAGTTCCAGCCATCACATTTATTGTGGTTGTTAAGTGCCATTGAGTCAGTTCTGACTCATAGCAACCCTGTATAGTTTCCAAGGAGCAGCTGGTGGTTTGAAATACAGCAAGCTAATTTTTAAATTGATAATTTTATATGGCCAGTGAGTGAAGTTATACATTTTGGCAGAAAAAAGTTCCCACACTTAGATGCTTTGCTAGTAACAGTGTATACAGCAATTGGTATGAGATTCTGGGCCCCACTCTCGGAGCCTCTGATTCAGTAGGTGTGGGTGGGGCCACGAGTCTGTGTTCTTGATCACCCATGAGTGTGTCCACATTGAGGATCACTGCCCCAGTGATGAGGTCCCCCCTCTCTCTCCAGCTCCACTCTCCTTCCCAACAGGTCCTACAGTCCAAGAGTGGGAGTCCTTCAGGGGGTCCTCCACTTTGCTTTAATTCTCTACAAGATTTCCCAGCCCTCACTCCAGGCACACACCCTGGCCCACTGCTCTTCCCAAGGCACCAGCTTGGTGGCCACACTCTACCTGATCATGCTCGGGAGGGGGACTGATGGTTCCAGAGCCCCTAAATCTAGAATCACCAGATAAAATATAGGATGCCCAGTTAGATTTATACTGCAATGAAACAATGAATACTTGTTTAGTATAAGCATGTCCCATGCAATATCTTATTGAATAAGTATGATAAGCAATATTGGAGTCACACTTAGACTAAGCAAATTCAACTGGGCATCCTATACATTTTATTTGCTAAATGTGGCAGTCCTGCTTGAATCCCACCTGTGGTTCTTTTAGGGAACTGGGTCTTTAGTTAGTCCTCTGGCTGACTTCTCTCTTGTACTTCTACCCCTGCAGGTGATCGAGGACTCCCTGGGACTCCAGGTGTGTAGACACTGGTGACCTCCCCGCTTACTGTAAAAAATGGAGCTTCTAGTGTTGTAAGCTGCTCAGTCCTGGCTGCCAGGTTCAGGGAAGAAACTAAGGGCTGAAGTTTTCTTGTATAATCCACAGGTATCCCTGGGCTTTTGGGCCACCCAGGTCCTGAAGGACCAAAGGGACAGAAAGGCAGTGTGGGTAAGAACCATTCTTTTCATTCATTAATTTATTCAACGTTAAGTGCCTGCTGTGTGTCAGAGCCTGTTAGGTGTTGGAGAAACATCAGTGAACAAAACAGACAAACCCCTGTTGTCATGAAAATGACATTTTTGCTGGAGAAAAAGACAATAAACAGGATAGATATGTGAAGTACAGGCAAACCTATGTGCAGGTTCCATTCCAGACCACTACAATAAAGCAACTATCACAATAAAGCAAATTATAAGAACTTTTGGTCTCCCAGTGTTAATAAAAGTTATGTTTATACTATATTGTAGTTGATTAAGGAGCTCTGGTGGCACTGTAGGACAAGCACCAGACTGCTAACCACAAGTCGGTGGTTCAAACCCAGCAGCTGCTCCTCAGGAGAAAGATGAGCCTTTTTGTTCCCATAAAGATTGACAGCCTTGGAAATGCTAGACAGGGTCACTATGAGTCAGAACCCACTCGATGGCTGTTGGTTTGTTTATACATAAATATATGTTGTTGTTAAGTGCCATCGAGTCAGTTCTGACTCTTAGTGACCCTGTATGGAGTTTCCAAGAAGTGGCTGCTGAGCTTCAACCACTGACCTTGTGGTTCAAACTGACCTTGCAGTCCAGCACATTAACCCACAGCGCCACACCAGGACTCCATATATATACGTTCTATTAAGTGTTCAGTAGCCTTAATGAAAAAGTTTGAAGTCTTGTGAGAATTACCAGTATGTGACACAGAAACACAAAATGAGCATAAATTGTTGGAAAAATGGGCCGGGTAGACGTGCTTGATGCAGGGTTACCACAAACATTCATTTTGTAAAAAATACAGTATCTGTGAGGCACAGTAAAGGAGGTATGCCTGCACATGGTGTGTAAGGACAGAGCCTGGCAGTGACACAGGGCGTGCTGAGGGGACCTGCACTGGGTGTCGGGGCTAGAAGGTGCCGTTTGTGCAGACTTAGAGGGATGGAGATCGGGTAAGTGTTCCAATGACCAGTGAGTGAAGAGGTCCCGCTAGTCACGTGGGGTCTAGAGGCAACAGAAGGACTTCCTTCCACTTCAAAGTCAAGACGCCATCTGCAGGTTTAAGACACGATCTACTTAACATTTTCTGGGCTCCCTCTGGCTTCTGGCTCAAGTCTAGGCTATAGGAGCAAGAGCAGAAGCAGGCAAACCAGTGAAGGGCTCCAGGCAAGCCTTCTGCCAGACAGACGCTGCCAGTGGAGCCCTTAGCTGGGCCTGGGATCAGACCCCAACTCTGAGGTTGGCTTTTGTGTCCATAGGAGAGCCTGGCATGGAGGGACCCATGGGCCAGAGAGGCCGAGAAGGTCCTCCAGGACTCCGTGGCGACCCAGGGCCTCCTGGGCTTGGCGAGAAAGGGGACAAAGGTAAGAGGAAATTCCTTCACCAGGAGGGTTAACTATAGCCTTCCTTCTTTTCATCTTTCTCTTTCCCTTCTTCTTCCTGTAGCCTTTATGGAGCACCTGCCTTGAGCCAGCGTCTGTGTTAGGCTCTGGGAAGACAGTGGGCTACGAGTGGAGGCAAGCCTGGCTGTGGGGCCAGCCTGGGGCATAGACCAGTCTGCTTGCTCCAAATCCATGGAGAAAGGGATTTCAGGGAGATGGTGTTCTGCCTACAGTGGGGTGCAGAGGAGAGTGAGAACTCAGGGCAAAGGTGGAGAATGGGTTATGTGGAGGGCTGGGTGGGAAGTCTGGGGGCAGGCCCTAAGAACCTCTTGGCTGGAACCCCCACAGGGAAGAAGGGGAAGCCCCCAGAGATACAGAACCAGACTGGAGGGGATTGTGGAGCTTTGAAATTCAATTCTTACCCCTGACTCTCTCAGGGGTAACAAGCATAGACGCCAGAAAGTCTCTCAATCCCTAGAAAGTGTCAACAAGACAGCTGGTCAATCAGATAACCAATTGCTGAGTGGCTTCTAGATGCCAGCCTCCCTGGGATCTACCATCTCTGAGGCAGGAGCAAATGGAAGCAAACTGTTTTGCTAATCAATGGCCTCACAGAGGCACCAGATTCCTCTGAGACCACTAGCAGGGCAGGAAACATCACTTCCACATGACACAGCCGGGCTGGGGGACATCCAAACTGTGGACTTCCACATGACATAGCCAGGCTGGAGGGCATCCAAACAGGACTCTCCCACGGGCTCACTCCATCGTTTCTCCTCAGGGCCTGTTGGTGAGCCAGGACCTCATGGTCCACCTGGTGTCCCAGGTTCTGTGGGTCCCAAAGGTAAGTCAAGTGCCCAGGACAGTAGCCAAGTTTCCCAGGGAGAAGGTTATATCCAGGATGGACCACAGAGGTCCAGGAACTGGGATCCCAGACAGCCCTGGTCCAGTGCCTCGGACCTGCGCAAGCACAGTGGTTCCTAAGTGGGCGGATAGGTCATTCAGGAAGTCAGAAGTCAGATAATTTCCTCAGCTGAGTGAGGACCAGATGAGCAACATATGTGACAGCCCAGGGGGAATGGACCCTTCTCACAGTTTGATGCCCATCTAGTCACCTCTCCTTCCTCCCCTCTGCCGAGTCCTAATGTCTTATCTGAAGGGGAAGGATCTCCTGATCCATCCCAGTTGCAGCATCCTCCTAAGGAGGACTTTGCAATGGGGCCATTCCTGGACCTGCTGACTTCTGGAGTCCTGGCAAGAACCCCACAATGTGGCCAACACACACACATAGTCCTTATCTGGAAGTGAGCTTCCCATTCCCCATCATAGCTGGGAACAGATGTCCCTGGCCTGTGCCTGACCTATTGGCTAATCACTGTGTCATCTGCTTTCTCAGGTTCCAATGGTTCTCCTGGCCCTCAAGGACCCCCAGGTGAGGTGCTTCTGCTGGTAAACACATGCGATTTGTGGAGAAAACAAAGGGAACTTAAAAGAAAAAACTAAAAACATTTTTGTAGACAAAAAAGGAAATTACATGAAGAGTTTCCTAGAGACACAAAACTACTCAAGTCTGCACCTGTGCACCCACTGTGGCTGACTTTGAGTGCCCTGATGGGTCATGTCCACACCTATTCTGGTCCAGCACTTCAGCAGTAGAAAGCTCTCATCCTACCTTAGTCTTAGCAAAGTGTTTCCCTCCGTCTCATTCCCTGTGAGACAAAGAACTCATCCTGCTGTTGAGAATTTCAGCTGCAGCCTGCATGGTAATGCAGGGCAATGTTGCTGTCGGGGTACTACAAGGTGTTCTTATACCCAGGGCCTGGTCATTTGCAGGGGCAAGGAACCTGAGCAAGGGTGGTTTCTCAGGGAAGAGGCAAAGCAGCCATTTATGTATGTGTGTGTTTATTCCTTCCAAAACTAATGACACTCATCCACTTGCATGGTTTCCTCTGCTTGGCAGGTTCTATAGGTCCCCAAGGGCTCCGAGGTGAAGTGGGACTCCCTGGGGTCAAAGGTAAGCTGGCAGGGAGGGCTTGAGGAGAAGGGGTAATCACTTTGTATATATCTCTTAGTCAAGAAGGGAGTCTGAGAAGTTCTGATGGCTATGACCTGAAGTCTGTAAATCAACAGATGAGTGTTGGGAAGAGGAGGCTAGGGTAGAGTAGAAGCCTGTCTTCAGAGACAAACACCTCCCCTCCTACGGCATCCCCACCGAGGTATCAATTTTCCTTTTCAGGTGACAAAGGACTTATGGGACCACCAGGATCTAAAGGTAAGTTGTTCCATGCTGCTGCTCAGTTAGTCCCTGTGAACCCTGCTCCGGTGTCAGAGAACAGAGATGGCTCTGAATCCTGGGCCTGGAGTTCATTTTAGTCCAACCTCGCCCACAGGGAAACTGAGACACACAGAGATTCAACATGCCCAATGCCATGGCTTAGTGGTCCTTGGGAGGCCTCTGATCTTGTCGTCCTTGTGTCCACAACGCCATTTGTGTAACAGCAGGGACTGGCGGTCAGTTAGCAGCACCAGCCCCTGAGAGAGGTCCAGCATGCTCCAATGTCCAGCATGCTCCAATGGCTGCAGTTGTGCTACGCTCTTGTCAACCTCCTGCTAACCTACCTGCCAATAGTTTCAAATACACTGCGACCTGTTTCCTGCCCAGGGATCCCTATTGCTGGATGAGATTGTCTTCCTTGCTCCCAACTGATGTTTCTTCCCTCCCTCTCCACACCCTATTTTAGGTGACCAAGGCGAGAAAGGAGCCCGAGGCCTCACAGGTAGGTCAGTCCTACATAGGGATCTACTGAATTCATTCATGACTTTTAAAAATCCATTGTGCACAGACAGTGGGGGAAACATAGGCATGTGAGTCAGATTCTCTGTGTAAAATCTTCAGGGAGCTCCCAATCTAGCAAAAACACAAGAGAAGATGTAAAGCACTGAGTGAGAATACCCAAGCATCAGAACATACAGAGAATAAATGTTTGGGGCAGAAAAAGGAGTTTGTGATCGTCCCTGATTCTTATGGGGAATATAGTTGGTAGAATGAAACTCTTCCCAAAGTAGCAGAAAGTTTGCACATCACTTATACCCTCTCTGCCACTTACCTTCTGCTAACCTGTGTGACTAAAGGGAAATTAATGGCACTTAACACTTTATACCTAAGGAGCTCTGGTAGCATAGTGGTTACGAATCGGGCTGCTAATCTTACGGTCAGCAGTTCAAAACTACCTACCAGCTGTTCCACGGGAGAAACATGAGGCTCTCTGCTCAAGTAAAGATTTACAGCCATGGAAACCCTGTACAGGGTCGCTGAGTCGGAACCGACTCCATGCACATAACAACAATCCTTTGTACCTGACCCAAGCCTTTGTCTTTTCAATCACCTCATATGCATATGAAAGTTGACCAATGAATCGATGCATTTGAATTATGGTGTTGGCAAAGAACATTGAAAGTACCGTGGACTGCCAGAAGAACAAAGGAATCTGTGTTGGAAGAAGTACAACCAGAATGCTCCTTAGAAGTGAGGCTGGTGAGCCTTCATCTCTCATACATCAGACATATTATAAAGAGGAATCAGCTTGGTAAAGTGGAAGGTCCATGAAATGGAGGAAGACCCCCAATGAGATGGTTTGACACAGTGGTAGCGACAATAAACTCAAACATGACAGTTGTGAAGATGGCCCCGAACTTGGAGTGTTTTATTCTGTTATACAAAGAATCGCTATGAGTTGGAATCAGCTTTACAGCACCTAACAACAACAACACAATAGTTTGGCTACAAGGGGCATCTTTCTACTTCCAAGGAATTAAGACTAGTAAATGTGCCCCTTCAGACCAGGCATGACGTTGGGTATTCTGTATCTGTGCTGGAGAAGTCATGTGGCCCCGAGCAGGAAATGAAAGCAGAAGCTGCTTCCCTAGACCTGGGCTGGCATCTTCTGGTAGAGGAGACAGCAGGCTCTGGGGTAGTGGGAGTGGATGGGAACATCCTACCATTGTGAAGGACTCAGAGCTTAAAACCTTCCCACCACCTACTACTCCCTTTTCTTTTGCAGGCGAACCTGGCACGAGAGGTTTGCCTGGTGTTGCAGGCGAGCCTGGGGCTAAAGGAGCAATGGGTGAGTGTCCCAAAGGAGCATATTGAATCTGCCCTATTGGAATGGTCATTGTGGCCCTATAGAGTTTAGAACCTTCTTCTCAGAATTACTTCTTCCTGTTCTCTAATCTGTCTGCTCCCTGAGAGAGTCTCAGTTTACAGGTCTTTTCTGGGTTCTGGCATCCTTCTTAGGGTTCACTGCTCCAACAAGAGTGTGGCAGGACACTAAGCTCCCTAGGAACCTGGGAGGCAGAGAAGTATGAGGTTCTTTGGAATCCCCAGTATCCTAGGCACAGTCCTAGGACCCCAATCCAGTTTCAAAGACAGAACCAGGTGATAGCTTGTTTGCTGGCTTTGACTGAGGTAGTTGTCCACCGGGATATGGAAAGTTGACCAAGGACCCTGAGAGGGTCAGGTGTTTAGCATCATGTCCCAACTGGGGTTTGGAAAAGTACTCATTCTCTCATTCATTTTAACAGTTAGTAAGCACTAACTGTATGCAGGATACTGCACTGGGCCAGTAAGATACTTTATGTCCATCTAGAAGAAATAAGGAGTCTTGGTGTGTAGCTATAGAATAAGCACTGGACTGCTAACCAAAACCTTGTCGGTTCAAACCCACCAGTGGCTCCTTGGAAGCCCTATATAAGGTTTCTATGAGTCAGAACGGACTCGATGATACTTAACAACCTAACAGGAGAGAGAAGTTGGATGAGGCCAATTGCTATGAAAGGTTCCAAGGGTCTGAGGATACAGTGGAATGAAAGATTTCTTCCAGCTAGGATGATGGGCAACATCGGCGGGGAGTCAGGGGGTCCAATGATGTAAAAAGTTAGGAAGAGTTTCATGAGGTTGCCAGTGTGAGGGGCAGCCTGAGGAAAGACAAAGACAGGACAGAATTCATGACCTGCTCACAAAAGGACACCACTTTGGCTAGAGCTTAGAATAATGCCTAGGTAGTAGAGACAAGAACTTGGAAGACCTTAAAAGCCAGGCAGAGGACTGTGGCATTACTGGCATTTGGTCATAGCCCACAGACATTTATGGAGCATCAAATATGTGCTGAGCCTCCATGATCGGCATTGGGGAAGTGAGGCAGGGGTGACTGACCAATTCTCAGCAGGAAGATGCACGATGACTTCTGTTGGAGAAGACAGGGAGAAAGCTACAGTCTAAGGGTGTAACAAAGATGGAGCTCCTGCCATTGTTGATGGTGTCAGGAAGGGCTGCCATGGACTTCCCACCTCGGAGATAATTTGCTTTGAAACTGTTGGACCAGCAGTGGGAGAGAAGGACAGAAATACCTCCAAAAGTGACTTTGGTTCTGTTTTCCCAGGTCCTGCTGGTCCTGATGGACAACAAGGCCCAAGAGGTTGGTCACTGAGCTACTCATCTCCCTATCACTGAGGTCACTCCCTCCCCTGCCTCCCACTCCATGGCCTACCCATGTCTCAGGGTAAAGTTCTTGTCCCCTTAGCTATAAAGCAGAGGAAATATCCATTCTGGTTCCCATTTCTCTTGTCCGCCTGACAGCAAGGCAGTCAATAAAACCCCAAGAAGTCATTTGCTCAAGTTTGTTGGGCAGGTCAGTGTCTCTAAATGGAAAGCATCTTCATACTGACCATGCTCTTTCTAGGTGAACAAGGTCTTACAGGGATGCCTGGAATCCGTGGCTCACCAGGACCTTCTGGAGACCCAGGAAAGCCAGGTAACAGCAGAAAGAAAAAGTCACCACCCTGCTCTGTGTGTGTGTGTGCCTGTGGGTGTCTTATCCCATTTCTTCTAGCAGCTCAGCCGGGAACTACCCTAACTAAGAAACTGGACATTAGTTCTCTTGCTATGTGCACTGATGGGGGAGCCTGGCACCTTTCAGTCACCAAGTCTGGGAATTTAGTAGAGAGAGATTCACAGCTGAAAGCAAGGGGTTCTAGAAAAGGGCACAGACTCTCTTAAAAACTGTAGTTGGAAGTCACCTCAATATCCACTCTTCTGAACCCTTCTCCTCTGACCCATCTCTCCTTGGCTCATATCTAGACCTCACCAATACTCAGTAGACTTTAGAGCCCCCATCAAAGGCAAAGCAAGATGATCGGGGCTACGGAAATAAGAAGCCAAAACAAGTTCAGAAAGGGAGAGTCTGAGGGGCAGGGCGAGCTGCTTGGCTCCTCTGACCGGTGCATAGATGGGGAGCACCAAAGCTTCTTCCCCTGAGGAGCCTGGGTGGGTGATTGGTGTCTGTGCATCTAAGTTTTCTGGATTCATGGCTCACCTCAGATTCTGAAAGCAGCTGTGGCTACAAGTAGACAGAAACCATCATTCAGTGGAGCAGAAAGTCCCGTCGTTATAAAGCTCCAAGAATTGTTCCTTGTACTGTGCTGGGAAGATACTGAAGTCAGGTTGTGCCAGACCTGAGGCTGTCATCCTGCACTCCCAGTCTGTGTGTCCACCTTCCCCTGAAGTTGAGTGTGACTCCTTAAGGACATCTTCAATCTGCCATCTTTCTCTCTTGTGTTTTCTTTCCTGTAGGCCTCACTGGACCCCAAGGACCTCAGGGTGAGTCACCAGCAACTCCCACCTCCAAATGCCACCTGCTGACCCTTCCACTTCCTCCAGACACAGACACAGCAGCAAATGCTTTTCCTCCAGTCACCTTAGAATGTCCTCGCTCTTCCGCCCTCCACGTCCCTACACCTCTCACCTCAGCAAGCATAGGTTCAGGTCCTTTATTATGACTTTTGAGAAAGGAAGAAAAAATTTCCATCTGGAAAGCCATTCTGGTAGAAACACACATAGGTCATCTACTGAATCTATTGTCACCAGTATAGGAGTCCCCAAAAGGAGACCCCAGGCTTGTGAGGATGAGGAGACCCCTCCTGTAAAGATTTATGACCCAACTGGCATGGCTAGGAGTGGATACTTCCCTTGTTCAGAAGGGCCAGCCTCTCTGCAGCCTCCATGTTAAAGCTTGTCCTACAGTTTGACCAAAGTGTACCCATTTGGATTTGGGAAATTGTCACTACATCAGCCCCAACTCCTACAGACTAGGCAAAGATGCAAAATGAAATCAAGCATCAGGCTCCTCAAAATTGTATGCAACCCTAACACACTTCAAATGTTCTCCAGCAATTCTGCAGACTCAGCCTGACTCCTGGACAGGTTCTGAGCCCCAAGCCAAACCAGTTGTCATGGGGTCAGTTCCAACTCATGGTGAGCTAGGGGTCAATAAGGCAAAGAGAGAGGAATAGGATTTGATACAAGAATACCAGCCACTGGTCTGTGGAGAGCACTGAAGACCACCAGATGAATCACTCAGACTGGGATCCCCCAGAGCTGAGTCCATGGACCTCTGCCTTCCTCAAGCCCAGTGGCTGCCCCTTTTCCTGAAGAGGGAGAAGGAATCAGAGCAAGAGGCATCCAGAGGGGCCACCTGGGCTAAAGCAGAAGACAAAGCCCAGGGAACGCTCAGGATTTCAGTCAGCTACAGTGCTGTGCTGAATGGCCAGGGCTTTCATTAATACTGAAGAAGGTTTCTCTCTCTGACTTACTTGTTTTCAATCACATCAGGACTTCCTGGTATCCCCGGCCGACCAGGGACTAAAGGTAAGTGGTTTTCTAAACTCTGTCTTTCCATCAGCCATTTGTGTGGCAGAGGAAGAGACTGGCAAGAGGGAGGCACCTCTCTGGCCAGTCCCTGATCAACAGTGGCATCTAGTGGCTCCAGCAGAAGACTGTGAGGTTGGGGAGTCCAGTTTGTTCTAAGCAGCTAAGCCTTGAATTCTCAGGCCCCACCCACTCCACTCTCTTTCCACCCCACAAACCAGAGCCTGGTTTTAATAGGCAAATGTCTCCAGGAGGGACACTGTTCTCCTCAGTGTCCCTCTTCACACTGGACTCTACAATGTCCCCATTATTGCTTTATCCCCACAGCTGAGGCTTGGTTCCCCACTCACATGACTGTTCCCCTGGGAACATCTCAGTCTCACACACACCTTGGTGTGGCTAGGTAGACAAATCATTTCTGAGAGAGAACTTTGATACAGGCAGAGACTGTACACAGTGCTAATAAGACAGAAGAGTAAGGGTACTAAGAGGGGAATGGAATTGCTCCTCAATGTGAGGTTTGACAGAGACCTGGGTCATGATGCCAGGGACTCTCTTGTCCTGTTCTGCTCCGCTACCCATAGTCCAGTTCAGTACCATCAGACCCCTGACATGAATTAGTCCAGGAATAAATGGTGCTCAGGGATGGTCCTGCTCTTGTTTCTGCTACACTATGTTCCTAAACCCAGATGTTCTGTGGAACAGGACTCTGTTGTGATGAGTAACTGTCACCCTTGGTGGAACCCTAGAAGTAAAATTACTGGTTTCCAGAAATTACTTTCCCAATGATAGGTTAGGCCAAGGAAGCTTTGTATTGTTTTGTTTTTGTTTTTGTTTTTTTTCAGAATCAATTTAGTTTCAAGATAATGACAACTGAGTTCATACAAGCCAGTCAGACAAATTTCTGTGTTTCAGAAATTTTCATGGACTGAGGGTTTCCTTTGTAACAGACCAGTTGGATTTGAGATCCCCAAGCATTCCAGAAGCCCTACCCTTCTTGAGAGGCTGTGCTTCACACCCTCCCTAGATTATGCACAAAAGAGACGACAGTACTGAATGTGGACTGTAGTTCAACAAGACAGATTCAAGTAATTTCTCCTCTCTTGGTCTTAATTCCAAGAGACAGCAAGTAGAGACCAACTGTCTACTTCCTCTTAAGGGGTAAATCAATATCATCCTTTCATCATGTGGATGATTTAATTGCTCACAGACCTTGAAGAACGAGAAGCAAGGTCCCTAAAGAGTCCTCAGTTGAAGGGCTTTGCTGTCCTCTACTCTTGCTTGGTTTCTCCAAGTGAGCCCTTGGATCTCCAGTCCCAAGAGATCCTTTGCTGAAAAGGAAGCTAGTGGCCCATCCGTTTGGAAAGGTGTGAATGCACTGTGCTTTTCTTAGTAATCCACTACTCAGGCTTCATTTTCAACACCTGAGACACAGGGCAGGCACACGATCTGTTAACCTTTATTTACTCAGGATTTCTCAAACATACCAGTCCCTGGACACCTACTGCTGTCTCAGGGGTCTAAACTGCTGTGCAGCTCATTGGGGACCCACTCTATCCTGAGCTTCCCACCTCTGTCCTTTGGCAGACATTTTCCTTCTTGTGTGGCTCGTTGTGAGAGAAGTTAGAGTCTGGAAGTTTGACTGGAACTCAGCCTGGCTCTTTTTTGGCCTCACTGAGAGGCATACTCTCCAAACTGTCAGATGCATAAAGCCCCTTCGCTGAGTCCTAGCCTCATGCAAAAGCTAATGTGGACAGGAAGGCGGATGCTCCAGCACGCAGATCTCTTGCTCTCAATGCACCTGCTCACTCCCTTCCAGTCCATTAGCCTTCAGTCTCGGGGGAAAGGTCCAGAAGTGGGTCTCAAATGCCCCCAGAAGCCTTGAAATGACTTACTGAGCCCCATCTCCTTTTTTTCCTCCCCTCCCAGGGGAACCCGGAACTGCAGGCAGGATTGTAACTGCAGGTAGGAGCCAAGAGGGATCTTCCTCTGCATGTCTTTCCTTCTCAGGGTTGGGGCATCTGTCTTGTCTCCACCTAGCACCCATCAAAAAGTGCCCGCTGCAGGCACAGGGCTTTGGATTTGATGGAGTGGTGAATTCTTGGGGTTAGCAGCGAGTGAGGTCTTTCCTTCCACCCCTGGGCTGATGAGAGGAAGGGCCCTGGGCCAATGGCTACACTTGGGTCCCAGATGCTCTGAAGGAGAAGAGGGTGACTCAGTCTCCCATGTGCCTTCTGTTTTCAGAGGGGTCATCGACTATCACCGTCCCAGGCCCCCCAGGACCTCCTGGAGCTATGGGACCTGCAGGGCCTCCAGGTGCACCAGGTCAGTCCATGATTACTTTGCTTTGTCCCAAATCAGCAGCCAGTTTTGGTGGCATTTGACTTTAGATGTATTTGTTCAACTCCTAAAAGTCAGGGCAGGAACTCAGGCGAGGCTGAGAAAGTCCAACTCTTATTCTCAAATAGTGAAGTAGGCCAGTTATCCTTCTCAGATACCTGAGTGAGCCTCATTCTGCACAGAAATTATGCCAAGCATTCTGCAGGCACGCCTTCACTCAGCCCTCGCAGCTCCGTGGGAGGCCCGAGCTGCTATCTGCATGTATATATGGGGAAGCTGGGGCCCCATAGGTAAATGACTTATACCAGTCCTCAGAAACGCTATCCAGTGCCAACTTGACAGCACTTAACAACAACAACAACAAGGTCACTCAGGATCCCTAGTAGTGCAGTGGCTTAAACAGTGGGTTGCTAGCTGCAAGATTAGCAGTTCAAACCCACCAACTGCTCTATTGGAGAATTTCTGCTCCTGGTAGTTCAAGCTTACCAGTTGTGCCTCAGAAACCCTATATAGGGTTGCTGTGGGTCGGAACCAACTCAACAGCACTTAACAACAACAACAATAGCACTGTGGGATAAAGCACTGAATGGAAAGTCAGTTTGAAACACAAAGTCGGCAGTTCAAAAACCAGCTGCTCCTTGGAAACCCTACACAGGATCACTATGAATTGGAACTAACTTGACAGCACTTAACAACAACAACAACAACCAAGATTTGTGATCCTGGAAAGCCTATGGAGCAGGTCCACTCTGTCCTGTAGAGTCGCTGTGAGTCAGAATGGACTCAAGAGCAGCTGCTTTGCTTTGGGTGTTAGTGAGGTCACATGGGTAATACAAAGCAGAGCCAGGATTTGACTCAGGTTCTTCCTGTTTGGCCAATCAAAACACTCAGTCCTCAAGCCCTTTGTTTCCTTTTGGAAAACAACTTGGTAAGATTCATCAAGGGCAGTAAAATGCTAGAAATTTACTCGAAGAAAAGATTCCAAGATTGTCCAGCAACAGTTAGATAGCTAAGAAAATACGAAAACCTTAGAAGAAAGTTCCTAGGAGTTAAATGTTATTTTTACAAGTGGGGTGTTCAATAAAGGCGCTACGCACTCTGTGATTACCACTCTACGTTCACAAGATGTTAAGAAAAAAAATGGTGATGGGAAATAACACAAAAGGCTCACACGTTGAAGAATTAGGGACGCTGTTTCCAAAATGCCTGTTATTTTGTTGTGTGTATTTTTTACATTATTTTTTAATTTGCATGTATAAATGAAGCATACAGCTTAGCACGACCAAGGTACCAGTCTTCCCCCAGACAAGCCCCAGTGGGAGGGCACTAGGGAAACTTCAAGGCCATGTCAGCAAGGGTGGTTCTGCCTACCCAGGACCCTCGTGCCTGTCAGAGGTGGTCTCGCCAAGATGGATCAAGGGTTGGTCCTTGGTCCTTACTGCTCTCAAATAAGCACTTGATCTCCCTCGGCCATTGTTTCATAACTTGTAGGGAAGCCATGTGTGTACCCAGCTGCCTGCCCTTTTTTTCAGTTCTTTCTAGAACTGTGATCCTGGAGGAATGATTTAGCCTTTTCTTCCCCAACCTTGTTTCCAGGCCCTGCTGGTCCAGCTGGTCTCCCGGGACAGCAAGGTGAGTGTCCCCTCTCAGTCACCACCTCCTTCCATGTTCCTGAGAAGGCAGGGATTTTCCAGAAGAGACTCTATTAGCTAAACCCCAACAGGGAGATGAAAGTGCTGCGACGCTGATCAGGATTGAGCAGGACTATCCTCATGGACTTCCAGTCCCTGGTCATTGTGCCACTGCCCAGCCACTTATTTAAACAGTCAGGCTTTGGGAGCATGGTCCATTCTCTCCAGCCAACTCAATGACCCCTGCCCTCTCCCAGTGGGCATACCCTGCACCTCAGCACCTGGACACTGGGGCACTCTCCAGGACCTCTCCAGAGGAAAAGCACAAAGGGATCGCAGTGTCCAGCCTAACTTTGTGTCCTCCCCCCAGGCCCACGAGGAGAGCGAGGGCTTGCTGGTGAGTCATTTATGAGTAGCAGCAGCTCCATCTCCGAGGTCCTCTCTGCACGTGAGTACCACCATGCTTTCCCGGGCAGGTGGCGCAATGGGCAGATCCCAATGTGAGGATGACCAGTTCCTCTAAAGGCAGTGAAAGCTGACAAGGAACAGTGGGGGTTTTGTCTAGTGTGAGAGGGTGAGTCACTGGGGATGGGGCAGCTGTCAGAGCAGTTCACAGGATGCCAGGAGGACCAGGGTCAGGCGAGGCCATGTCCGTACTGCATCCTCCACTCAAAGAAAGCAATGAGAAGGCTCCATGGTTCCTAGCCACAGGCCTGGTCAAGAAGGGCTGACACCTGGGCCTTTCAGTTCACAAAGTCTGTTAACAAGCCCAGGGAGAGATATGCTGAGCCTCCCGTGTGGACACCTGGACAGCGGAACAGTAATGACAATAGACAACTCACTGAGTGTCAGACACTATGCTAAGTCCTTAACATTCACCAGAATTTCACTGAGTCCTCGCTGCACCCTTAGGTTTAGGTCTCGTGGCTTCTGGTTTGTAGAGGAGGTTGAACACCAATCCAACTAGAAGAGTTGGAATAGAGAATTGAACTCAGGCTAACTGACACCAAAGTCCAAGGTCTTACCCATCACCACATGCACCCACAGCATATATCAGAGTTTGACACTCACCCCATTCTCTCAGTGAGGAGCAGTCAGGGGACTAGGGTGTCCTATAGCAGTATCTCAGGAATTGGGGTGCATGTAGCTGGAGTTTCTGGGACTGATGATCCTGGTGAGGGATAAGGAACATGGTAGAGAATAGCTTCATATCGATTTTGCTCATTTTTTCTTTCTTCTTTCTACAGAAGGTCTTGATTTACGAGGTCCCCCAGGTCCACCTGGTCCACCTGGTCCACCAGGTGAGCATTTCTGGGCTCTTTTAAAGGTGGGGAATCTTTGGGAGGCGGGAAACTCCAGGTACTTAGTTAGGAAGCCAAGCTATTGCCTTCAGGGGCCGGATCACCTTGCTGAGTTCGGCATTGCCTCCTCTTCTTTCTCGTCTTCAGGAACTTCCATTCCAGGCCCTCCAGGACCCCGAGGCCCAGCAGGTGAGAGCCAAGCTCTCTGATGGGAGGTGGGTGACAATGAGATTAACGCTCAGCCTCCTTCTGGGCCACCTGTCAGGAAAGAGCTTCCCTGTCACATCTCCTGGGCAAAGGGTCCCAGGCCCCCACTTTGGCCCTAATAAGTTATGGGTTTCTCTTACCTAGGGGAAGGATTTCCAGGCCCACCAGGCCCACCAGGATCTTCCCTTACCAACTCAGGTAATGTTGGGAGTTGAGTCACACCTGTTCTTCACCTTAGCCCCAATCCTGATACATGTTGTGGTCACAGACTTGTGAGTTTCCTACCCTACTCACCAGGCTTCCTCCTTCTGCCCTTCACACTAGGACTATGTTCATATAAACTCCAGCAACCTGCAGCATGTGGGGAGAACAAAAGATACCAGCCTAGCTACCCTAGTAACCTGGCCTAAGGCAGAGACTCAGTTCTGCCCTTGGAGCCTCTTGACTTACTGAGGAGATGTAGTCAGTCCCTGTCCTTAAAGAACCCAGGTCTGATAAAGTAGGCAGAACACATGCATGTCAAATGAGACATATGCTGACAGTGCAACACAGAAACATATGGAAACAAGTTGAGAGCAAACCAACATTCGCCCAGAAGTGGTCCCCAGTGAGAAATCCATTCATGCATCCATCTTTCCATTTATTCATTATTCATTCATTCATCTTTCTATCCAACCATCCGTTGATCCAGTCGTTCAACCATCAATCCTTCTATCACTCTATTATCAGTTTCATTTATTCATCATTCTATCCAACCACTCAACCATTCCAACACCCATATATCCATTCTTCCAACTATCTATCCATTCCTGCATGTATGTATGCATCCACCCATACACCCACCCATTTGGTACATATTTATTGAGCATCTATAGTATGCCACACTGTGTTAGGTGCTGCTTCCTCACAAATGATGCTTGGTCTTTACTCAAACTATTTCTTTCCTCTACAGAAGTATTATTCTCTGGGCCCCCAGGCCCACCTGGACCCCCAGGCCCCAAAGGAGACCAAGGTGAGAACAAGTGTTTCAGGGAGCCCAGGAGTCTGTACGCGCCCTGTCTACCCAACTGTTGACTGGGAGAGTCTGGATGGTGCTCAATGAGCTAGTACATTTCTTGATCCTCCTTCCATGTCCCCTTAGATGCTCAGCAGCTGAGAGCACAGGGTCCTGGGGGATTCAGTTGAGTGGAGTAAGGGATAAGGGTGGGATATGGTCAACAAGTGATACAGAGAATTCCCACCCCTATCTGGGCCTAGCGGAAGGAGAGACATAAAGAGTCCCAGGCTCCATGTCTCCTCCATACTGGGGCCTCCATCTCCTCACACATGGGCCTCTTGAAGTCCCAGCACTTGGTTGGTATCGGTTCATAGCTCTCTGTCTCCTTCTTGCAGGGCCCCCAGGTCCCCGAGGACACCAAGGTACAGTAGAGCTGGCATCAGACAAAATATGGGGTGGAGGTAGAAGGGCACAAGTGACCTAGCAAGAGTCCCGAGTTTCTTGGAAATAAGTTCGGTCCAGAGAACCAAAGTGGACAAGAGAGTGTGTCTCTGTGAATGGATATTTCTCTGTGTGTGTGTGTGTGTGTGTGTATGTGTGTAAAGCAGCTGAGTGCATGTACATTTCTACAATGTATCTATGTGTGTGAGTGTGCAGTTCATGCATGTGCACAGTAACAGCTCTAGGTACTGCCCCAAGGACAACTCAGCCCCAGGAAACATGGGTCTTGGGGAGCCTTTGGAGGGGAGGTGGTGTCCAGGACTGGGGTAGGGCTAGAGGGAGGGAAGTGTGGCTAACTGTCCACTTTCATGTTGCTTCTCAGGTGAGCAAGGCCTCCCAGGATTCTCGAGCTCAGGTAAACGCTAACTTCCCACCCCTTTCATGCTCTGGCCAGAGCCTCTCCGCTGTAGCTGACTGCACTGTCTTCCTGTCTTCCAGATTCCAGTTCTCTTGGATTCAACCTGCAGGGACCCCCAGGCCCTCAGGGACCCAAGGGTGACAAAGGTAAGTGAGGGAGCCAAGAAGGTGGTGAGCTGCGAGAGGTGAGGTGTAGGAGCGAGGCTGACTCTGAAAGCCTCTGAGATTCTAAATAGAGGGCAGGCAAGCCGGCAGAGAGGATTAACTGATCCTAAAAGTTTCTGAGAAAGGGAAGGTTGCAATGATGAGAGGCTGGAGGGAGAAAGGAATGAGAAGCTGGCGTACAGTCCTTGTCCAAAGGGAGCTTGTGATGTCACTGAGACTGAGTGCAATAGGACAAGTGTTGAGCCACAGCAAACAAGTGTGATGCGGCTCAATCGGGGAGGACTTTCTGGAAGAGGTAACGTAAACAGGGCTTCTTGTTTGGGATTCCAGGTGATCCTGGTGTTCCTGGCATTCCTGGTGGGCCCTCTCGAGGTGAGAACCTAAGTTCCTCTGTATTTCTTCAAACAAGACTGGTGATTTCACTGAGGGCATTCATTCATCCACTGGTTCCATGATTCAGTACTGATTAGGTCCCTTCTCCATGTGCTAAGATCTCTCCACTGCCTTTAAGGAGGCCAGTGAAGGTGGGAGAAAAGGCCTCCAACAGGCACAGCGATAGCAATACCAGGTGGTCCATGATGGGGAACAGGAGCCCAGCCCCTGAGTGACTGGGTGTTCAGAGAAGAGGAAGCCCGTATGGGTTGGTGTACAAGTCGCGGAGTAAGGGGGAAGACTTTGGCCTGGGAGAGCCCCCGAGTCCTGTGCCCTCTCAGTGACAGTTAGAGACACCCCTTGTCTCTCTTCCTGGGGATTTTCTTTTTACCATTGCCCCGCTTTCCCCACAGAGTGAGAATAAGACCCTCAGGGATCCTCAAGCTTGTAAGCAATGCTGGGCCCCTCTCTGTCCCACCCCTAGGGTGACAAGTCAACTTAGACTCTTCTTTCCTGCAGGAGGATCATCCAGCACCACATACATGCAGGGTCCTCCAGGCCCACCAGGACCTCCTGGGCCCCCAGGCTCCATCAGCAGCTCTGGCCTGGAGATTCAACAGTACATCTCAGAGTACATGCAGAGTGAGTGCTGCACCTATGAGCCTAAGGTCAGAGTGGGGCTGTGAGTGTGTGCTCAGGAGTCTGGGGAAGTCTCTATGACAAGCCTCCAATTCTTGTACCCCTGGAGCAGGGTCCATGAGCTCCCACAGATGTGCATTCCCATGCACAGCCTGGCTCTCATACCTGCCCACACAAATCCTCACCCTCGCCCCATGAAGAGACCCACACACTCATACATTCAGCCACCTGCACACTTGAGAAGAGGTCTCTGCCTCAATTTCTCCACCTGTAATAAGGGGAGTCTGGGCTGTCTCTCGCCCTACCTCAGGCCCATGTGGTTGGGGGCAGGGTAGGTAAGCACTTTATTGTTTTCTTCAGGATAACACCGTAGGAAGGACATCTTTCTTTAAGATAGGCTTGACTTTGTTTCTTTCACTGGTGGCAGGTGACAGTATTAGGTCTTATCTATCTGGAGTTCAAGGTCCCCCGGGGCCACCTGGTCCCCCAGGGCCTGTCACCAGCATCGCAGGAGAGACTTTTGACTACTCGGAACTGGCAAGCCTCGTCGTGAGCTACTTACAAAGTAAGCCTGCCCCACAACCGAATGCTCACATCTTCCTCCTGAGGTCCCCTGCTTGTTCCCTGGGCTGCAGCTCATGTGTTGCCCTTTCCGTCTGGAACATGCCTGTGAATTCTGAATGCATGGGCCTCCAGCCCCTGGGCTGTCTTCATAAATGGGGTTGTTCCCCTCCCTGCCCAATGAGCCTTCTTGTATTTGATCAAAGTGCTCCTAATTATAGATGTTTCTTTCCTCTTCTTGAAAGCAGATCCCTCAGCGTGACAGGATCTGCAAGGAGCTGAGCTAGCATATTCTTGAAAACAAGCTGCATTTCCTAACAAGCTGCCTAACCATTTCATGATAACTGAATGAGTTATGCCCCCACTCATTCAGCTGGCCAGGTCTTCCAGACTCTGGAATACCTAGAGTGTTCCTTCGGAGCAGACAGGCAAGTAACCTGCGGTTTTCTTCCTGACAGCCTCAGGGTACAGTATCGGTTCTGCATCCGCCTCCATCTCCTCTGAAGCCATCCTGGCTGCGCTACAGCGTAAGTGTCTGGGAGGGTTAAGGGAGGGACCTCCCTGTCCTTTCAGAGCATCTCTTGTCAGGCATGTCTTACCCAGCTCTGAACCTGGTGAGGGCTGCACGCCGGAGGCAGTTTCCTGGGCCTTGAAGCCAGGCCTTGCAGCCCTGATCAGCCTGCTTAGTCAGCGAACTGACTGGACAGGGGGGAGCAGCTCGCCCCATCCCCGCCAGTGCCAGGCAGCCAGGCAGGTGTCCCAGGAGATACCTGGAGACCTGCTGGTTTCCTGCTGACCACAACTCAGGAATGTCACTCTGAGCCAGGCTGTGACCCGAGTGAGTCTGTAACTAAGGAGCCTCTCTTCTCCAGGGGATGACGTTCGCCAGTACCTACAGCAGTACCTGATGGGCCCTCGGGGGCCGCCAGGGCCACCCGGGGCCAGTGGAGATGGGTCCCTCCAGTCTCTGGACTATGCCGAGTTGAGTAGCCGCGTAGTCAGCTACATGTCTAGTAAGTGTTGGCAGGTGGTGGCCGTGGGTGAGGGTTTGGGTGCTGAACTTCCCTGAAATGGCCCCAGTGACTCCCTTCTCCCAGGAGGCACCAATCCAGCAAGGTCTTCAGAGTGATTCAAACCTGTGACCCCATAGTAGGTCAAGAAATGTGGAGGGGGAAGCCGACTTGAGTACTGTCCTATCTGTGGAGTGTTGGCTTACATGTACAACACATACTCCCCCATGCACAAAAGGGTTGCTGTTGTTAAATCCCATCAAGTCAGTTCTGACCCTATATAGGGTTTCCTAGGAGCAGTCGATGAACTTGAATTACTGACCTTGCAGTCCATACTGACTCTGCAGTCCAGTGCATTAGCCCACAGCGCCACTTTGCTTCTTGTCTCCTCCTGTCGCCAGCCCACTTCCCTGTCTCAGTTCCCACTCTGTTCAAATCCTTTTAGCCCACCTCTCACAGTATTTCCATCCTACTTGATCTGAATCTGTCACAACTTGGGATTTTCTTCCCCAGGTTCTGGGATCAGCATTGGGCTTCCTGGCCCCCCAGGTCCCCCTGGATTGCCAGGAACGTCCTATGAGGAGCTCCTCTCCTTGCTCCGAGGTAAGGCTGAGCAAGACACAGCTAGCCATGGGATTGGGATGGAGAGTGAGCCCCCTGGGCCTAGGCCATGCATGACTCCTTGTTCTGGTGTCTCAGGGTCTGAATTTGGAGGCATTGTTGGACCTCCAGGCCCCCCAGGGCCCCCAGGGATCCCAGGCAATGCATGGTCCAGCATCAGCATGGAGGACCTCTCATCTTACTTGCACAGTAAGGCGCTGGGGAGCCAGGAGGAAGAGGGCAGAGGTCTGCAGGCTGGCCTTTGGGGCTCTCAGGGCCTTAGCAAGGGCAGCACAGTGCATTAGGCACCTCACCAAGTCCTCTGGGAACAGGGTGGGCACTTTGGGCCCCAGACACATACACACTTCCAGAAGTGTGGAGAGATGACAGCGTTCTCAAGGGCAACTCAGAGAGCACTTTGAGCGAAGTGTGGCTGTGGGCCACACCAGGCTCTGGTTCCCAGCAGTCTTCCATGGCAGGAGCAAGTAAAATCAGAGCTGAATGAGGCTCAGAACTGGGGGTGGGATGGACAGCCAGGAGAGTCACTCACTGATGGTGTCAGGGTCTCCTAGGCTCCTGCAGCCCCCTCCTCCTATTGGTCCTGGAGGTCCAGCCTATTCCCCTCCTTTCCAAGCACAATAAGGACCCAACCCCTCTTATCTTCCCTCCCATGCAGCTGCTGGTTTGTCATCCATCCCAGGCCCCCCAGGCCCTCCTGGTCCCCCAGGTCCTCGAGGGCCCCCAGGTGTGTCAGGAGCTCTGGCGACTTATGCAACTGAGAACAGTGACAGCTTCCGGAGCGAACTGATCAGCTACCTCACAAGTAGGTGCCCCTAGAATCATGTCCACTCCCTGGATGTTGCTTTTCCCTGTAAGGAAGGCAGCAAGGTGCTGGAGGAAGCTGGGGGCCCGAACCCATGTGACCCACTAGGGGGTCTCTGCCCAGTGTCTCCCAGGGCCACCTTTTCCTGCCAGGGGTCACAAGTTACGAAGACCCTGGGAGGGACCCAGAACGTCCTTCTTTCTCTATACCAAGATCTGAGCTCCTACCAATCCTCAGGTCCTGATGTGCGCAGCTTCATCGTCGGCCCCCCAGGCCCTCCAGGGCCCCAGGGACCACCTGGAGACAGCCGGTTCCTATCAGCAGAAAGCTCCTCCAGTCGAAGTGGCAGCGGCGGTTCCTCCTCACGTAGCTCCTCGGTCAGACGGAGCACCTCCTACAGCTCTTCTGCGGGCTCACTGGGCGAAGGAGGAGCCTTTGGAGGAGATGGGGGACCCTACGGCACTGACGTCGGCTACTGGGCGGGAGCAGAAGGCGGCTTGTATGGTGGCGATGGTGGATCATTCAGGACTGGCTTTGCTGGAAGTCTGGATTACAATGAGCTGGCTGTTCGCGTGTCAGAGAGCATGCAGCGTAAGCGGGGACATAAGCCCCTAAATGTCTTGGTTCCAAACTCACCATCACATTAGGAGCTCCTAGGTTGTGAAGACAGATAGGCAGGGGCTGAAAACAGGCTGCCCAACCTAATTCTTCTCAGCCAGCTCAGGGGGTCCAAGCAAGTTAGCATCTTTGCCCTAAATTCTGGGTCTTAGATGGTATTCTGGTGGGGCTTAAGGGAAGGCGTTGGTTAAATCCTTTCTCCCTGTAGCTTGTCAGCAGTTATTCTGGACCAAAGCCTGTGGTGAATGCCCACTGCAGACAGAGACCCGTGCAGACACATGGGGGACGAGGGAAGCTGCTTGGGAGTGAGACGGCCCACGAGGCCCTGCAGAATGCCGGTCTGCTTCCCACGTTCATGCTTTGGTGTTTCACAGGTCAGGGCCTGCTGCAAGGGATGGCCTACACTGTGCAGGGACCACCAGGCCAGCCTGGCCCCCAGGGGCCCCCCGGCATCAGCAAGGTCTTCTCTGCCTATAGTAACGTGACCGCGGACCTCATGGACTTCTTCCGAAGTGAGAGCTTCCCCAATTGCTTTCCTAACACCAAACTCACTGCTCCATTACAGTGGACCTCTTAAAAGGTCTCCAGTTAACACTTGGGATCATGAAAACCTGATCAATTCTACTCCTCTTCCAAATCTAAACTCTACCACCACCACCTCTGTGTTAAGTTGATTATTTTACCTCCCAAACGCCAGGCCTAAAGTCCAGTCTAAAGCCAGCTTATTTCTACTCCCTTGTAGCTAATGGTGCCATTCCAGGACCTCCTGGGCAGAAGGGAGAGGTGGGCACCCCAGGACCCAGAGGTAAGTGATGCCAGGGAATGGCCACCAGGATGCTAACGAACCCCCTCCCCAGTGCTAAACCATGGTTCCCTCCCTTCAGAGCTCACACTTGTGCCTGATTTAGCCATGCTCCCTGTCTGTCCTCCTAGGTGAGAGGGGTCCTGCAGGACCACCAGGACGGCCTGGTCCACCTGGCCCTGGAGGGCACAAGGGAGAAAAAGGAGACAAGGGTAAGTAAGGTTTGTTTCCTGAGTGTCGGGAAGCTGGTATTCCAGAGAAGCAGGGGATTTGTTCCAGAGCAAGGCTGGAAAATGATGGTGAATGCCAGTTACTAAAGGCAGATGCTGCCAAGAACATACTTTGCAAAACAATTAATTAGCAGCTAGGGAGACCACAGGAGAGGAGCCTCAGTGCAGGGCGGAGAGGGGGACCCACCTACTAGCCTGATAATGAAACAGGGTAAAAAAAAATTTTACTTTCATCTTTGCAGTGACACAGTTGCCCTAATTGCATGAATCCCCAACAGGCCACGAGATTTTTTTTTTTTTTTTTTTTTTTAAACTCCTAAACTCACCAGACGCTCCTTGAAAACCCTATACAGGCTTGATGTGAGTCAGAACCAACTTGATGGCACTTAACTCATCTCTTGGTATGGCATGGACTCCTGGTGTGGCTCAGCACTGGACTGCAAGCCATAAGGTCATTAGTTGAAACCCACCAGCTGCTCCTGGGTAACCTTCACAGGGTCGCTATTAAGTTGGAACCGACTCAACAGCACTTAGCAACAACACGTCCTCTGTGGTCCTAGTGTGGCGCTGTAGGATAAGCAATGGACTGCCAACCACAAGGTTGGTGGTTCAAACCCACCAGCCACTTCTTGGAAACTCTATTCAGGGTTACATAAGTGAGACCCCACTCGATGGTCCTAACAACTCGTCCTCTAATTTGCAGGTGACCAAGTCTATGCTAGACGGAGGAGAAGTATTGCCACCAAGCCATGAGCCACCTTTGGCAGAACAGCACTATGGAGACAGCACAGCTAAATAGGCAACTAGTAACACTTTAGTCTGAAACAAAACCCATGTATATATGTCAGGGAAATATGAACAATGTTGAGTCCGCTTCACTGGGTAGACTTTAAGAGTGGTTGCAGCATTTTCAAGTGAACGTTGACTGCTTTACTGCCTAGAGCTGAGCTCTCAAGCCTCAACCTCGGGAAGCCAGTTACACAATGATGGCTCAGCAATCTGTGCTCTGCTTATAAAACTGAGCTCCAAACCTGGAAGTGGGGGAGGAGGGCAGTGCTTCCCTGAAGGTTATCTGCGCTCCTAACTCCTCCCTCTCCCCCTTCACTCGGTATTGTCTAGTCACAGAAAAGAGCTGGCTAAGTAAGAAGTCACTCTTGGAACTGAAAAATTAAGAAATCCACTGCCCCTGTCAAAAAGAACAGGGTTTCTTATTTCTCATTACATTATCATTTTCCCGCTTGCTTAGTTTGATCTGTATCCATAGGTCCATACTAGAGTTTATAGATATGTTACATGATGCTAGACTGCAACAAATAGGAAAAGAAGGGCGACAGGAAGGGAGACCAGGATGGAGAGAGGGAAACTGGCATGAATGCCTGATGGGAAGGGCGGCTTCAGCTGGAGATGTTACCCTCTGGCTGCACACTGAGAATAGCATGGCTGGCTGTGGAGAGTTGGTTTTTAAGCACTTTTCAATGTCTAAAAACATTTGTATGTGGTCTATAAAAGAAGAGTCATTTCAAGTATAAAATTTCCTATTAAAGTTTTTTTTTCTTTTCTTTTCTTTTTTAATATCATAGTTAGTGTGATCCACTTGGCCCAGGAAAAAGTTATAACACACACATGAGAGCGAGGTGGGGATGGGGACTTCAAAAAGTTTGTAGAAAAATTCCGTTCTCTTGTAATGTTTCCGTGAACTTTTTGAAGCCCCCCTCGTATACGTGAGCACATTCAGGGTTAACTGGGCCTGACTCTTAACACTATTAAACACAAACATAAGAAAACAATAATTGCAATATTTTGGAACTATTTCTGGCATTTTGTTTCACTTTAGGATCTTTAAAGGGAGACAGAACTTTATCTGCTAGGGCTAACTCAATCTGAGCAGATTATAAAACATCTAGGGGGTTCTCCTAACATGTTACTCGAAATAAATACATATGCAACAAATGAGCAACCAGATTATTTACAATTTCTTTAGTTATTTATCCTAGGACAAAACAATTACAGGCAAATAATAACAAATGGAATATCAAAACTCCTACTAAAGAGAAAGGACCCACAAAAATGTATAGTACAACCAGACACTCAAATTCGTAAGTAGCTATACTTAGGCAATTTATAAATAAATGTATTGCTATACTTTGTAACTCTCAATTTCGCAACAATTTAAAATGGGGTTAAATTATATCTACTTATATATGGTGCTATAGGATAAACACTGGACTGCTAAGTCAGTTTTAGCTGCGAGTGTGTGGTTCAAAACCATCAGCTACTCCCTGAAAAACCTATACAGGGTCTCTATGAGTTATAGCTGACTCGAAGGCACTTAAACAACAGCACGCTATTCTAAGACTAAATTTTTCGTGTTTTCTCATATCGTGTCCTGGGAAAAGACCACTAAATACTTCCATGGTATATTTGTCTCCTTTACTATATATCTGGTAGCTATTAAATATGAACCAATATGGCAATTTTTTTAAATGAGCTCTTTAACCCTGCAGAATAAAAGTTTTGGTACAAATGAACAACTTCAGCTTTACTGTCTAATGAAAACTTACTCTTGTATACAATAATTGCACCATGCCTTTGTATGATTTGTTTTTTCAAATAAAACCCATCACAGAATCCACTTACTTTTATAATAGTAGGCTCAGGGATTCATATATTTGCTTGAATACTAATTCTTATGTGGTTTAATCAGATATGAGTTCTTCCCTAATTGCTAGATTTACCTTACCAGGGTATCAATAAGTCTTCATCCAGCTCCATGCCCAAATGAAACATGGCAGAAGTCCAAACCTGCTACTTTTTCGGTACAGAACCTAGAAAGAGGATGTGGGCAGATCGATCATGTCCTTAGCTAGATGGCACAGTCTGTGCCTCTACTGTTCCATTTAAAGGGGAGGGGGGCGTAGCAGATGAGCTCAATCACCTGCAATGCTCCTAAATTAGAAAATGACAGACATGCCCCCATCCAGCAGTGCTGAGCACACCTGCCAAATGATGCTGTCTGCTGAATCTTGCATGAACATATCAATGACAAAAAGAGACTAGGTTAGCAAAAGTGAAGTCAAAGGGTCTGGGAAATGCTTGGTGAGAAAAACAATCCATCCCAAGGGAAAAACAGGAAATTAAAAAAGTACGCACATATTCAAATGCTGAAAGAAATACCTTAAGTGCAATCCAAAGAAGGGGCTTCCCTTCAAGTGACCAATGAAGAACCGTGTATGTGTGTGTGTGTGTGTGTGTGTGTGTGTGTGTGTGTGTGAGAGAGAGAGAGAGAGAGAGAGAGAGAGAGAGAAAGAGAGAGAGAGATGCTGAGGACAGAGGCTATAAATACTTAATACATTTGGAAGGATCCAAAGATCTGATGGGCAGTGCTCAACTATAGCAGAAAGCTTGGCCATCGAAAGCATTGAGAGCTGCGGCGGGAGACAGGTCTGGTCTGAAAGGTCTGAGCCAGTTCTACTGAATCAGAACAGACTCCACAGAAATTAGCAGCAGGATGACAAAAGCCGCAGTGCTGTCACACAGAATGGTCTCCTTTCCAAGATTCACAATAAAAAAATGCTTCCCAACATAGGTTAAGAAAGAACTTTATTTTTCTTTTGTCAATCCCATGATTGAAAAGACATGTTTGCTCCCAAGAGCATAATCTGAAACAAAATTCTGTCTGAAAATTTAGCTTGTGAAGTGATTACACTGCAAGTTGAGTAGGATCACAAAAAGCTGCAGCCAACACTGAAACGGGTACGACACTCTACCATATCCCACCCCACCCCACCCCCTAAAGCCGAATGAGCTGAAGTTTTACAGGTACATCAAAACCATGTCAGCCACAGGAGAGCAACAACAGAGGCATTACTGTTATGCCTTCAACTGAAGAAAAGCATTTTTAAAATACCATCCCGCTTCAATTAAAATAGCATTTTCTGGAAAAGAACTGATTTATTTACTCATAAGACTATTAAAACTAGAACTAACTCTCCTCACTCACCTCGTTTCTAGGTTTTTATTTAATCAACAATATCTCTAGGTAATCATTTGACACAATTTGGCTTCTCAGAAGAGTCTTTGTCATTTAAGCACAGTGTGGAATAGGGAGAAATGTGTGTAGCTATAAGGAAACTAGAAGAGTACAAAAGACAGTAACTTCGGAAACTCGCTGATGCTCAAGAAATCAGAGACCCCCATTAAGGTGGGTCCCACATGCCTGAGAGCTTTGTGCTTGAGGAAACACTACTTAGAGGTAGCTCTGGTTCTGGTTTATATTTTATTACAATTTGCTTTTTCCTGTCACAGGTAGGTTCTAGTATTTTCAGCAAATTTAGTATTTTCTAGCATTTTCACTCCAAATTTCTTCCTTACCCACCCTATAGCTTCCCCATAGAAAAGAGTAAGAAGCTTCTTAATTGTGACTATATTTGAGAATAGCTGCTAATTCAGCAATTTGCACCCAACTCTGGCTTGACAGGACTGGGAAAGGCAAGCTGGTGCAAGGAGTTCCATGAGCTGGCCCTGTGTCCACATGTAGGGCTGGTGTCTTCACAGCACTGGGAGGAGAAGGGAAACTGAGCAATTAAGGTATCCAAATGGGGAATTCCTTTTAAGAATTTTATCACACATGCTGTCATAGCAACAAAGACCATCAAATCAGGATGGGTTTGTCTGCACTCTGATTTCAAAGAAGTCTGCCTCTCCCCAACTGCCTCCCTAAACTTACACAAGAAAGCTCACTATCATCTACCTGAATAGAGGGCATAGCAGAAGGTGGACAGCTATGGGGACACACAGCATATTCCATTAACAAAACACTTTTTAAAAAGGTTTCTACAATTTTAAGTATTAAAGTGTTTCACCTCCACATGTGTATCACTTAATAGTCCCCACGCACATGAATATGTCATACTTGAAATCGAATTTGCGTGTGAACGAGCACAAAATCCAAAGGGCAGTTTTCAGGGAGCTGCAAGAGCCACTAACACACTTACCCAGAGTGCCAAGCATTTCACTCCGAGCCTTTCCACTATTCAATCACCTGAATATCAAGTTGCAAAGAATATAAAGAATTAAATATTCAAATTAATGAATGACTTGCCACAAACTGTTAAGCACACATGATATCACTTAAATGATCCCGAAAAAAATGTCCACTGCTTAAAATGCTAGTCTTTAAACTGAAACTTTCAACGAATAAAGTGGTCTAAGAACCTTACTCTCCTCTCCCTAATCAAATAAATCAGTAAACACACTGGGCAACAGTATACTGTCATATTTACCAAAACAATATAAATGATTTCCATCATCATCCTGAATATACTTCAAAAAGATATATATTTTTAAAGTTTTTTTTTAAACAATTTTCAACCCAGCATTAGATAATAACACATTAAAAGAGTTTTGTTTACAATAACATGTAAGTGTATGAATTTACAGCATACATAATATATATATGTATATATTTATATAAAAAAACAAACTTGGCGAGAAATTAAGGCTAGTTACAAAGTTGTCCAAGTAAATTATACTTATCAAAAACAATTATAAAATTAAAATTATACATGCATTTTCAATCAGCTAAACCACTGACAAAATAAGCTTTAGCATCCGGAGTTTTAAAATTAACTGCAAGAAAGTGCTAAAGACATTTACATTTCCTTAATACGAATCAGTGTTCCCACAATGTCTCATTTCAATTTTTCAGCAGCCTCCAATCTAATGTAACTAAAAAGTGAAACGTTTACAATTTGGTACCTAGTCTCTTAAGAGAGACTAGGTAGTAATGGCTAGGCAGCGAGCATCATTTGTAAATGTGCTGTCGGACACACCAAAGTGCAGTTGGTGTTAATACTGTTTGACCTGACACATAGTTGACATTCTAACCTCAAGAGGAACAGACAGCGCACATTTCATTCATCATTACACATATCAGCAACCCCAGTTAATCAAAGTAAACAACTTAAACTTGAAACAAAATACAAGTGACCTCATTTCAAAACAATAAAGATATTTCTAACATCTAAATATTTCATTTAAATATGTCTCTAAAAAGTATTCTCAACGAATGTTTCTTTTAAGGTTAATTTAAAAACATACATTTATAAATATAACTCAGCCTACAGGTTGCTGAGAAACTTTGGAATAAACAATTTGCTGCACTTGGGAGAAGGCATTTAACAAGTCTGCACATTATTTTAGGAAGTAAACTAGGACAGTCAAATCGACATCACTTTGAGTTTGTTAAGCTTTACAGTTCCCACTTGGACATCTAAGTGTTATCCTTTTTTTTTTTTTTTTTTGCTCCATCATGTTTCCAATCTTTGTATAACATATATTTAGGAAGAAAATTTTTATCAAATGGTAATAAGACAAGATTTTAAACAATAGTAAGGTTGATGCTAAGGGTACTTTGTGCTGTTGAATCAGAAAAGAAAATCCCACTTTAAACTTGATTAAAACGTAAATGTTTGAGGTACTATAGTAACAAAACTAGCACCCTGATTAGCTCATGACTGAAAAGGTAATTTAGACAAAATAAATTTTCTTTTTTAAGAGTTTGTTCCTATGTTTAGAGACAAAATATGTTTATTTATTGAATTAATAGCAAATTTTGAGCAACTCAGAGCCTTCTCATGAGAGCTGATTCACCAAAAGAAAATTATTTCAACTCTCTTAGGCGGGGTTTCAACTATGGAATTTAGACATCACTGAGACGTTAGGTCAGGTAAAAAGATATTTATTGATATTAAGTGATGTAACAGGTTTTTTTTTTCTTTTTTTTTTATAGCTTTAAACATTATTTCTAACAGTCTCTCAAGTAACAGTGTCTAAAGAACAAATCTTTTTAGATTAATATACAAAATCACCTTAGGGAATTACTGCAAGATGCCACTCTGCCAACATGGCCCAGCATCTGTCTTAGTTCCTTTCCCCTTCATCTTTGCTTTAAAACAAACAAAACAAACAAATGATAAACACCTAGACGGTGAGGCAGGTGATTGTCTCCATGAGCTATCTGACATAGACTGGGCAGAAGATGAAGAGAATGACATATTTTAAAAGGTAAAACCCAATCACAGAATGTTTCCCCCATTGTTACGACCCAGTGGAGTGCAAACTTGGAACAGGATAGAATTTGGTAATCCGGCTCTGTGTGGAAGGGTTAAGGCATTCAGACTCCCCAGTCATTTTGAAGAATACTTCCTGTTCCTGCAGCTTCCTGGCAAACTCTTCTTCCAGTGTCTTGAAAAGGGAGGGGGGAAAAGTTGGTAAGCACTGGTATCACATATTGCATATATCCTAGCAACCAAGATAAAAACTACTTTCCCTAAACACTTTCTCTTTATATAACCCTGGCATACTGGATAATGAGCTGGGCTGCTAACAACAAGGTCAATAGTTCAAATCTACCAGCTGCTCCATGGGAGAAAGATGAGGCTTTCTGCTCCCATAAAGATTTACAGCGTCAGAAACCTTATGCAGTGTTGCTGTTAGGACCTAGACAGTGGCACACCCCCACCACTAAGGTACTTAACACTACAACGGAAGACAGATCATAGGGTTTGCACAGCTCAAGATTGCAGTCTCAACTCAGCCATATGAATGTTGTTGTCGTTGGGTGCTTTTGAGTAGGTTCCAACCCACAGCAACTCTGTATAGGGTTTCCGAGGAGCAACTGGTGACCTTGAACCACAGATGTTATAGTTCAAACCAACTTTGCAGTTCAGCACAGAGTAAAACTAACCCAAAGGATTTCCAAGGCTTTAATTACTCTGGATGAAAGCAGACTGCTACATCTTCCTCAGGGCAGCTGGTGGGTTTGAACCATTGACCTTTCAGTTAGCAAGTGAACACTTAAACTGCCTCACCAGGACTCCTCTATGAATGGATGGTATGGGTCAATCACTTAACTTTTCTATATTATAAAATCTTTCATTCCTCTGCTGTACAGTCAACTAATACCATTTACCTCAAGGGGTTGCTATCTGAAGAGTAAATGTGATGATGATAATGTGCTTGTCATCCAGGAAGTCATAGGTGGCATCCATTAAGTAACGTCACTTTTAATTATTCTGGCTCTTGATGTGCATGTCTTTTTCCCCACACTAGGCTATAAGTTTGCTCTATAGGATCAGCATTGGACTGTGAATCACAAGGTCTACAGTTCAAACCCACCAGCCACTTCTTGGAAACCCTATACAAAGTCACAATGAGTTGAAACTGACTCGACGGCACTTAACAACAACAACAAAGGCAGTTAAGTTGCTTGAAGGTAAAACCTAAATGAGATTCACTTACACATCCCCCATAATACAAAGCAAATATAAATAAATTTATCTAGTGCTTGCTTATCTGACTAGACAAATGGCACAGGGAAGGAGACCAAGGGGTTGGTGTGAGGAGTGGTGACTGTATCCAAGGCTGAAGCATGGGCAGAGAAGAGAGAAAATGGCTAATGACAGGTAAAGCCAGAAGGCTGCATGTGACCAAATTGTGACAATATGAAGGCTTCAAGACCATCAGGGCTTTAGATTTTTATTCTGACAAAAATAACGATTTAGCAATACCATTACAACATTCTCAATGTGTTCTGAGAAGAAGTTCTTTGGTGATGGTGTGAAAGCAGGAAGAAAGCAGAAGCTGCTAAAGTCCAGAGACGCATTAGTGAATTACTTATGTAAGTAGTAGAAAGGCAGTAATGGGAAAGAAAATGAGAAACAGTATGAAAAAAGAGTCAAAATTAGTTGCATCTGGTTCAATGTGGAGTGTGGTCAAAATAAAAAATAATTCCAATTTCTAGCCTGGATGTCAATTAAGAGAACAATTATTGGAAGACCATCTGATGGTGACTAGGAATTGGAAGGAGGGGGAAGAGAGCGGAGGTGAAGGAAAACTACTGTTACATTTGGTTTTATCTCCGTTGAGTTTTCATTCTGCGGTATGTACTGATCATTTACAATGTAGAGAGCGGAGGTGAAGGAAAACTACTGTTACATTTGGTTTTATCTCCATTGAGTTTTCATTCTGCGGTATGTACTGATCATTTACAATGTACCAGGAAATGTTCCAGAAGCCGGCTGTGTATTAGTGAGCAAAAAGATAATGATTTCAAAGAACTTACATTCTCACAAAACAAGACAAACAATAAACAAATATTCCTGGTGGTGATTAAGACAGAAAAAGGTAAGAGCGTCTCAGGTAATGATCAAAAAAAGGAATCGTGGATGAGATATCTGAACAGAGGCCTGCATGAAATGATAAAGAATGGAATATTCAGGTAGAAAATATGAGCTCAGAGCTTGAAGTGATAATAATAAAAACCATAAACAGCAACAACTCAAAAAAAGTGATGTTTATTTTTGTTCCTGATTATGACTCACTTGTTTCAACTCTCTTAACCCCAAATCCAGGAGGCGTAGGTAGGGAATAGTATCTTCATCTTACAAATGAGGGAAACTTGGCTCAGAAATATTAAGTGACAAAAATTCATCAGAAAAGTGGTAACAAGAAGATTTGAACTCACATCTGTCTGACTCTACAGCTTGTGGTCTACACAAGCTTTGGAGCTGTCCTTAAATATGCAGCAGCTCGAGCCATAACATGTTCACTAATGTACAGACTACAGAGAAAGATCAGACACACAGTTGGGAAATAGCTACATTTCAGTCAATAAGAAGACAAAGAGAAGTACAGAGACAGATCGGTTCATTCTGTCACAAAAGTCACACAAAAAGATTTCTAAGAAACAAGATTTTGTAATGCTGATACAAAACTCATCTTCACCTGGATCTGTACAGGAAGACCACAGGATTGGGTTATGACTAACTCACTTGTGACACTGTCAACAAGTTCAACTGGGGAGTCGAATGTGAGAGCTAGACTTCAGGGAGTTCAAAGAGAAACTGGAGAGAGGGACTCTGCACTGTTTACCCTTTTGTACTTTTTAAATTCTAAACTATGTGAATGATTGCTGTAGTTGTTAAGTGCTGTCAAGTCGGTTTCAACCCATAGCGACCCTGAATAAACAGGTTTCTGAGGAGCAGCTGATAAGCTTGAACCACCAACCTTGTGGCTCAAACCGACTTTGTAGTCCAGATGTGGTAACCCACAGTGCCATACCAGGACTCCTATGTGAATGACATACCTATCCAATTTTATTTTTTAAAACTTTTTATTGTGAATTGAGTGAAGGTTTACAGCAGATAATCAGTTTTACATTCAGCAAACCAGATACTTTGCACTTCATTAGAATGATTGCAATCCCCTCCAAGTACCAGTATTAATCTCTATTCCTCTGCTAACCTCCCTCTTGTATATTGCCTTCCTTGTTACCCATGTTAACATGTGTCTATCCTCTAGCCCATGAATAAATTTCCTTCCACACCCCTCCTGAAGCCACCAATAATTGTTTCTTTTGTTAAGAAAACCCTTTAACTTTCTACAACGTTGTTGTTAAGTGCCGTTGAGTCTATTCCGACCCATAGTTAGTCGTATTTGTCCTTTTGTGATTGATTAATTTCATTCAGCATAATGTCCTCCAGGTTCATCCATGTTGTGAAGCAGATTCACCATTATTCTTCAATGTTGCATAGTATTCCATTGTGTCTATGTACCTAAGTTTGTTAAATCATTCTTCTGTTGATTGTCATTTAGGCTATCTTTTTGATGTGTCTTTTGCGGACAGCATATTGAAGGATCCTGTTTTCTTATCCATTCTGCTCTGTCTGTTGACTGGTGCATGTAACCCATTTATATGCAGTGTAATTATCGATAGGTATAAGTTAATTGCTGTCATTCTGATATGTTATTTTGTGTGGTGCTGCTGGGTTTTCTACATAATTTTCCACACTGAGTTCATTTTGCTTGTGGGATTTCTTTTTATTTTCTTCGTTTCTGTTAATGTTTACTAAATCTTTCTGGTTTCCCTCTTTTTTTTTTTTGATGTGCAAGTGGATTAATTTTCTTTCAGGCTACACTTTATTTACATTTTCCCTACTTAAAACAGTCTATTTTATCTTAAAATCTACTTCATAGCCATTTGGAGATTCTAATGGCTACACTATTCACCTCTTTTTGCTTTGTAGTTGACTTCATTATGAATTTATATCACTGGTTTCCTATTTTAGTACTTTTGTAAAGTTGGTCTACAAATTCCTTTAATTTCTGCTTATCAGAAATGTCCTCATTTTGCCACCATATTTGAGGGACAGCTTTTCTGGGTATATATGATTCTTGGTTGGTAATTTTTGTTCTTGCAGAGCTTTGTATATGTCATCCCATTGCCTTCTTGTCTGCATGGTTTCTACTGAGAAATCAGAGGTTAGTCATATTGGTTCTACTTTGTAGGTTACTTTTCATTTTACCTGACTGCTCTCAGGATTCTCTTCTTTGGTTTTGGGAAGTCTCATTATGCTATGTCTTAGTGAATCTTTCTATTCATCTATCTATCGATTTCAGGTTCATTTAGCTTCTTGTATGCTCATCTTTTCGTCTTTCATGATGTTAGGGATGTTTTCTTCCAACCATTCTGACAATTTTCACTGCTTTTTTATGGTCTCTTCCTGTTCTGGAATTCCAATCACCCGTAAGTTGTTCCTTTTCATGGTGCCCCAAATGACTCTAAGGCTTTCTTTGGAGTATCTCATTCTGTTTTCTGATTATTATTTTAGCATACTAGCATTGAGAGATTTATTGTCAATCTCAGTAATCTGGGCTTTTATTGTTTCTAATCATTTACCCTTTTGACATATTGTCAATTTCTAAAGTCTTATTATTAATCTACTGGATTTCTAATTGCAGGTTTTGTATTGTTTCAAAATTTACATTTATTATGTCTGTATGTTCTAATAGTGTTTTCCTGAATTTTTCTAAGTTTTTTTTCTACGTTCTCCTTACTTTCCTCAATATTTCTGTCAATCTGAAGGTACCTACATATATCATTCTTGTAAATTCCTTTTTCAGTTAATTCCATTACTTTTTTTTCCCTCAAAAAACTGCATCTTAGCCATTTGTTTGAGCCATTCTCTCATTTCCTTGTGTGAGCTAAAATTGTCTGTTGTCTCCAAGGCATTGTGGGGTTGTCATATTTGTATTTAATTGACGATTGTGTGTTGATATGTTCTTAGGCTCTCACCAACTGTCTTCTGAGGGTGTAGTTAGAGAATGGAAGTGTGTACACCATTCTTGTTCACCATTCATGCACCTCAGGGTTTGGCTGGTATTGGCTGCTGTCTATCATTGATTAAATGATATAGGAGTTGGTATTAGCTCTTGCCCAGTCAGTGGATTGGGATAGAGGATATGATTGTGGCTGGGTTGTATGGGCACAGTTTCAATCTCCTGTCAGGAGCAAAAGAGAAAACCTCTCCCCTTGACAAACATACAAAACAGAAAAAATAAACAAGGAACCAACAATGGGAAAAAGAAAATAATAATGAGAAAAAAAAACACCAGAAACTAAGCAGAAGAAAAAGAATAACTATAAACACAAAAGGACAGGGAAATGGAGCTATAGAAGAGAAAAGAAAAGGACAGGGAAATGGAGCTATAGAAGAGAAAAGA
>NW_006408521.1:31433158-31461565 GCF_000296735.1 Chrysochloris asiatica | reverse complement strand
AAAAGGACAGGGAAATGGAGCTATAGAAGAGAAAAGAAAAGGACAGGGAAATGGAGCTATAGAAGAGAAAAGAGAAAAGAAAAGGAAGAAATTTAAAAGTCAGTTAAGAATAAAGAAAAAGAAAAGAGGGACAGGAAAATGGAGTTATAGAAGAGAAAAATAAGAGAGTAAATAAAAGGAAGAATTTAAAAATAACATTTAGAAAAACCGGGGTGAAAAATGGTAAAAAGAGACAGTAGCAAATAGTAAAGAACTATCAAGGGGGCTGTGGGGGGTAGAAATGAGAAACAAAAGTAGAAATAGAAAAGATAAAATTCAAATGAGTGGAGAGAAGAAGGAGGAGAAAGAACAAATAAAAACAATGAAACAACAAAAGGAAAAAACCAAACCCCAAAACAAACCAAACAGTGTTGTGTTAGTGGACCCGGAGAGGAGAAAACTCTGACAGTTCCTACAAGACCAGGAGCCCACGAGGTGGGTGTGCAGGGGCTGGCTCTAGATAGGTCATCCATGTTCAGGGCTCTCACCCTGGAAGTAGTTTTTGGGGACCCTTGATGGAGCTGGTTTCAGGGTCTGTTAGGACCACAGGACAGCTGAGGTAGGGTGACTGGTTAAATGCTAGTCTGGTGGCTCTGTGAGCTCTGTAGATCTAGAGCCTGAATCCAAACACCAAAGCTGTGCGCCAAAGTCTTGAAGCCGGGACACCTCACACTGGCATGGCTCCCAACCACTGGGGCTGGGGGTGAATGAGGGTGGGAACTGACCACATCTCTCTGGTCATCAAGGGCATATTGGGAGAAGACGGAATCGCTCCTTTTCTGTCACCTGTGTGACTCTGCTCTGCCAGGTCTCCTTCTGTTGCCAAAGCTGCTCACAAGATGGTTGTGCTGCGTATGGTCAGCGATTCACCAGGCATTCTCCTTTCCTTACCATCCTGCTCTCAACGTCTCCTCCCAGCAAGCCCTCAGTCCACTTCTCTAACCTTTCCTCTAAAGCTCAGGGTTCCAGGATTTTCATCTATGTCTGTTTCATTTGATTTCTCCCATCTTTGTTGTAGAGGGTCCATGTATTGTGTATGTCTAGTCCACCATCTTGCCAGAAGTCCAAATTTCTTAAATGATTTAAGTAAAAAAACTATGCTATTAACTGATTGAGTAATTTCATTTCCTTTAGAAATTCTTAGCACTTGCTAAAGGCTAAAGGAGTATTACCTTGCTTGGTAGATGGATAGAAGGACTGAATAGTTGAAATATACAGCAAAAAGGAAACCCAAGAGAAAATAAGCGTGAGAGTTTGAGTGTTAGCCAAGGGATAGGGATTATACGATGATAACAAGCACACATTTGAAATAGTTGACCCATAGAAGCAGGCTAGCAAGGAAGTGTAAACAGGGAAGATGGATGGAGGGGAGGAAGAAGGGAGATAGCTGATTGTTGTTTTATTGGACTATAAATGTAATTAGCATACAAGGTTACTGTGACCTGCCTCCAGTCCAGCTGTCCAGACTCACTTGTCATCACTCCTCTCCCTAACACCTACACAGGCACACACACCTCTAGACACTACTTGCAATTCTTTACACAGCATTTTCACTCATGCTCATCCCTCTACTTAAATGCCTCCCCCAACCCAACCTGTCCATATACTTAGCAAGTATACTGCTCATCCTTCAAGTCTCACTTGGCTTACAAGACATTTCCTCTCAAATTTTTCCTGACTTATTCAGGCAGACTTAAGCTTTCTTCCTTTGCTTGTACATTGTGTTCCTTTCCCCTGTATCCTATGTTTACCTCCTTCAGATAAAAGATTATAAGACCAGTAATTGCTTATCATTAGATTCCAAACCTTTTGGGACTTTGTTTTTTCATCTCTGTATCTCCTATACCTGACATATATGCAGTAAGGAACCAGTGGCTGGGTAGATAGATGGACAAATGCAAGCATATAATTTCAATCAAAGCTTTTAAATTACCTTTTTCCTAGGTCTCAATTTCTCTCTCCACTCCTTTAACTCTTGGCTGTGTTCCTCATCTAACTCCTTTAGTTTCTGAGTTTCATGTTCAACTAATAAGTGACATTTTTCATTCTGAAAATAAAGTTTGGGTAAAAAAAAAATCTCAGATCAATTAAATAAATTTTCACAAATACAATTATCCTCCAAAATAATAAACTGCTCAGGTTATTAATGAGATTCAAGTTCCTTTCTAAAAATCAGTTATTACTCACATAAATCTTGTCCTTTGATTTCTGTAGTCATTTCATTTTCTTTAGAAAGTCTTAGCGCTTGCTAAAGGCTAAATGCATATTTCCTTGATCGATAGATGAATGCAAGTTTAGTATCTGTATCTACTACTTACCATATCAAGAGTTTCCACAGAAATAATTAGTCTTTGTTTATCCTTTCTAAGAAATTTTGCTCATAAAACTGACACTTTAGAAAGCAGCCTGTATGCACTTTATCTGGCGATACTAGTATACGGAATAGTTAGTAAATGAATATGCCTTCATAGTCCATAATTTTAATTTTATTCTGAAATTTAAAACATTCTAGGCTAGATCCTCAGGAAGCTATAAACTCGAGGTATAGTCCCAAAAGGGTCCTCTCTCAAAGTAACCTTTTAAAAATTTCCATATATTTTATCTCATATTTTTCAAAAACCTAAAAGAAAATGAACTATTTCTCTCTACATGCAAATGAATTCTAATTCAGAATCTGAAAATAAAATTGCCTAATTCTTTAAAAAATTCTGTATATATATCCTTTTAGCAAAATATGCTAAAAACATAGAATACTGCTTGTGAGAGACTCAATTTCTTAAATTATAATCTAGCTGCATGGTTTATGCTAATCATGGTTAAGGAAAACCTAAACAAGTGCCTCCTCTACTAGACTGATCTTCAGTACCGTCTACACAGCAAATTCAGTCTTAAGTCCCAGCGTTTTCACAATTAATGTGCAGTTTAGTTATTTTTTTCTGAAACCAGCCACTGTGCGGCCCATCCACATGTTGCTGTAGCTGACCTGGAGCTGATGCAGTTCTCGGACGTTGGCTTCACACTGCAACTGAAGATCCCGCATTTGATTTTCATGTTTTTGATGCTGAGCCATTCTCTCATTTTTCTGCCTCTTTTCTTCTTGAGCAGCAAACTATAAATAAGAAAAGCAAAAGATAAATTATGGTTAATGGGCATTATAATTCATGTATATTCTATAGGTGTGATATAAGAAATTGAACAAAACTTACAATACAAGAAACTAACGCTGCAGGTAATAATCCGCTAGCATTCAAAGCTGGAGTCTCCATCGTGACTTTAGGAAGGACTTCAGATTGAAACCTAGATGCTCCAATCTGCTTAGTGACATCAGTTACCTTACACAAAGACCCGTGACTGCAGAAGAGCCATAGTGAATCTATGTATTTACCTAGAAGTCTGCCCAAGTCAGCTCACTTCCAGGGCTGCTCTAGTACAGAGCACAGAAAGAAGGGCTTTGCCCTTACAGAAGACTAGGTTGGTAGATGCCGTATATCTAGTCCCAGCTCATAGAGATGATCCGAACCTCAACAAGCTCAAGGTGGCTCTAATTATTTACAACACAATTATGTAGAATTTTTTTAAAAGTCATTTAAAACCTGCAAGAGAAGAGAGTAACTGACTTATTTACCTGTTTAATTTTTTCACGGTCCTGATCTGGTGTGGCTATGGAGTTAATTCTCAAACTTTTCTTAAACATGGCCATTCGAGTCTTGGCTTCACTGCGCTGAATCTTGGGCAGTCTTGCTCTTTCTTGAGTCTGTCTGTTTTTCAATTCCTCAATAAGTCGTTGATTGTAACGCTGCATCTGTTCTGTTTCCTAAGAAAGTTTTAAACACAATCCAATGATGTAGATACCGTTTAACACTCAATACATAACACATATATGCTTACACATAATTTTTTGTTGCTTCCAAAAAATTACCCTTTCTTTTTACACAGTGACCACAAAAATATCAAGCAAAAAAGCAGAATTTACAAGAAAAATAGAAGTTACTAGTACTAAGAGTCTTACATTGGATCTCTTTTGTTACGTACAAGGAGTCAGCATTTTTAAGATATTTGAATCATACACGGAGCTAAAATAGCTACCTTTGAGAAGCAAGATGAAGACCACAATGTATGAGGCCTTTAAACATAATTAGTTACCTTCCTTATAATTTGTAGAAAAGAAGTTTGTAATCATGAGCAAGATACAATTTATTACTCCAAACTTTGCTTCAGAGAAATATTAGGGTAAAAGAGAGAAAGGAACTTTAAAATCCATTCTCTTACAAATGTAAGTGGAAAAACTGAATTATTTTGCAATCTTTAAAATAAACAACAGACTGAAAAAATTTCTTTTCATTAACCTTTTCATGGCGCTTAAGAAGCTGATGTCTTTGCATGAAATACTGATCTTTAAGTTGCTGTTTTAGCATTTGGTGTTTTTCTTGTAAGTGTCTTTCTTCAAGTTCCCAAATTGCAGCTTCTCGAGCTAGGAGGAGAAAGGAATTTTCACAATGTCACTTTGATCTTTTTATTAATGTACTTTTGGTCTTTATTTTACTATTTACATAAAAGTGTTCTCTCTCTCAATATATATATATATATATATACACACACACCAATTTATGCACACACCCACATTCTAAATTATAAATAAAATTTTGTCAATGTAAAAGATATTAGTTATCTACTATTACTTTGCCTTCTGTTCTACTTCCTATAAACAGCAGACATCCGTTCTCCAACACCAAGACTCCATTAATCATTTTAATGAGAAAGAAAATAATTCAAACTGAATTAAGGGAAATAAATCCTGAAAGTCCCATTCTATCAAGTAACCATTAAGTAGGCAGAAAATCATAAGGCATAATGAGTACACAAAACTATTCTTGCCTCATCTGAAAAAGATGATCTTATAAGGATTACTTTTGTTCACTTCTACTTCTAGAAATTCCTTCTATATCCTGTATAAAATAATTCTATTTCTTCAGTTTTTTTCTCTTATTTCCTACAATTTTTTTTTTTAATCCTTTTCTCTACTGCCCTAGCAAGGAGCACATTGACTCCATAGGATAAGCACTGGACTGAGAACCACAACTTGGTGGTTCGAGCCCACCAGCTACTCCGCCAGAGAAAATAAAGGCTTCTGCTCCCACCAAGACTTAAAACACCTCAGAAACCTTACACAGGGCCACTATGAGTCAGAATCAACTTAATGGTGCTACAGACTAATAAGCTAGACCAAAAAGTCGGTTTCAACAAGATCGGTGGTTCAAGCTCATCAGCTGCTCTCAGAAACCCTATACAGGGTCGTTATGGGTCAGAACCAACTCTACAGCACTTAACAATAACCACTACTACTACCCTATCAAAGGAAAGCATTCATGTAATGTCCAAGTTCTATCTTTGCAATGCTTTTGATAGCACTTTACATCTGCACACATACTTGACAATTCCACATACCTCTCATGAGCTGTTGTTTATTATTCAGGCACTCTCTCTCAATATTGGCTAACTCTGCCTTCTGCTGTTGGATGATCTTTTTCAAAGAGCCATCTAATTCTTGTTGTTGCTTCTGAACAAACTCTTGTTCCTTTAGATAGTTAACCACAAGTTAGTAATACGCATAAACAATCATTTAGCTATGTAACTGTATGTATTAGGGCCTAACAAGATTTTTCAACCCAAATTTACTAGATTTAGAAATCATCAAATTATATAGTAGATATGTAACATAAATGTTTTAGTCACTCAGTCCAAGCCCAGAAAAATACTTGTAATACACAATATTCTAAATTTTCTGTTAAGAATGATATGCACAAAATAAGCATATACCCCATTTATAATTTAAATGCCTATTAACACTGGCATCTTTGAGGAAACAGTACATTTACAGCTTCTAAAATAGACTATTCCACTATGATTTGAATAAAACAAGAACAAATTATAAATGCCTTTTAGGAAGAAAGGCAGTAGTAGTTAAAGAATAACACAGGTAAAAAACATCAAATTTTCTTTTTCTATAAAATGGAGAATTAAGAAGAAATATCATGGTTATACTAACAGAGAAAGATAGTGCCTATCTCTACAGCTTGTGTCTAAAAATTAGAACAATGGCTTGAGGACTTAAAAGGGAAATAATGCATCACTAGAGAAAAGTGAACTAGGAATAAAACAAGAAAGTTACGTATTATAAATCTATAGCAAAATTCCATAGAATTAGAATTTTACTAACATGATTCATTTGGGATTCATTCATTCATTTAATAAATATTTGAGTACATACTATTTGCCCAAATGTTAATTTTATACTTAAAAGTCTTCAATTGCTGTATAAGAAAAGGAACTTATTAAGTGACTTGTCATTTTAATGCTAGATCATGTATTTATAGAATGAAAAGGATAATGTCTAAATTAAACATAAATGGTGATTACACCAGTGTTTGACTAGCTCAAACGATATACAGATCCATTTGGATTTGGAAATTTTGGATTGAAGAAACACTCCCTCATAATCCCTCCTCTTGCACATCCACAAAGGAAAAACTCAAGATTGATAGAGAATTCCTAAGACTCGGACAGAGTCTGCTCTGACCTGCCCAGTCTTCACAAGGGAGGAGCCTAGTAGTGCTCCTCAAGAAGTTTATCTCACTACAGTGTTTCTGGAGTTTCTGTGTGATACAGGACTACGAAAGGTTGGCAATTTGAACCCACCCTTAGGTGCCTTGGAAGCGAAGCCTGATGATCTGCTTTGAAAAGGTCACTGCCCTGAAAACCCTGTGGGGTTAGTTCTACGCTGCACACATGGGTTGCCATTAGTCAGGATCAACTACACAGCAGCTGGTTTTGATCTGGTGCCATGTTTCTGGAGGCCAGAATCAGTTCCTTACAGTTTATGCCATCCTGTTAAAGTCATTTAGAGTAACAACTGCTGTCTCACCTGTACCATCAGTGATATTTTAATATAAATACAAATATACAATGTTTCAAAAGACTAATAAATTACCTTTATGAAATAAAATTACCAACTTGACTACAGTCACCTATATAAATTTATTAGAGCCAAAGAAATTCAATGAATATTTAAATTCAACTATCTAGAATAAGGAGTCCTGGTATGGTGCTGTTGGCTAAGCACTAGACTTCTAACTGCAAAGTTAGCAGTTCAAACCCACCAGCTATTTCTCAGAAACCCTATATAGTGTCACTGTGAGTCAGAACTTAACAACAATAACAATCTATAATAAGGGCTTTGGGGCTTTTTATTTAAATTAAAATACAAAAATTTCCATTACTGTCTTTTATGCCAAGGATCCCTGGTGGCATGGTGGGTTAAGCACTGGGCTGCACCAGAAGAAGAATGAGGCTGTTTGCTCCCATAAAGATTTAGTCTTGGAGGGCTGATAAGGAGTCAGAGTCAACTCAACAGCAGTGGGTTTGATTTTTTTTTTTTTTTTGCTTTATCTTTTAAACCATTTTAATAAAAATAAATTGCTCAAGCTTCTCTATACTGTCTCTTTTTTCCTACAGTAAATAATATTTGTAACAAAAATTATTTCTCTAAATTTGTTGCAAATTCCTTTTTAATGTTGCAAAATGTCTGTACGTAAACTTCTTTAGATATATCAAAGAACTCTTTTGTTCAATAGTCTTACCATTACATAAATGTTTGTTTTTTTTAAATATATGTAGACAGGAATTGTTGTTGTTGTTGTTGTTGTTAAGTGCTGTGGAGTCAGTTCCGACTCATAGCGACCCTGCACAGGGTTTCCGAGGCTGTAAATCTTTACGGGAGCAGAATGCCTCATCTTTCTCCCGCGGAACTGCTGGTAGTTTCGAACTGCCGACCTTGTGGTTCACAGCCCGATTCGTAACCACTACGCTACCAGAGCTCCTTGTAGACAGGAATAGTGAGTGCAAATCTTGCATTTAGGCTTAAAGAAATCAAGTGCAAGAGTATAGGATGAGATGAATAAATAAATCATTTGTGTGATAATAAAAAAGGTAATATAAGCCAGAGTTACTACATAAGTGAATGCAATTTCTGATCAGTTCAATCTATGGTCAGAGTGCTACACATATTTATGTCTAGACTACGCAAGGTAAGGAGTCCTGGTGTGGCACTGCGGGTTAATGCACTAGACTTCAAAGTTGGTTGGAACTGCAAGGTTGATGATTCAAGCTCACCAGCCGCTCCTCAGAAACGCTATACAGGGTCACTGTGAGTCAGAACCGACTCAAAAGCACTTAACAAGAAGCAGCAGCAGCCAGGTAAGATTTCACGTCAAATAAAACCTTTATTAAGTGCTGAGCAAATGCTGGGCACTATATTTAGGTATACGGAGCCCTGGTGCCACTGTAGGATAAGCACTGTACTGCTGACCACAGGCTGGCAGTTCAAACCCACCAACCACTCTGAGGGAGAAAGAGGAGGATTTCTGCTCCCATAAGGATTTACAGCCTCAAAAACCTTATACAGCATCACCAAGAGTTGAAATCGACTCAATGGCAGTGGTGGGGTGAGAGGTATTTAAACACAAGGGTTACAAACATTACTATAATTTTTGCCTTTAAAGACTGTCTACATTATTGGCCCCAAGTACTTTTTTGTTTTTCAGACCAAAGAGTAGTGGGTCCCTTAGTATCACACTCTTGTAAGTTCAAAAATAAATCACAGCAAATTCAAAGTTGGAAATAAGGGGTCCAGAAACTCATAACTGGAGAAATCAGGGAGTCATGCTCTGAGCAGCTAATACATAAAAGGTACAGAACACTAAGATATACATAGACACAGGTATCACTAGCATTGTCAAATAAAGACTAACATAAACCTAACATATGCAAGTGCTTCCCTAGTCAGGGCTAGCAAAGTTATTAGCTGCCTTCACCATAGAATGGTTCCACTCAAGATCAAAAGGTCAGCATTCACCCAAAGACAAAGTTCAGAAGAGTTGGGAAAGGAAGAGGAATGGAAAAAAGAATCAGGGGGGGAGTAGGATAAGTGATGTCCCATGGAGAGAATTGCAAGCATTGAAATGTAACAAAGAGTATGACTTGTTGAATGTAAAACTGATGATCTGCTCTCTAAACCTTCACTCAATTCACAACAAAAAATTTAAAAACAAAACAAAACTGGTTTTGTAGAGCTACGGACCTTGAACAATTAAAGCAGAGTCTGAATAACTTATGTGTCTAGTCATAAATAATCTTTATACTCGATCTAAAAATTACCTAATTTCTCACACTTATAAATGTTATTTTATTACCACAAAGGAATTAAGTTGTAATATTACTAAGTTGCCATTAAATTTCCTGAACTCAAAAGTCAAGTACAATATGTTCACAATGGAATCTGTAATTAGAAATTATTCTTATGAATAATTAAAAGAGATCTTACATTTCAAATAAATTGAGCAAATATCATTAACCTTAGAAAAAAGGCAATAGATGGATTTGATCACTAGGAGGAACACATAAAAGACAACACACCAGAAAACCCAAACTATTAAGATCAAAAGTCATCTTTTTAAATGGACACATAGATTACAAAATGAATGTCTTTTAAATATACATATATAAGGAATTTTATGTTAATCAAGTAATTATAAACATTAAAGACACAACTTTGGTTTCCAGAAAATTGTAAGAAAATGCTATATTGTGTCATTTGTACAGAATCTGACCATTTAAAGGCAAAAGAAAGGTTAAAAATGGTAATGATCAGAAAAGTGACTATAATTCATAATTTCCCCCTCTTTAAAAAAGTCAATATTTTGCTTACTCTTTTAGAAAACTATAAAAGAATCCAACAGCTGTCAGTAAAAAAAAAAAAAAAAAAAAAAATCTAATTCCAGGAGAGGGGAAAGGAGGAGTTGAAATCAAGCTGTATTCTATCTACTCCAGTTGTGTATATCAAACATCACAAACAAAAATTATAGTGCTAAATTAGCTAGTCGATTCCCTATGGAAACTGTGAGAAAGAATACAGCCTGGAATTCCAGACTTAATTTAAAACTACAGTTAGGAGAATAGCAACTCACTATTCATTATTGAGAATTTGTATAAATTACAACTAGTGTTAAATGGCACTTTTAATATGGCTTTTCTGACCATACCCATAATTTTTTAAATCTACATAAACATATATGCAATCAAAATGTCACTTCACACAAAGACAAAAGTCTAATCACACAGCATTCAATTTCTCACATGTGCAGAACTTTAAAAATACTACTGGGAAGCCATTTTAATTTAAGATGGAAATCACTGGTTTAAATTGTAGGATAGAGTAGATGGAAAGGGAACACTACATTAGAAGTGTTCTAGTTCCAGCTCTTCCATTAATCTCCTGTGTGGCTTTAGACAGATCACTTAGTCTTCTGTGCCTCGTTGTCTTCCTCTGTAGAAGGAATATGCTCAATATCCCTTCATTTGACCATAACCATCAAACGTAAAAACTCCTTGAAGAATACTGGATTATCAAGTTCATGTCAGGTTATTACTATTTCTGTCATGTCTGACACCATTACTTATCAATCTTCTAGATTTTAGCAAATGAAGTCAACAATGAAAAGGCACATGTGAGTCAAAGAAAAAGCAGATAAAACAGAAGAAGGCCAAGAAAACATTTTAAAAAAACCAGAAGAAAGCATTCTCCTACAGACACAGGGGACTTACGTCCTGCAATTGGGGGGCGTTGAAGACTGCACAAGATGACAACTGAAAAGACTGAATCATGACCTGAGCAACACCCTGTGGAGAATACAATGCACCTCCTAGGTGAGAATATATCTGAATGGCTTTTTGCAAATGGAAAGACTAATTATACAAATACTGAGTTTCCTGCGGCCTACAAGAAGTCACTTAAGAGAGTAAAATGAAGGATTTGAACTAGATCTGTAGTTTCCAAACTAGTTAGCTGCTGTTGGTTTCCAGTCAGTAGAACCCCCTCTGAAAAACTAAGAAAACATCGCAGTTTTAAAACATAAAAATGGTGCTACTTTGGCTGAAGTAGAAGCCAGCAACACTCGGAACACCTGAGAATACAATTTGAAAATCTACTGGACTTAACGATCACATACATTCTAGCTCCATGACTCTATAGTTGGTATTTATGAGGTGTTTTTTGTTTTTTTAAGTTTAAAATGAATTCTAGAGTTATCAAGTTTAAGCACCTTCATCAAAAGCAGCAACCAAATACTTTTGAAATTGGTACAGCAGTCTTATTAAATTGAGTATTATTCTCTTCGTATTTATTCAAAACATATTCAACAAGAGTTTGATATGTTACCTGTTTTAATTAAAACATATATTTCTTTAAAGTCAAGACCATATTGTTGTTGTTGTTGCTGTTGTTAAGTGCCGACCCATAGCAACCCTGTAGAGGGTTTCCAAGGAGCAGCTGGTGAGCTTAAACCGCAGACCTTACGGTTCAAACCGACTTTGCAGTCCAGCACATTACTGGTTTAAAATCCACATTATCCAAAAGTAAGTGGGATCATCAACGATTTCTTTCCTCTTCACCTCTATATAATAAGGCATGGCCACCAACCACTGGGTCAAGCTGATAAAGAGCTGAGAGCAGGTATGCAGAAGGGCGCTTATTAAGTATCATGAGAGGGAGCATTGTATGACAGATCTAGTGCACGAAGTGTGAAACTAAACTTGCCTGGATGCAAATCCTCTACCCCTACCCAGAGATGTGACCTGAGAGTCATGCAACCTTTCTGTGCTTTACCATCCTCACCTGTAAAACAGAGATAGTAAGAGTAATTGTCTCAACATAAGCAGAAGCACATTCCTCATGCTTTATCCTCATCTAAGAGATGACAGCAGGGTGGGGTGGGGAGTGGGGTAGTGGGGAGAGTGGAACTGCAATAAAAGCTTGTGCCTGCCTCCAGAGATTTTCAAATCATTTTTCATGCCACACTAAGTCGTTCTGAAGGAGGCATGGGAGAGTGGACAAGTACTCTTACTGGTGGAGTGTTGGTGTGGCACTGTAGGATAAGAACTGAACTGAACTTGGAAATCCTGTACAAGGATGTTATGAGTTGGAACCGGCTGGACAGCTCTCAACAACAACCCCCAGTGGTGTCACTTTGTAGACTTCAGTAAAACCACTGACAAGTTCTGTGGGCTTGTTTTCTTTCAAACTTTAATTCTTACATGTTAACATTTTTTTTTGCTTAAGAGTCACACAAGAAAGATGGGAGAAAACTGTTATCTTCTCAATAGTTCTGCAAATTTTTAGGCAGAAAAATGACAGATGCCTAGAGTTTACCTCATGTTTAATTAAAATCAGTATTTCTCTTAAAAAAAAAAAAACAGGTAACTGTCTCATGTTTGTTGTGAGCTGATGAATATATATATATATACACATGTAAAGCATTTAGATCAGTACTTAACACATAGCAAATATAGTTTATTACTATCACCTTAAATCAACAATCCTCTTACTGGAACAAGATAAAAAATTTTTATTGATTCATGGAAGTAAAAATAAAACCTAATTTTATTCAAATAAACCCATTTTATTAAAATTCAAAATTACATTTTCCATATTTTTCTTAAGCATTAAAAATATCCTTCCATCTGAAATGATGGAGACGAGTAAAGGGAAATTAAAATAATATTCTTACTTGGCAAATTTTATTTTTAATAGCAATCCACTTGACATAGCTCCCAATAGTTTTTGTTGTTTCTTTGTTTAAATGGGTCTATCTTGATGTGGCAGTATAGGATAAATACTGGATTACCAACCCCAAGGTCGGTGGTTTCAAATCCATCAGCCACTCCTCAGGAATTCTACACAAGGTCTCGAAGAGTCAGAACTGACTCAACGGCTCTTAACAACACCATGAAATCCAAAAGTCTAAGAAATACTTTTTAAATCACATAAAATCACTTTATAAAGATAATTCAAAGTAACAATACATAATCCATATTTTTTCTTTCTTTCACTAACATATTAACTAAAAATTGAGCTTGCTTCTCTATCTTTAATTCTAGGCTGAGTGCAAATTTATTTAAAAGATTTACACTTCTTAATATAAAAGACTTTGTTAAAAACTTGTGAAATAGTTCAAAAGATTTGTTGAAAATAATTTCATCTAGTTTTATATATAATTTACTCATCTTTATTACCCTTATCATAACCTAGAATCAATTAGTTCATTCTACACAGTCTATTCTTTTACTGCTAGATTTTTAATATTTCTGAATAAAAATAATAGAAAACACTGAATATTTAAAACTTGGCTTTAGAATTTTTAAATAATCAAGTTTAAGAGTGAAAATATTTGATCTACTATTTAAGGTTACCTTTTACCACTCTGAACTTAATAGGAATTAATACCTTTTACTAAGTATTCTTTTCATATGCACAAAGCTTATAGACTCACCCTCTATCTGTTCTAAAAGCCTTCTATCAAACACTGGCATTACTGCTTAAAAATACAAGCTCCCATGATATTAATACCTGATAACAGAAGATTATACATTAACATGTTTATTTCATCTGGAGTCAGCTTCCCAAACATTGCACTGAATTTCCTATTAGTAACTTCCATGTCACCATTAGTGTGGATTTAGTACTACATAAAGAGTGTCCTGGGTTCCTCTGAATGGGAAGAAGTCATAATCACATATCCAATGCAGTTAACAATTTCCCTTTCAATCATGTTATTGAGCTGTGAGAACAATGCCGCTTTCTGTTTTTAGTAGCATTAAGCTGCTGCTGTTACCTGAGCATGCTGGCTTTGTGCAAGCTCCTCTTTCCTGCGTTTCATGAGCTCTTTTCTCAGCTCTTTGGGTGCTTTCTCCACTTCATTTACAACCTACAGTGTATAAGCATGCAGGAGGTGGGGAAATAATACTTTCTCCACAGCAAGCATTTATGTGAGCAGACAAGCTACAAGTCAAATTATTAAAGTTGTTAAAAAGTTCTTTAAACATGCATTAGCATAGGTGTTAGTTTGGAGAAAAAGAATGAAAGGACAGAAGATGCTTGATCTCAGCGCAGGAAGAGACATAACACCATATCAAGGTTACTTAATTGCTTAATTATCCCTATTGATCATTTTCTCTCTTAAAGGTCCAAAGACAATCAGTGAAGAATTATTTGCAACATTGATGCTGAACTAAATGTGATAAACTCAACTGACTTTTTTGAAAGACCATAAAATGACAAATGTATCTATTGACACAGTTTGAAAAATTGAACATAAGCTAACGTCACTTACAAAAGTGTAAAATTTCTTAAGTGATTTGATAATATTACCAAAGAAATAACTAAAATGAAATCCACTTCATGGGGCCAAAAAAATAGAAGAAATTACAAGGAAGAAATTAATGAATACAAAGTTAATTTGTTTTTCATAAAACACACCATTTTTTACACAGTGTGATAAAAATGAACATACATGATTTTGTGTAAGATAATGTTTTTCTCTACTGGAAATTTAAGCAAGTTTCATTGTCAACTTTTAACTTGGTAATATAAACACTCCTAAGAATATGTTTAATAAGCTGTGACTTAGGAGCACTGTGGATCTGTAGGCTAAACACTGAAGTGCTAACCACAAGGTCAGCAGTACAGGCCCACTAGCTTCTCTCCTCAAGGAAAAGATGAGGCTTTCTGCTCCTATAAAGGTTATAAGCCTCAGAAACCTATACAAGGTTGCTATGAGTTGGAAACAGCTTGATAGCACTTTACAACAATAAAGCTGTGACTTACTATGCTATATGAAGTACAGATAAAGTATATTTTAGAGCACCTCTTTAATCAATTCAAAACCCTAAATAGATATGAATTCTAACAACAGATCTGCAGTAAATACGACTATAAAAGCAATCATGTGATTACAAGTAGAAGCACCAAAAGACACCATATTCCAAATCACCACATGCTACTGATGGGCCATAGAAGAGACTGGTTTAAGATTTACCACCGTGTATTTAAAATTTCCCACCAATAACCATTCATGAAACCAAAGCACCATTAAAAGGAAGAAACTCCCCAAATGCAAGAAGTTTAGTGATAAGAAAAAAAAAAAAAAATTTTAATGTGTAATTATGATCTCAAACACGTTCACTTGTTAAAACTCTATTACAAAATGAAAACAATAGATTTTCATATATTTATGATTAGACCATTATTTACCCATACATTTTGTTTAATCTAGCATAAAGAATAACCTCTTTATAAAAACTACCCATGGTTTTAACAAAGTGACATGCAATCCCAGAAAAATTACACATCATAATATATAAAGCATTTCTGTACAAAACATTCTGCTTAAAGAAACTATAAAATGCAATGCATTCTTTATTGTTAAACAGATTCTTAAGATTTATTAATACGATGTTAAAATTTCATCATAATTTAAAAGTGAAATTCAATAATTACGAGTATTTATGATATATAACACAAGTGAAAGTGCATTTATTAGCTCAGTTGATATTTTTTGTTCCAACCCTAACAGAATTGGTAATAATTACTGTCCCTGGAATCTTACATATCATAAAAAGGTAAATCCTCTTCCTATACTGATGGTATAGAATAAATCATTCTCTCTGATGATTGTCTATAATGTAAAGCTCTGTTATTTTCACTTTCATTTAGGAACAAAAAGACACACTAATATTTAAATCTCCCTCTGAATCAATGACAACCTTTCATAGTAAATATCATTATAAATTCATTCTGTAACAATACAGAACAGTTTCAGTAAAAACTAAAAAAACTTAAAACCAATGACCTTACTAATATTTCTACTTAGGGCTCTTCAAAACAGCCCACAATCTGATGAACTTCTAGGTATTTTTGAAATTTCTGATTACTCAGTTTTTGTTTTGGCAGAATGTTCAAGAAAGACAAATAACTAATCAAGAGAAAAATTGTTAAAAATGTGAATTAAAGATGACAAATAAAAAGTGAGGAAACTATTTAGTACTGCCACCTTCAAAATCAATGTAGTTAAGTTTTCTTCTAAAAATATTTCAACAGAAGGCTTTAACTATAGCATGAATAAAGGAAAAGTGGTAGAGTGCAGAAAGTTAAATTAGACACAATGTGAAGATTTGGTTCAAGGTCTATCTGGGCCCTTACTGGTGCTCTGTGAGGCTGAGCAAGCCCTTAAACCTCTCTGACTCCAGTGTTCTTGGAAATAAAATGGTGCTACTGCCAGGCCTTACTACCACCATATAAGACAGCTGGGAAGACTGAAGACAATAACAGATACTCCTAAATGTGCATAAAATAGCTCTAATAATTAAAATCAGTAGTTATACTTACCTCCTTCTTTCGGTTCTTTAGCATATTCTGAAATTTGGACAGCTCTTTCTCCTGTTCTCCTTTAATGCGTTTGGCTTCTTCTCGTAAACGATTTGTGTGTTCTTGTTCTAGACGTTCAATAGTCTGTTTCTGCTGTTTTTCTAGATTCTCAATTTCTTGGTCATATTGTCGCTTTTTACTCTGTAAAACAATGTAACCCAAGATCATTTCATATTTTAATTCACTAAACATATTAACTAAAAACATGTAACCAGCATTTAAATTTAGTGATGTGATAAAATCTTCACAATACTGAAGTCATCAAATTTAATTCCTCACTACTTCGGTCAAAATTCACTAAATATGCTATGAAATTCTTCAAAAAGATGAACAGTTAATTTGCTTCTAACATGGAAAGTATTTTTTCTGTTACAGAACTAACAAAATACTAAAATATTTCAGGTAATCCAGAAAAATTTCTGGTACAATGAAGTATTAAGTAGATGAGAAAATGTCAATATTTATTCAATAAAATTTTTGATTACGCAAGGCCTTACTTGAAGTCTATTTTAATAATATAGCATTACTTGTCATTTTCAGGTCTATTCTTACTAATTAAGATTCTTAAAATAAACATTCCATTTCACTGAAACAAATCTTTTTAGAATTATAAATCTATTCTTTCAACAGAAAATCCTACTTATTATATAATAGTAACACTGAAATCTTTGATTTAGGTACAGTTAATTAAGTATTTGGAAAGAGTCATTTCTTAAAAATAATGAAAGTTAAAAATTAAACATTTTGGAGAGAAAAAAGTGTGACTACGGCTTTGGAAAACAGATTGTAAGTATTGTAAAAATATTCAATGAGAACATAAGTAAATTATGTCCTTAGGGACTGAGGTAGTGGTGGTGGTGGTGTGCCTAGGAGTCGGTTCTGACTCATAGCGACCCTGCACAGGGTTTCTGAGGCTGTAAATCTTTATGGAAGCAAAAAGCTTCACCTTTCTCCCATGAAACAGCTGGTAGTTTTGAACTGCTGACCTTGAGGTTAGCAGCCCAACTTGTAACCACTACGTTACCAGAGCTACTTAGGATCTGAGTTATGGTCCAATAAATGTAATAAACAATGCCAAATTTAGCACAAAACTTACTATTTATAATTTTAAGTACAGCAAAACAAACACTGATTTTCAATTAAAATGATCAGAATTTTAAATCACAATGTTACTCTTCTTACATCTTTGGACAAGACCAAAACTGAAGGGGTTCAGTAGCAATTACACTAGACAAATAAGGACTATTTTCTCAAGCCGCTGTTGAAGGGAAGTAATTAGTGACAGGAAGACTGGGATGGAAGATTCTTTCAAGTCAAAAGAGCAACAACAACAAAGGCATCCAGACCACCAAAGAGATAAAGGCTAGCAATATGTCAGAAAGCCAAAAGATCTAAAGAATCAGAGAATACATTCTAAATCCTGCTAGCCTTTTTGTTAATTTCTTTTTTTAAGCACTAGACTACATTATTAACAAAAGGCTACAAAAGTTTAAGACTTTACCATCATTTCTTGCTCAAAGCGCCGGAAAATTTGTTCTCGTTGTTGCTGCAGTTTATTATTGAGCTGCTGTTGTGCTCTTTGCTCTTCTTTTTGAAGAAATCTTAATTCCCGAAGTTCCTGACGTCTGATAAGATACAACAGTAATGATAAGGAAGATAGCAAATATTACCTTTGAAGTAATTTTTAAACTAACACATTTTTTTGTTTCAAGCAGAAAAGTATTAAAAGAAAAATGCAAAATGAGCCAGGAATTTACCCTGGTGTCTCTAGTCTTCAGACTTGTAAAGTCCCCAAAACAGTTCTAATTATGTTGTTACTCTACTCACCTAAGAAACCTTAATTCTTCAGTTTTGGAATCACTATCTGTAACTATCTTTGATGTTGTTACACTCACTTCTACACCATCAACAACAAATTTGCGTGTTTTCTTCAATGTTTTCTTTTGTCTTCTTGTTTCCTGAGTGAGATTTTATTTTAGTTAGTCTTTATAAGCACTACTGGAGTGAAAAAAACACACATCTTTTAACAGCGATGACAACTATGACAATTACCCGTATAAAATGTGACTATAAAGCAGTAGTGATCATCTATGGAGGAGGCACACAAGTGCAGTGGCTCTGCAGAATAAGGACTAAAAGTTGGCAGTTTGAGCACACCAGCTGCTCCTTGGGAGAAAGATGAGGCTTCTGCTTCTGCAGATTTATAGCCTCAGAAACCCTAGAGTTGCTATGAGTTAGAACCGACTCAATGGTAGTTAACAACATGGAAGAACCCTGGTGGCAAATGGTTAGGCAAACCTAAAGGTTGATGATATAAATCCATCTAAGGAGCTCTGGTAGCGTAGTGGTTACGAATTGGGCTGCGAACCTCAATGTCAGCAGTTCGAAACTCCCAGTTGCTCTGCGGGAGAAAGATGAGGCATTCTGCTCCCGTAAAGATTTACAGCCTCGGAAACGACTCCACAGCACACAGCCACTATAGCCACAGTGGCTCCATAGCTTAGTGGTTACAAATCAGGCTGTGAACCACAAGGTCAGTAGTTCAAAACTACCAGCTGCTCCGCAGGATAAAGATGAGGCTTTCTGCTCCCATAAAGATTTACAGCCTCGGAAACCCTGTACAGAGTCGCTATGAGTCGGAATCGACTCAACGACACATAACAACAACAGTGGCTCACAACGGCACATAACAACAACAGTGGCTCCATGGGAAAAAGATCTGGGGGTCTGCTTCCAGAAAGATTACAGCCAAGAAAACGCTGAGCAGTTCTACTCTGTCATACAGGGCCACTGAGTTGGGACTGGCTTAACAACATCCAGCCACAACTCAGCAGTGGGACCAATTAGGTCACCTTAAGCCGTCTCCCTTACACAATTTTATGTTAATGTAATCATATAAAACGTTCAAAGAATTATCCATTCTGAAGATGCTCACACATTTACATGTGTTACTGTCATCGTTAAGCGCCAAGTCGATTCCGACGCACAGCGACCATGAACAGGGTTTCCTAGGATTAGCTGGTGTGTTTGAAGTCTGGTGCTTATCAGACAAGGCCACACCAGGACTTCAGCTTTTACTATACCACATGATAATTAGGAAGAGTGGTAATGAGAAATTCATACAAATGACTAATTAGTATAATTTTTACATGATAACCACTTTTCTTCCTCTTTTCACTTTGTAAATTCTCACTCTGCTGTCCACAGTTTCTGAATCACCAACAAAAATACTTTAAACAAATTCCTGGAGTTCAACCCTTAAAGAACCAAATCAGAAATCTGTAGGTATCTGGAAATCTGGATTTTGAAAAGTAAGATAAATTTTAAACACTGAGAAGATTAGGAATCAATAATCTACTTAACTGTAGAATAAGCACTGGACCGCAAGGTCAGTTTGAACTGCAAGGTCGGCGGTTCAAATTCACCAGCTGCTCCTTGGAAACCCTATACTGGGTAACTATGAGTCAGAACAGACTCGATGGCACTTCACAACAACAAGTATCAATGGCCCTCCTTCACCTCTAGTAACGTTAGAGTTACGAGACAGACTGCACCTCTACTGTGTTCCAAAACCACCAAAGCCCCTACTTGTTGCTGGTGTTAAGTGCTGTCAAATCAGTTCTGATTCACAGCGATCCTGTACAGGGTTTCCAAGGTGTGGCAGGTGGATTTGAATGGTCACACCTGTGGTTAGCAGTCCAGTGCTGATCCTACAGCACCACACCAGGACTCCACATCTTGGTATGCAGGCAGTTATACCAAAATTGGAGATAGTTGCTTGTTTTGCTAAGGGTGCAAAAATGGAAAGTGATAAATTCAAAATACACTAGAATTTTAGTCTGTCCCTTTCACACCTTCCAATTACCTTTCTGCAACCTCCTATTGTTCTATTCTCCAGACTCAGTATCCTCATGCTCTCTCCCTAAGCTCTGTGGTACACTATACACACTTACTCTAAAGTCTAAAGTTGGCATGTTCCAAAAAACAGATCTACCTACGTTGGGGTAGCACTGTGAGCTAAAGCCTGGCTGTTCAAACTCATCAGTCGCTCCTCAGAAACCCTATACAGTCACTCTGATTCAGAACCAACTCAATGGCACTAACAGCAACACCTCCCCCTACCTTGCAAACTTTCCATTTCTTCAGTAAAAACATCCATGATTAATATTTCCTTAAGTATTTACATTTTAAAAGGCTATTTAAGTATAGGGTTGCTAAGCATGAAGGCCCCACTTAAAAATTCAAATATTTCATCCAGAATCTCTTTCTTTGGTTCTTTTAAAGTCATTCTTCCACAGGCCTTAAGAATTTTATAAAGTTTAACACAACACTGAGTTAGGATTGTTCTAGTTTTAAGACATCAGTTCACATAAATTCTAAATTGCCAAAATGGCAAAGCAAAAACCACCCTTGTAAACAAGGACCCACGTACACTTACTTGTAAAGACATTGACCCACTGTCTTTAGTTTTGCTTAGGAAACTAGAGATGGATAAATTCAAGTCAATGCTGCTGTTATCTGCAGTGGAACCAGTTCCTGAATCAGTATCATTTTCCTTTTGATTCTCAGATTCTGGTAGCAACACGGGTTCAGTTTTTGATAAAGCACCAATTTCTTCATTATTTTCTGCATCTTCAGAGTTGACATTAATGCTAGGTACTGAAACAGGTTGAGGCTCATTAGCCTGTGAAGTAGCAGTAACTTGAGGTTCTGTTTGAATCGGCACTTCACATGGAATCTCTTTTTGTTTTCTATCTATGTGAGTAGTGGCTTTATGAGCATCCCCAGTTTCATTTCCTAAAGTTTTCTGATCAATATGAATCATTGCACTTCCGACCTCTATTTCTTCAATGCTACCTGATTCAGTAATTTCCTCAATTTCACTCACCCCTGATTCCTCATTGGTCTCTATTATGTTCTCTGAACTGTTGACTAATGGTTCCTTCTTTTTATCTTCTAAAGATTTTTGATCTGTCTTACTAGTTTCACATGTTTCTTTAAAAGGAACCTCCTCAGCACCATCAGCCTCAGGGCCCTTCTTGGGCATACTTATTAATTTCTGGTCTGTTTCAAACACTTCACCATCATTTCCGGGAGCAACTTCAGCTTTGTTTTCAACAGTCTTCTGAAAGACATTTACTATCTCATTTGTTCCTACCACACTGCTAATATCACTGATCATTTTTTGAGTTTTGTCATCTTTTCCCAATTTATCTTCCTTTGTAAGCTTAACTTCATTGTCTACTGCTTGAATTTCTGCTTCTTTTTCTCCTGTCTCTTGAGAAACTAAATCCATTGTTTGAAGAGTTGTATCTTTAATTTCTTTAGATTTTATAAGATTATTTTCAAATGTTGATTTTTCCTGATCTCTTTCTTCCTCAGGTTTCAGATTATGTTCAGTATTTGTTTCTAAAGTTAAGACTACATTATTTTCTTTTCCTCTAGTGACTGACTTGAGATCCATGGTTTCTTGGTCTTCTGTGTCAGGCAGATTTTCAACCTTGGGTCTCTTTGCTTCTTTCCCATTCTCCTCAATTAGTACTGCTCTATTTTGGAGTCCCGCCATAGCTTCTGAAGGACCATCATTAATAAGTTCATCAATACCCTCCACTGCTTTTTTAGATTCATCAGTGGTGGGTTTTTCATCATCAACTTTTCTGCCTAATTTATCTTCAACAGTATTACGTTCTGTTTTTTCAGAGACAGATCCCAAAATACATGTATTTTGTGAAAGTTTATCCTCCTCAGAGCTGGCAATACTAAGGTCAGATGAGGCACGTTTACTTGCAGGTATTGGCTGAAAAAGAGTTCAGTAAATAAAAAGTGATTAATAAATAGTCACTGGATAACAATTAGATACACATATTTTTTTTCAGTGTGAAATCAACTCTGTTGTTGTTGTTAAGTGCCGTTAAGTCGGTTCCGACCCATAGCGACCCTGTACAGGGTTTCCGAGGGTGTAAATCTTTACGGGAGTAGAAAGCCTCATCTTTCTCCCGCGGAGCGGCTGGTAGTTTCAAACCACTGACCTTAAGGTTCGCAGCCCAATTCGTAACCACTACGCTACCAACTCTAGACAGTAAAAAATTCAACATTCTAAATTTATTTATATACGTATATATACATAAATGTACGTATGTGTAGGAGTCCTGGTGTGGCGCTGTAGGTTAATGCGCCAGACTGCAAAGCCGTTTGAACTGTAAGGTCGGTGGTTCAAGCTCACCAGTCACTCCTAGGAAACCTTATAAAGGGTCACTATGGGTCAAAACTGACTCAATGGAACTTAACAACAACAATGTGTGTGTGTGTATATAAGTTGCTAAGTGCCACTGAGTCAGTTCTGACTTACAATGCCCCTATACAGGGTTTCTAAGGAGTGGGTTGGTGAATCTGAACTGCTCATCTTGTGGTTCTTATCCCAATGCTTATCCTATAGTGCCACATCAAGACTATATATATATATGAATAACAATGATTTATTTTGTTCAGTAAAAATTGCTAATGTTAGAAAAAGAATATAAAGAATTTTAAAAGTCTTCTTAAAATAAATAAGATGAAAATAGGTTGCAATAGGCAACCTTGGTACTAATCTTTTTACATTGCCATTCATCAAATTAATCCTTAGATCTGGGTACAATCCCTCTAAGCTGGAATCTACTCAACAGCAATGGGTTTTAGATTTTATTTTAACTGAAGAATAGTGGGTTCTATTTAGCAATTAATAGCAACAAAATACAAATTATGCTGTTTTCATTTTAAATCATTTGGATAATAAAATGCTTGTAAAAACATCCATAAGCGTATTTACATACATTTCTGTAGTTCAAATGTGTATTTCTGACAGATCATACCGAATTTAAATATGTCTATAACAGTTTATAAATTTTCCCTTAGCAAAAGTTTCTTTTATGTTCAATATTAATTTTTATAAATGAATAATTTCACATAACACATTTTATGCTTAAATAAACTTTCAAAGTAAATAGTATCTCATATTAAAAAGAGTACATATACACAACCTTGGAACACCAGTGATCTATACGTATATACATGGATTGAGACATAGGGTAAATGGGTAAAGGTAGGGAAAAAAAATGTTTGACTGTCTTGTGGATATTGGTTTTTCCTGCCTTCTATTGTAAAATAGACATTCAAATGTGACAGTAATGAATACTGGCAATTATGATTACAGAAAGCATGTAAGCCCTTCTTCAGCTTCTAACTGATTGGATTTGCTAAAAGGGGAGTTAGAATTTGCTCAAGGAACTAAGCTTCTTGTTAAGTTTTGTAGAGTATGGGGCCTTAAGTGGAATCCAGAGGGTCTCACCCAAAATCTTCTGAGCTGGTGCATTCCCACTTGAAAATATATGCATACCAACCCAGAACTGATGATTCTTATTGAAAGAAAGAGTGGAAGAAAAAAAAGAGGACTAGTTGGCTGTTTGAATTTCAAACAAGCTGTTTGCTTTGGAAACATCAAGGTAAAAAAAATCAGCCCATCAGGGAAATCCCCCTTCTAGGACTGAAACTTAAAGAGAACCCCCGCAAGCACTCTAGTATGCTTGTCGATGAGTGGAAGTGAAGGCAATGTAGCAATGAAGACATGGACTGAGTTTGGCCATGTTCCAATGACACCCACTGACCTCGAGATGACAGACAGAAGAGGAAGGGTTGGCTGCTCAGAAGTTTAGGGAGATGTGTGAACTCCTGAGCCCATGGGCACTGACCTAGCCCCGGGGGGCCAGGGCTGACATTGAAATGGTCAGCTTGTCTGAAGTGCAAGGATGTGTGTGTGAACTCCCAAACTTGCAGCTAGTACCCATTTGGATGGCTAGCATATCAGAAGTCAACCAGATGAAAATAAATGATGTTTGATGCTGTCAACAAGTATAAATTGCTACAATTTGATGAACTAGACTTTTGCACATGGATGCAGTTGCTCAAAGTTCCAACCAGAATGGAAGAATTCTTCATTATCAAAGAACAAGCTTGTTTCCTCACTGTACTGGGTTGAAAGGGATGAGTAATCTAGACACTGGCTATCAAAAAATGGGGGAAGGACAAGATGCTATAAAGGCATGAAGTGGCTATCTTACAAGTTTTCATGAGTGTGTTTAGTTTCAGAATGAGGGGGGTGAGGTAGAATACCCACTGAATAGTTTTCCTCTTTTCCAGATGGATCTGGTGAAAGGGGGTGGAGGATGGTGGTGATAGCATTTTGTGATTCATCTGTGAGTAATTGTTAGCAGAATTAGTTGTGATTGGTACAACTATAATGCAGAAGATGTGTAACTAAAAAGGCGGAGTTGCTATTAAGTGCCGTAGAGTCAGTTCTGACCCACAGCAACCCTGCATAGGGTTTCTGAAGAGCAGCTGGCGAGCTTGAACCACCGACCTTGCGGTTCAAACTGACTTTGCACTTCAGCGCATTAACCCACAGCACCACACCAGGACTCCAAAAGGGGGAGTAATCTTTAACTTTATAAAGAGACGATCTCAGGACCGTCAAGAAGGAGTGCATGAATGGAGTGTGAGATCCCTACCTAGAAAAGCAGCAACAGCAGAGACCGTGGCAGATGTGGTGGCGTGGAGAGACAGAGCAGTTGCAGGCTCTTATTGGACTGAATAAGGCTGTGTGCCTGCAGACAGCAAGCTGGCTTGCAGAATGTAACCTTTGCACATATACATGACTATATAGATTTTATTTTTATATGTGTACATCAAGTATTTTTGCCTTGCTCATTTGTGAAATATAAGCTGTCAATAGGGAGCTGCAGGGGCAGTATAGGATGACTGTTGTTGTAGGGAAGGGACTGTAGTCACTGGGATGAGGCAGAGTGCATGTTTTTTTTTTAAAGTAAAATGTAAAGCTGATGATCTTGTCTGTGGACCTTCACTCAATTCACAATAAAAAGGTTTTTTTTTTTAATGTTCATGAGCAGCCATTTATGGTGCAGTTATTGGTCTCTCCCTATGGGGAGGAAAGAAGAGTGATGAAAATTGAAGACACCTGGAAACAATTCAACACTGACACTGAACCCAGAAGAACTAGATGGTGCACAGCTACCACTACCAACTGCATTGAAATGGATCACATCTGAAGGTTCTTGAAAGAAAATGTGCAACAAAACTCAAAATCATAAAAAAAAAGACTAGGCTTACTGGTTGGACAGAGACTAGTAGAACTCCTTGATCACAATTCAGGTCTGAGATGAGCTGACCTCCATGGCTCAATTTTCAGCCAAGCAATAGCTTCAACAGCAGCATTTACCCAAGGACAAAGTTCAGAAGAGTTGGAAAGGAGGAAGGAATGGAAACAAGAAACACAGGCAGGAAGTGGAGTAAATGACGCTATGTTGAGGGGATTATAAGCAATGAGATGAAATAATGTGTTTATAATTTGTCGAATATAAATGTGCATGACTTGATGATCTGCTCTCACTCAATTCACAATAAAAACTTTTTAAAAATCATACAGTTGATAAAACGTGAATTAAACAATTATTTAAGCAACTCTAAAAACTAAACGAAATTTTCTCTCTAAATACCAACCAGAGAATTTTCTGTTTCCTCATCATCATCTTCTTCTTTGCCATCTTCAACTTCTTCTGTTACTTCTGCCTTTGCTTCATCAATCAGTTCTCGGATTGGTTTGTTGGAATCAACAGTAACAAAGGGATGCTGTTGATCGTTAAAAACAGCACACTCAAGTAAGTTTCAAAGACATAAAATATACATTCTTAATGTGAAAACTCTATGGGGCAGTTCTGTTCTGTTCTATAGGGTCACTATAAATTGGAATCAACATGACAGCAATGAATTTGTTTTTGAATGTTATACAAATGTAAATATATAAGTAGGAAAAACATGGACAATTTCAGATAATGTTTCTTGGGAAAGGAGAGGGTTGAGTAGGGATAGAGGCTGCCTGCAACTATACCTGTACCTTTTTTTAAAAAAAGAATCTGAAGCAAATATATCCAAATGATAACATTCATTCAATCTAAGTAGTAGTTGATGTCGTTAAGGGCTGTCGCGTCAGTTCCAACTCATTACGGCCCTGTCAGTTCCAAAAAACAGCCGGTGGGTTTGAACTATTGGCCTTGTGGTCCTACAGTGCCATGCAGCAGGTCCATATATTTTTACTTATGCTTGAAAATTACACAATCTACCCCTGAAAGTCCAGCCTCATTTGGCAGTTAGTCATACAGTGGTGGATTTTTTGCATGTTGCAGTGATGCTGGAAACTATGCCAATGGGATTTTAGGAACAGCAGGGTCACCCCATGGTAGACAGTGTTCAGCAATCTCCCAGATTAAGACAGACTAGGAAAAAGGGCCTGACAACCTGCTTCTAAAAAAACTGGCCAGTGTACACCTTGTGAATAACAGTGGAGTATGGTCTGATACAGGGCCAGAAGATGACCTTCAGGTTGGGAGGCACTCAAACTTAGAAGAAACAGGGGAAACGTCCATTAATAAACTAGATCATGAAGTGTATGAGGTAGGACTCTAAAAAAATCAGAAGTTGTCAAAAATGAAATGTTTGAAGATAGATACCCAAGGCATTAGTGAGCTGAAACAGACTGATATTGGCTATTCCAAATCGGATAATCACATTATGTTGGAATGACAAACTGAAGAGGGATGGTGACATATGTTCAATGTCAAAAAGAAGATTTCCAGATCTATCCCGAAGCATACATTGTCAGTGATAGGATAATATCCACACTTCTATAAGGATGACCAGTTAATACACTCATTATACAAATTTATGCACCAATCACTATGCCAAAAATGGAAGATTTTTACAAACTTCTGCAGTCTGATATTGATCAAACATGCAATCAAGATATATTGATCATTCCTAGTGATTAGAACGTAAAAACTGGAAAAAAGAATCATCAATAGTCGGAAAGTATGCCCTTGGTGACAGAAATTAAGCCAGAGATTGCATGATAGAATTTTGCAAGGCCAATGAATGACCTATTTAATGGAAATACCTTTTTCAATAACATGAATAGTAACTATACACATGAATCTCACTGGATAGAATACACAGGAATTAAATCAACTACATCTATGGAAAAATACGATGAAGTATAGCTGAATATAACCAGTTAGCACAAAGACTGGGTCCAACTATGGAATAAACTATCAATTTCTCATAAGCAAGTTCAAGTTGAAGCTGAAGAGAATTAAAACAAGTCCACAAGAGCCAAAATATGATATTAAGTGTATTTAGAGATCATTTCAAAAACTGATTTGATGCACTGAACACTAATGACTGAAGACAAAATGAGTGGTAGGATGACATCAAGGGCACCGTACACAAAGGAAGCAAAAGACCATTAAAAAGGTCAAAATATATGGTTAGAAGAGACTCTGAAACTTGCTCTTAAACAAAGACTAGAGAAAGTGACTAGAAAAAATGATGAAGTAAAAATGGACAGAAAAACTCAAAGAGCTTCTCTAGAAGACAATGCATTCTATCAATATATGAAATGACCCGGAGTTAGAAAATCAAATTAACTTAGTATTTCTCAAACTGAAAGAACTAAAGAAAAATTCAAACCTCAGGTTACAATCCTAAAGTAGTCTAAGGATAAAATATTGAACAACACTATTCACTTGATGGCATGAACAGCAGCAGCAGCAGTACTGAACAATGCACGTCAATACTGCTGCTGTTGTTCTCAGATGCCATCACGTGAGCTCCACCTCATGGTGCCCTACACACAAAAGAATGAAACATTGCCAGGTCCTGTGCAGTCTTCCGAAAAGCAAACGTGTATCATCTGCATATTGCAGATGGTTAATGTGTCTTTCGCTTTAATGTTTAGAACTATATGGGCAAACCTTGCTTGCTGAAAGGAAAATGTGAAATACTTACTTATGAGGACCAAAGACCACAGTTTTCAGTATGGGTTGCACCTCAATAAAAACAAAACAACAACAAAAAAAAACCTCACCACTGGACCCATAAATAACATCAGGATAAATGGAGAAACGACTGAAGTTGTCAAAGATTTCATTTTGCTCAGATCCATAATC
>NW_006408521.1:31425284-31432643 GCF_000296735.1 Chrysochloris asiatica | reverse complement strand
CCAGAGATGATGACGTGGAGCGATGGAGCAGCTGGAGACTTTAGATCCAGAGAGGGAGAGCGACTGTGTGCTGAAGACCTGGGGGGTACGGGGGAAGGATTACATGGAGGGAATTGTAACCATGGCAATGAGACAATATACAACAGAATGAATGTAAAACTAATGTTCTACCATGTAAACTATCACATAATTCACATAAAACATTTAAGGGGAAAAAAAAAAGCACATGAAATTTGGACAGTGAATAAGGAAGACAGTAGAAGAACTGATGCATTCAAATTCTGGTATTGGAAAAAAATACTGAAAGTACCATGGACTACCAAAAGAACAAACAGATCTGTATCGGAAGAAGTACAACCAGAATACTCCTTAGAAGCCAGGATGGAAAGACTTCGTCTTTGATAATTCAACGTATCATCAGGAGGGACCAGTCCCTGGAGAATGACAACATACTAGGTAAAGAGGAGGGTCAGCAAAAAAAAGATACCCAATGAGATGGAATGGTACAGTGGCAGCGTAACAATGATTGTGAAGATGTAGTAGAACTGGACAAGTGTTTGGTTCTGTTGAGTCAAAACCAACTCAACAGCACCTAACAACCACAATAATGTGGGCAAAGAACTGAGTAACATCCAAAGAAGATGGAAAAATCTATACCAAAAAGAACTGGTCAATGTTCAGCTATTTCAGAAGACATGACCAAAACCCAATGGTGTTATGGAGGGAATGAGATGCACTGAAGGCACTGGAGAAAAACAAGGTTCCAGGAACTGACAGAACACCCATTGAAATGCTTCAACGATCTGACGCAACACTGGAGGTGCTCATTTGTCTATTCCAAGTAATTTGGAAGATAGTTACTTGGTGAACTGACTGAAACAGATGCATATTTGTGCCCACACTAAAGAAACGTGATACAACAGAATGTGGAAATTATCAACTATTATCATTACTATCACACATAAGCAAAATTTTAATGAAGATAATTCAAATATGGTTGCAGCAATACAAAGACAGGGAGCTTCCAGAAACTCAAGCCAGATTCAGAAGAGGATGTGAACAAAGGATATCATTGCTCACGTCAAATCGATCTTGGCTAAAAGCAGAGAATACCAGAGAGATGTTTACCTATACTTTATAGGCCATACAAAAGTATTTCACTGTGTAGATCATAGAGAATTATACACAGCACTGCAAGGAATGGGAATTCTGGGACATGTAATTATGCTTATGGGAAACCTGTAACAGAATAAGAGGCAGTCATTTGAACAGAACAAGGGAAACTGTGATTTTAAATTAGGAAAGGTATGTCAGGGTTGTGACTTTTCACCATATTTAGTCAACCTGTAAACGGAGCAAAAAAATCAGAGAAATTAGACTATATGAAGACAAATACAGCATCAAGAATGGAGGAAGACTCACTAATATAACCCACAATATGCAGCTAAAACAACCTTGCTTGCTGAAAACTAAAAGATTTCAAGCATTTACTAAAGAAGACTAAAGACTACAGGTCTTCAGTATGGATTACACCTCAAAATATAGAACTAAAATCTTTACAAGTAGACCTATAAGCAACACCATAATAAATGAAAAAAAGACTGAAGTTTTCCAGGATTTCATTTTATTTGGATCTACAAGCAAGGCCCATGAATGCAGCAGTCAAGAAATCAAGTGACATATTACACAGGGCAAACTTACTGCAAAAGTTCTCTTTAAAAATGTAAAAAGAGAACAAACAAGATGGTGAAAAGGATGGAAGTGCAGTGAGGAGCTCCATCAGCAACAAAATACGGGACCAAGCAGGCTCAGGGGATGGAACTCTGAACCACATATAAAGGAATATTTAAAAGCTTGGAAGCCTTACATCTAGGGGAATTTGTAGCAGAAGCAAGAAATCCATTGCTTTCTAATCCAAGATACTCAGCTGCTCCTGGAACTGCCAACTTGGGCGAGACCAAGCAGGGGAAGGATCACAGCAGCCACAGACACCGGACAAAAATGCAGAGATAAAAGTGTGGAGATTCTTTTTTTTTTTTTGGTATCTCTTCATTGGTCTCGTACTGTCGGCGCACCTCCATTCTGGTAACTAGAGAGGGGGTGCCTGAGCAAGTGGACACCCCATCCCCACCCTGGGAAGGTTTTACTACGCAAGCGCACAGATCTCCTCAAAATTTAAAGAGGCAGTTTCCACTTAAAACCAAATGGAAAAAAAAAAAACACAAAAAAAACCCAAATGGCCACAGCCAGCTCTTAACTGTTTATAACTATAAAAAATGCCTGAACGGGAATTGTGGAATAGGACAGGCAGACTAAATAGGAAATAGGCCGAAAATTAAATCCTGAGTTACGTCACAATGACCAACAGTGGCATCTTGAAATTTCTCAGGAAGAAGAGTGAAAAGGGAAGCCCATTTCCTGATCACATCTATCTGGAGGCAAACAGAAAGCATAAAAAATACCAAAATACACACCAATCTAAGTATTAAGACCACATGTAACTCCTGAATATGCCCAAAAAACAGAAGCAGATGACCATGTAAGCACATGTCCAGAAATGAGATAAAGTGACTGAGGCAAATGGGCTGGAAGTAGAGCTACACTCCATACTGGAAGATGGGAAGGCTTTGGAAATGCCTGAGAAGGAATCCAGAAAAATGATTATGAAATGTATCAACACACTATACAATGGAGTTGAGAAAAATAAGGAAGAAGTCAGGAAAGCATTATGGGAATAATCAAATAAGATTGATACAGCATTGGAAACAATTCAAAACCTACAGAAAGAAGTCCAAGTGATTAATAATAGAATATCAGACATGGACAATACACTGAAAGGGCAAAGGAGTAGAATTGAAGAGATAGAAGCCAGAACTAGTGAGCTACACGATAAATCTCTCAACACTACTAAGATAGAAGAGCAAACACAAAAAAGGATTAAAAAATCTGAAGAAGGCCTAAGATTCACGTTGGACAACATGAAGAGGAATAGCTTAAGAATTATCGGCATTTCGGAACAGGAACAATCACACAAGCCCACAGAGGAGATAGTTGCAGAGCTTTTGGAAGAAAATTTTCCTAACATCCTGAAAAGTAAAAAGCATTCCAAAAGCTCAATGAACCCCAGGAAGGATAGACCCTAAAAGACAATCACTAAAACATATTATAATCAAGCTCTCCAAAATCAAAGATAAGGACAGACTCCTGAAGACAGCTAGGGAAAAGAGAAGTGTAACATACAAAGGCAAGCAAAATCAGATTAAGCTCGGATCCCTCAACAGAAACCATGCAGGTAAGAAGGCAATGGGGAGACATATATAAAAACCCTGAAAGGAAAAAAAAACTGCCAACCAAGAATCCTCTACCCAGCATATCTGTCAGTCAAATACGATGGTATAATCAAAACATTCCAGGATAAACAGAAGCTAACGAATTTTGCCAAAGCCAACCCTAAAATGAAAAACATCATAAAGTGAGTTCTGTGAACTGAGAACCAAAAAGAACAAAAAACAACTATAGAATGACGTACATGGCAGCATCACACTGAACTCAATCGACAAATCGAAGAGTCAAGAACAGAATAAAATGATAAGAGCAGAGGATCTGGGAAGTCAGTGTATGATCAAAACAATTACAATGTAAAAGAAGGTAAACACAGAGGAACAGAGATCCAGGTGGCGGGAAGGTCAAGTAGATTACAGGATAAAATAGACTGTCTTAAATGGATGGAAGAATTAATGGAATATAAGGTAACCAAAACAATGGGGTTGAGGTGGGGGGTATAGTTCGGGTGTTGGAGAGGGCAGTACAAGAAGGGGGAGGAGACGGAAGACCAAGGTAAATAAGGGAACAGTGAGAAAGGTTTGCAAGTCCTAAGTGGTACAGAAGTAAATAGTGATGCATGCTCAACCTTGGAGGGTTGAGGGTTCTGGGATACAGGAATCTAGGTATAGCTTGAAGATGGTAAATAATACTAAAATCCTTGACTGCCTTATGAATATTAGTTTCTCTTGCCTACTATTGTAAAATAGACACTTGAGTGGGATATAAAGGACTGTTGGGAATCATGATTAGAGAAAACTTGTAAGCCCGTCTTCAGCCTATAACTGATTGGACTGCCTAAAAGGGGTTCTAGAACTTGCCCAGTGAAATAGGCCTCATGCAAAGCCTTTACAGAGTATAGAACCTTAGGTGGAATCCTGAGTCCCATCCAGAACCTTATGAGGTGGGACATTCCCACTAGCAAGGACAAGCAGACCAGCCTAGAACAGCTACAGTGACAGAAGATACATCTTCAAAGAAAGATCATCAGGAAAAACCCAAAACAAAAATGTCAGCATGACTGGCTACTACAAGAATAAGCAAGCTGTTCGCCAGGAAGACATCAAGGCTAGCAATCAAGTTCCTTCAGGACACACTCCCCTCTAAGACTGAAACTCAAAGGGAACACACAAACAAGCATGTAAGCTTGGTGGCGATCACATTGGTCTACGGGTGAGGAAGAGGAGGAAAGGCAGCAGTGAAGAAATGGGCTGAGTTCAACCACAGTCCATTGACTCCCGCTGACCTGGAGATAAGAAAGAGAAGAGGAAGGGCTGATTGGTCCAAAGTGTGGTGAGACCTGAGGACACTTGAGCTCATGGACAAGGACACTGTCACAGAGGGCTAGAGCTGAGGCTGAAGCATCCAGCTGATATGAAGTGAGGGAAGATGCACAAGAACACCCAAACTTGCAGAACTCGACTAGAGGAAGATTGCAAAAAAAAAAAAAAAATGTTTTTTTGATAAAGGAAACAATGGTAAATTGCTACAATTTGATGAACCTGACCTATACTCATGGAGGTAGTAACTCTAAATACCAACAAAGAGGGAAGGAGTCTTCACATCAAGTATCAATGCTATCCCCTCTCTACACAGGGTAGATAGGGATGGGCAACTTAGACACTGACTACCTAAGATGAGGGGGTGATAAAGGAATGAAGTGACTGGCTTAGAAGGTTTCAAGAGGGAGTTTAGTTTAAGAGTACGGGGGGGGAAAGAAAGAGTCCCCAAGGGATAGATTTCATCTTGTCTAGACGGGTCTGGTGAAAAGAGATGGGGATAAGATTCATATGATTCAATAGTGACTAACTGTGACTGTCACAATTGTAAAGGTAGAAGTTTTGTAACAAAAACAGGGGAGCTTCTGTGATGTTTCTGGACTGTAATCTTACAGTCCAGAAACAGAGGACCCTAGGACCATCGAGGGAGAAGCACAAAAGCAGAATGTAGGACCTTATCCAGAGAAGCAGATGCACCAGAGACAGAGGCAGTGTTGGGGTCACGGAAATGGGGAGTGGCTGAGGACTCCAGATTCATGGGAAGAGAGGGACTTATAGCTGGTGGCCAGGAGGCAGACTTGCAGAATGTGGCCTTTGGAGATGTAAATTATTATATATGCCTGAGTGGGTTTTTTTGTTTGTGTGGTTTTTTTTTTTAAAAAGCTAAAGTGGATAGAGAGAAATACTGTTAGCTGATGGTACATGGAGGGGGTTATAATCATTGTAATGAAACAAGGTGTATGATTTGTTAAATGTAAAACTGATGATATGCCCTTGTAAACTTTCACTCAATCCACGATAAAAAACCTCAACAAAAAAAAAGTAATTGTAAGTAAGGCTAGTAATTTCAGAGTATAAAATAAAGTTTTTTTTAGAAAGTAAACAGGAAAGACGTTAAATAGAATGATAACATGAGAAAGTTAACTTTTAACAGGAAAAAGAAAGTAGTTTTGCTTTCTAATTGAATGTCTGGTTACATCAGAATATGAAAGATAATAAAAGCTTGACAAGCACATAGCTACTTTAAAAAAAAAAAAGTGTTATAAAGCAAACATGTTAACTTGAAAACTAAAGTACAAAACAGTGATGCATGCTCAACCCTGGAACAACAGGGTTCTGGGATAAAGGGATCGAGGCAAAGTCTGAAGAGGAGAAATAATTCTAAGATGCTTGATTGTCTTATAAATATTTGTTTCCTTTGTCTACTACTATAAAATAGACACTAAGTGGGATAGAAAGGAATGTCAGGAAACAGGATTACCGAAAGTTTGTAAACCCGTCTTCAGCCTGTAACTGATTAGAATACCTAAAAGAGGTTCTCCAACTTACAAATAGGCCTCTTGCAGAGGTTTGCAGTGTATAGGGCCTTAGGTGGAATCCTGAGCCCCATCCAGCTGGGACATTCCCACCAAAAAAGGACAAGCAAACCAGTCTGGAACAGCTAGAGCAACAGAATATACATCTTCAAAGAAAGATAAGGAAAAACCCAAAAGTAAAATGGCAGTATGACTGGCTACTACAAGAATAAGCAAGTTGTTCACCGGGAAGCCATCAAGGCAAGCAATAAAGTTCTCTCAGGACAAACTCCGCTCTAAGACTGCAACAAAGGGAACACATGAATAGGCATGCAAGCTTGCTGACGAGCACACTGGTCTCACTGGTGAATGGAAGACAGGGGAAAGAAGCAATGAAGAAATGGGCTGAGTTCCGACCATATTCCATGGAATCCCAATGATCCAGAGATGAGGAAGGGCTGGTTGGTCCAAAGTATGGTGAGACCCTGGGGACACCATGGACAAGGACATAGCCACGAAGGGCTGGAGCTGAGAGTGAAGCTCCAGCTGATATGACGTGAAGGGAGATGCACAAGAACACCCAAACTTGCAGATAGGACCTAGCCTCGATGGCTTGATGATCAGAATTCAACTAGAGAAAGATCAAAGAACAAAACAAAACAAAAAAAAACTGAAGTACATTTGACTCAAGCCGTGGTGTTTTCAATTGCCTCATATGCAAGCAAAAGCTGGGCAGTGAATAAGGAAAACTACAGAAAAATCTATGCATTTCAGTTCTGGTGCTGATGAAACACATTGAATGTACCAAGGAATGCCAGAAAAATGAACAGATCTGTCCTGGAGGAAGTACAGCCAGAGTGCTCCTTAGCAGCAAGAATGTCACATATTTTGCAGATGTTATCAGGAGGAACCAGTTTCTAAAAGAGGACATAATACTTGAAAGGTAGAAAGTTTGCAAAAAAGAGGAAGATCGAGGAACAAACAAGATGGCGGATCAGGTGGACATATAGCAGAGAGCTCCGCCAACAACAACACAGAATACCCGAACAAGCCGGCTCAGGGGATGGTCCCAGAACTCTGAACCACATATAAAGGAATACTTAGAAGGTTGGAAGGCTCACAGCTGGGGGAATTAGTGGCAGAAGCAAGAAATCCATTGCTTTCTAGTCCGGGACGCTCGGCTGCTCCAGGAGCAGCCATCTTGGGTGAGAACACGTGGGGGAAAGATCGGAGCGGCCACAGAC
>NW_006408521.1:31401251-31421653 GCF_000296735.1 Chrysochloris asiatica | reverse complement strand
AACTGACATAGTGGCTGCAACAATGGGCTCAAACATTAGGAATGATTGTGAGGACGGCTCAGGACCAGCAGTGTTTTGTTCTGTTATACATAATCGTATACATAATCGTTGCTATGAATGACCCAATGGCACCTAACAAGAATTCTTGAAAATAAAATTCAAAGTTAAGCTTCAAGTCAGTATATTCATATTGCTGCTGTTGTTAAGTGCCTTTGAGTCAGTTTAGACTCAGAGTGACCCTGTACAGGGTTTCTAAGAAGTGACTGGTGGTTTCGAACCACTGACCTTATGGTTAGCAATCAAGTGCTTTTCCAACAGCACCCCACCAGGACCCCAGTGTATTCATAGTTCTTATAAAGCCATAACAATCTATTTAAATCCAGCCAAATCCTCAACAAATGAATTACAAAAATGATTTCGAGTTCTCTTTAAAGTATCCACAAACACCTATACAAAGACATTAAATTCTGTATCCTCTGAATTTAATTTTTTGTTCCAGAATAAGGCCTCAAATGTGAAGTAAGTAAAAGAATGATACCAAGTGTGTTCCAGAATTAAACTTGTTAAACACAGCAACATAATTTTTCTTTTCTTTCCCCACCTCAGAAACACATGAATGGTCAATATAAAACACATAATACAGGAGTTGCACAATAACTCAATCTAACAATAACTGCCTTAAGAGTTGTCATTCTATTTGTCCATAGGTGCTATTAACTGACAAATTTTTATTTCTAATATCACAGATCCTTCTATGAAACAAAATTAAACGTATCAAATCACACAAACACCATTTTTTTAAAAGTCAGCAATGTTTTACTGAGCACTTAATAGATGTAAAAATATTATTAAACACTGCCCTCAAAGTGCTGACATTCCAGCAACTGGATAGACAAGAGGAAAATACCTGACAGTATAAAAGCACTTAAGGAAACGGAATCGAAAAAGCCCAGGAGGAATGATTCACAGCTGAATGTTGTTCAACAACAGCAACACATGTGTTTGTGAGGTAACTGTTAACAACTGGAATGTATTTGAGTTTCCACAGAGAAAACTCAAATGGAAACAACACACTGACTAAGCCTGAAACTGCATCCTCTGTACAATGTGCTGTTCTCCTCTTACCTGCAATAGCTGAGACGTAGTCCACCTGGCATCCACATTCTTTTCCAAGCATTTCTTTAGGAAGTCCTTAAAATTTGAAGACCTTCAAAAATAAAATGTTAACAGTGACATTTATTTTACTTTCTTGTTATAAAAAATAAAACCCTAAATCAATTATGTAAGAGTATCAATTCATCATATGAAAATGAAGTAATGGGAATATTAAGATCTGATCATACTTGTTCATTTGTAAATACATGTTTGACATGCATGTAAATAGGTATATGTTGCTGCTGCTAGGCAGCTGTTGTTGCAAAGTGCCGTCGAGTCTATACTTACAGTCATTCAATTATAGTTATGTATTCACAGTGGTGTGGTGCTGTAGTAGTGACTGCTAAGCACAAGGATGGAGGTTCAAACCCAGTCACTCTTTGGAAACCCTCTACAGGATCGCTATAGGTCAGAACTGACTCTACAGCACTTAACAGTAAACAATAACATGTATTCACAAGTATGCCAAATCACAGTAATTCTTTTTTTATTTTAAATTAGTTGACATAGTTAAATCAGTTGACAAATTTAAGTCAATTACATATGCTTCTGTATCTAAGAGTACAGAAAGTACTCTTTGCATGCATAATTCAAGTCACTCATACTTTCAAAAATATGGGGAAACTTCATTATAAGCATTTGTCTGGTCTCTGAGTCTTGCAAACATAACAAAAACTAGCTTTCTAATTCATACAGTCTTTGTGCCTTGTACCTAGATTTAAATACCCTTGAAATTTTGGAGTAATAAAAACAAGCTTTACTGTTTTAAAAGTTTTTTTAGAATATTTTACCATCTTGAAGGCTGTGCCAATGTAGGGGGCTCAGATTTTGCTATTTTTAGCAACACTCGCATTGGATTTAATTCATGATGAGGTGGTTCTATCTCAGCCATTTCTATTAAAGTGACACCCAGGGACCAAACGTCAGCTTTGTAGTCATAGGGTCTGTCCTTAGATGTTTCACACATGACTACTTCAGGAGCCATCCTATAAAGAGAGGGAAACGAAAGTTAAGATAGTTAACTTATGATCAGCAATTGCAAATCACATAAAAGATAAATAGTATATTGAATTATGTAGACAAAATTAATAAATTATAATGATTGCTGACATGACAAATACTGTGATTCATAAAACTGAATACATACCAATAGGGTGTACCAATAAAGGAATCTCTCCTCTGAATTGTCCTTGTGTTTTTAGCTGATACTCCAAAATCCGCTTGAAATAAATAATCATACAACAACATTAATGACAGCTTGTAAGCACAGTTCACTGTATTCCACAAGGGGGAGGGTAGTGGGTCAAAGCATTTCAAGACTTTAGTAAGGCAATTCTATCATCTTAATTTCGGTCACCCTCTTGTCAAAAACAGCCCCCTCCAAAATATTTAGCAAAGAAAAGATCCCATCCTCAATGTAACTTCTTTATATATCACTAGATCACAAGTTCTTCCAAACTGGAAGAATTTTAAAAATGTATTTTGCCTTAAAATAATTCTCTACACAGTACTACTTCTCATGTGGTTTTCTTATCTGTATTTCACAATAAGGTTAAAAGCATATGTAGCATATGTAGTAGAAAACCTATTTAGACGTCATGACCGTGTAAAATGAATGAGTGGCCATAATCAATGGTATCAGCATGGCTTTTAAATATTTTGTCCTCTTAAGGGTGGTGGTTGTATGCCATCAAGTTGGTTCCAACTCACAGCAACCATGTATAGAGTTTCCCAAGCTGTAAATCTTTATGGGAATAGAAAGCCTCATCATTCTCCCTTGGCCTCTTAATATCCTTCTCAAATATACAAATTCCGATATCATCAGGTTTGGTTTGGTTTGGTTTCCAATACTGTTGTTGTTGTTAGGTGCCAGCAGAACTTAACACTGCCCGATCCTGGGCCAACCTCACTACTGCTGCCATGCTTGACTCCATCGATACTGCCACTTGGCCAATCCATCTCATTGGGGGTCTTCCTCTTTAGTACATGCACTTAAAAAGGGTGATAGTTTCCATAGATATGAAATTTCTGATCCAAAATCTACATCAAATTCTTATGATGTTATCATTTATTCCCTCAGTATTATAAATGAAATTTTTAAAAAGCCCCATCTTTATACTTACTTTGGGTCCTCTTTCAGATCTAAGGTTACTGTGTAAGTTTAGTTAGGGTACCATATTTATGAAGTCCCTGGGTAGTGCAAACAATTAGCATGCTCAGCTGCTAACCAAAAGGCTAAAAGTTCAAGTCCACCCAGAGGTGCTTCAGAAGAAAGACTTGGTGAGCTATTTTAAAAAAAAAGGACCACTAAAAATCCTGTAAAGCGCAGTTGCACTGACACACATGAGTTCAGGATAGACTTAACGTAACTGTAAAACCATATCTAGGACACAGTATAAAACCAGACATGCCAGGGAGAGGGAACACATTAGATGTGAGTTTTTGTGTTCCCTCTCCCTCCTATATCTGGTTTTATATGTTATAAATGAAAACATTCTGTAAAACCAAATTAGCAGTTCTACTCTAAATGCACTATAGTTTGGCTACATTGAAGTATTAAGGCTACATATAAAAATATAAGGGAATAAAATGTAACCAGTCTTTAAAAAGCATGACTTTTTAAAAATAAAAATCCATCTTTCTTACATTCTTTTTAAAAATCTCTTTATATTAGATGCCTATTATATTTAAGTATCTAGGAGTTAATGAATAATTATCCAATGGAGTGTTTTAAAATTTTAGCATGAGGTAATTTTCCATGTTTCTCATATTTGAATGTTAATCACAAAAAAGCAAATCACATATATATTGGAGGGATATCTCGGAGCACAAACCCAAATGTTTTATCTAAGGAATAAACTTACCCAATTTAATATCTCCATCTAAGGTAAAAAGAATGTTGCCCGCCTTTAGATCTCTGTGGATGATTTTATTATAATGTAGGTAGTTTAGTGCCTCTAAAGTCTGTTTGCAAACTACTTGTATTTGCGACTCAGTTAATGGCCTCTCAAGTTCTGTAAGGTAAAATAAACACATCTGAATTTTATTTACAGTTAAAATAGCTATAAAAATTATTTTCCTGACATGTTATACTCAACATTTCATTTTAGAGTTTTGTTAAAATTATCCAAGAACATAAACTATAATTAAACTGATTTAATTTATTGGACTTAATAATAGGCAACCCAACCCACTGCCATGAAGTTGCTTTCTGACTCGCAGCACCTTAAATAAGGTTCCAAGATTGCAAATCTTTCTAAGAGCAGAAAGCCTCATCTTTCTCCCACAGAGTGGCTGATGAGTTTTAAATCATTGCTTTATTAACCATGTTTTAAAATATACAGAATAAAAAGGTATTTACCAAGCATCACAGCATCCACTGCTCCACCTGCACAAAATTCAATGAGGATCTGCATAAAAATAAAAGAGCATGTGTCTAAAACATTGAGTTTGAGTATTTTGTTCCTTCAATTTAGCAATAAAGATAATAAAGGAATAGCTATCACATGAACATGAGCATTTTCTTTAAAAGTTATAAATTTTAATTAAAAGAGATTTAAGAAACTACAAAGAGTGAAAGTCTATGCATTTTTTTAAAGACTGTTTTTAGTATTCCTGCTTCTTGAAAATTATGTACAGTACAGATCACTTATATATGCATTTCATCATTGTAGATTTCATTACTTTCATTTATAAGGCAATTATTGTGATTTTAGTGATCAAAGATTCTAATTTAAGGAAAATATGTACATGTATACATATGCGTGTGTATATATATGTGTACATATTTATGTATATATAGATAGTTGCTGTTAAATGTCATCAAGTCAATTCTGGCTCATAACGACCCTGTAATAGGGTTTCTGAGGCTTTAAATCTTCTCAGGAGCAGAAAGCCTCATCTTTCTCCTTTGGATCAGCTGGCAGGCTCAACCCATGGACCTTGTGGTTCGAAGTCCAGTACAAAGTCTGCGGTTCAAATTCACCAGCCAATCCTTGGAAACCCTATACAGGGTTGCAAAGAGTCAGCACTTAACAACAAATACATATATATAAGTATGTGTATATGTAAACACACACACAAATACTTTTGATCCCAGCACAATTACCACTGCCCGATGAATGAACCTACCTAGTCCTCTCCTGTAGTTGGAATCGTACCATGGACCTCACTTTCTTAACCTTTATCACAGTTGTAACTTTATATTTACTTTGATTCTTTGTCTATATCTTCCACTAGGAATTTCCCTCAACGTTTTCCAAATTTGTATTTTGCAATGGTCCAAAATAAAGACCTTACCTATTTATTTCAATTGTCTGAAGTTTATTTTCATTATAGTCTCTGAAAACATTCTGTAGAAAAGGCACCATACTAATAGCTATAATTTTTAAAATATATTTTAATAAATGTATAGCTTCCTGTTCTTTTACCCTTTGTATCACAATACTATTTTTATAGGTGCTTATGAATATAAATTGCTAAGTCACTACATTATTAGAATAATAACTTAGAAGGTAGACCATTACTCATCCTATTGATAAGTACACAGGCTGATAAAGGTTAAGTGACTTTATTCAAACTGCTAACTGACAGATCCACAAATCTGTCTTTTGATTCCTTACATCACCTGCTCTTCTTTTCTCATATCACTTTGTAGCTTCCTTCCAGAAGAACAAAAGTTAAGACTACGTTTTTAAAAGCCCTCTTCATTATATTAAAGCTGGTACAGAACAAGTAACTAACTGGCTACTATATTGTTTATTAATGTTTCATTTCTATGTCTATTTACACCTAGTATTTTTGCAAAATGGAAAATATTTATTATCCATACAGCCTTAGCTACTGTATTATGTACTAAAAGTGGAACTGATATATAAGATTTCTATCAAGTATTTTATAGTTTATTAAATATTTATAAAATGTTTAGGCTAAAAATTATAAACAATTTGCAGGAAAACACACTAACTTTAGAAAATGTAAAAGTAAATGCTTAAATTTAAATTACAAACAAGAAAAAGCTACCTAACTTCACATTTTAGAATATTTAATTTTAAGCAAGTTCTATAATGAAACTGGCACAATCTGAAAAACAGATCTAAGTATCTTCTAAAGCTGAGATTAATGATCTGTTAATGACCCTCTTGTCAACAGATCAGCTCTCATTCAAGTAACATTAGTAGCTACAGAAGAGTTAAGACATAAAATAAGCTCACAACTCACAATGAACTCATCTACTCCTGCAGATCAAAAGAAAATGCTTACCCAAAGATTATTCTCGTAATAGAAGGCATCCAGGAGTTTGACAATATTTGGGTGATCACAAGATGCTAATATATCAATCTCAACCATGTAATCTTCAAGTTCTTCTTCAGATTTGGTGTCAATCACCTTTGCAGCTGCTAAAACATTGGTCTCTTTATTCTGAGCCTAAAAACATAAGTTTCGAAGTGTTACAATGAAAATGTAGACTTTATTTCTTTTTAAGTATAAACATGAATATCCCTAACATAGTATTAATTAATGCATGACATGCACTGTGCTAACTGTTTGACATACATTTTATGTTTAAATCACAGGAGTCCTGGTGTGGCTCTGTGGGATAAAGCATTGAACCGCAAGGTTGGTCTGAACCACAAGATTGATGGTTCAAACTCACCAGCTGCTCCTTAGAAACCCTATACAGGGTCACTATGAGTCAGAACCGACTCGAAGGCACTTAACAACAAGAAGTGTATTAGGAGAAGTCCTAGTGTGGCGCTGTAGAACAAACAGTGAATCACAAGGTCTCTTAGAACTGCAAGGCTAGTGGTACAAAATTCACCAACCACTCCTTGAAAACCCAATACAAGGTCTCTGAGTCAGAACCGACTCAAAAGCGCTACCAACAGCAATGTATCAGTGAGTCCCTGGGTGGCGCAAATCATTAAATGCTAAAATGCTAACCAAAAGGTTGACTGCTCAAACCCACCCAGATACAATTATAAATCCCATCACATAATATACCAACTGGAAATAAAATACATCTATTCTTTAAGTAAGGAGCTCTGATAGCGTAGACGAATCGGGCTGCTAACCTCAGGGTCACCAGTTCGAAACTACCAGCTGTTCCGCGGAAGAAAGATGAGGCTTTCTGCTCCCGTAAAGATTTACAGCTTCGGAAACCCTGTACAGGGTCACTATGAGTCGGAATCAACTCCATGGCACGTAACAACAACAATTCTTTAAGTAAAAATAAAACAAGATACTCTGATATCAGATTTATTTAAAAGTGAAACACTAAAAAAGAAAGCAAGAAAGAAATTCATTAATCCTACTTACACTTTTTGAGTTGTGATATAAATTCCTTGCTATAAATTCAAACAGTTTCTCTTCTAAGGTAATCATTCAAAATACTAGTTCAGCAGTGATTTATAAAAAATATGAGCTGATAAATTGATAAATTGAAAAAATTTTAGATCTTATGAAAGAAAAAGAGATACAAAATCTTTTTTATTCCTGTGTACATTCAGAGGACACATTTTTATAGATAAAAAACAGATCGCTTTACTAAGAAACACAGGAATGTAAAGCAACTGTAAGTATTGGCCTTGACGTTTTCCCCCATACCCTTGAGATGAAATTATCTACTTAAAAATTACTTCTGAAAATAATTCATCTTTAGAAAAAAGGAAAATTATCCACTGAAATGAAGATTATTATCTTCCATTAAAATTTGCTTTAAAATATCAAACAATTTCACTTCTCATTTTAATACCAAAAAGTAACTAGTTTTTATACTAAAGATACATTTTATATGCCATTCCACTGCAACGAGTCAGTTCAGACTCATAACAAGCCAATACGTAACAAAGCTTATATTCAAGCAGAACTACATATTGTCATAGACAACATTGTAGCAAAATAAGAATGAACTGCTTCTATTATGTTGTTGTTGTTATGTGCCGTGGAGTCGGTTCCGACTCATAGCGACCCTGTACAGGGTTTCCGAGGCTGTAAATCTTTATGGGAGCAGAAAGCCTCGTCCTTCTCCCGCGGAACAGCTGGTAGTTTCGAACTGCCGACCTTACGGCTCACAGTCCGATTCGCAACCACTACGCTACCAGAGCTCCTTATATTATTAAATTGATAAAAGATTTATATAAACACAAATTCACAAAGAAATGAATGGGAATCTAGTAATACTTCCCTCATCTGGACATCTGTGAGAGATAATAACTCTATAGCTTAAAACAGAAAACAAAGATAGAAAACTTCAAAGACTTAATTCTGACAGAAAGTTGATTCTAAAATAATTCACTGAAATCTCAAGTACTCCCATTACTAACTATTTTAAATTGTTCAGAAAGGTTCATCAACATAATTAGACAAGTAAAAGAAACAAGGAATGTAAATATTTTTTGAAAGAATGAAAAGCTTCAAGAGAACAGAAAGAAAAACAGAAACAAAATGACGGCTAAATGGACATACATATGGGTACTAGTGTGGTACAGTAGGATCAGCATTGGACTGCTAACCAGTTAGTAGTTCAACCACTACAGCTATTCCTCAGAAACCCTATACAGGGTCTCAGTGAGTCAGAATCAACTCAATGGCACTTAACAACACAACAATTATAACAGTGGGACACTAGTATGTTGCTGTTGTTCCATGCCACTGAGTCAGCTTCGACTCATAGTAACCCTGTATAGGGTTTCCAAGGAACAGCTGGTGGATTTGAACTGCCAACCATTTGGGTCACAGTTCAGTGTGGATCCTTCAGTGCTACACCAGGAGTAAAGAACACTATATATGTATTGTTGTTGTTGTCATTGTTAAGTGCCGTCAAGTCAGTTCCAATCCAATGTGACCCTGTATAGGGTTTCCAAGGAACAGGTGGTGAACTTGAACCATCGACTTGCAGTTCAAATGGCTTTGCAGTCTGGCGCATTAACCCACAGCACCACACCGGGACCATAGACAAACAGATTTATAACGAGAATTGTTGTTAAGTATTGTTGAAACAGTTCCAACTCATAGCAACGCTGCATAGGTTTCTGAGGAGCACTGGTGAGTTTAAACTGCTGACCTTGTGGTTCATAGTCTAGTGCTTATCCTACAGTGTTACACCAGGATTCCAATGAAGAGAATTGTTGTTGTTGTTGTTGTTGTTAAGTGCTGTTGAATCAGCTCCAACTTATAGCAACCCTCTATAGGGTTTCCGAGGGGCAGCTGGTGGGTTTGAACTGTCAACATTGTGGTCTGTAGTCCAGTGCTGATCCTACAATATCACACCAGGAATCCATGAAGAAAATAAAGATTTAAAAATAAATAAATAAATAGGCACATGCTATACTGGGCTGCAGAGTACTGGTGTGGCCCTGTGGGTTAATGTGCCAGGACTGCAAAGCCATTTGAACTGCAAGGTCAGTGATTCAAGCTTACCAGCTGCTCCTCGGAAATCCTATACAGAGTCGCTATGGGTCGGAACCAACTCCATGACACTTAACAACAAAACAATATTGGGTCACTAACCTCAAGGTCAGCACTTTGAAACTACCAGCTGATCCGTGGGAGAAAGATGAAGTGTTCTGCTTTCGTAAAGATTTACAGCCTCAGAAACCCTGTACAGGGTCCCCATCGGAACCAACTCTACGGCACACTATCACTACCACCACCATAAAATACAGCACAGTGGAGCTGTGGGGAAATTCATTGGGTAAAAATTATTTTACTCAATGAACGGTGTTGAGACAATGCACAAAAAATGTGGAAAAGAAATTGGGTTTCTGTGTCATATCATATAAAAATTCTATTCTTAAAAAAAAAAAATTCTATTCTAAGTAGGTTGTAATCTAAATGTTAAAGGCAAAACCATAAAGAGTTATCTTCATAACCTCAGGCTAGGAGAGTCTTAAAAATAACACAAAAAAGCATTAACCATAAAAAAAAAAAATGACAAATTAGACTACATTAAAAACAAGAGTTTCCTGTTTATAAAATACAACATTTATCATAAAAGTAAGAACACAACCTACAGATTTAGACAAAACTTTATATAAATACATATCCAATCAGGATCCAATATCCAAAGTATATATATATTTTTTAAGTCTTTGTGGTATACTGAATTATCTAATGTCTCTTCTAGCCATAATCTGTAACTCCCATCAAACAACATTTCTGTTCTGGGTAGGAAAAGCTGGGAGAACATATTGATAGGATGACATGATTCAGCTGTAGATGTTAGCTGAGTTTATAGTAATTGTAAAAACTTGGAACTCTAGCATGGGTTTAAAATGAGCCACCTCAGAAGCAGGAGGGAGGATCTCACTACCATCCAAGAACAGCCAGGAGTGAAGCACATCCTTTGGACCCTAAGATTCCTGCACATTGACCCTCCTTGCCCCAAGGACACAAAGCTGTAATATCAGAGGAGTGGCAAAGGAGCAGCAGCAGCAGAACCGAGAATCAAAGTACAAGACTGAGCAGTGGGTTTCCCAAGCCCATGGAGCAAGTAGAGCTAAGGGACTTGGGGGCAGGAAGCTTGCTTGTAGAGTTGGGTGCCTCTAGGCACTTAAGTGGGAGAGCTAGGTCTGCTGGTGTCTTCAGCCTGAGGCTTATGGTAAAGTGGTGTGTTCTGAGGGCACTTCTCAGCATCTGACTGGAACAATTGTGCCCCAAGCATTTTCTGATCCTGTATTATATAACATATTAATTTCCCTAGTACACCCCAGAACTGTCAGTACAGTGTCTGAGTTTTGTGCAGTCACCGCAAGGGATTATGGAACCCAATTAAGGAGTAGAGTGTTGTGGAAGGAATGGTTGGTGTTTCATGTTGTTGCAGAAAAGGCAAGCAACCCAATCAAAATATGGGCAAACGACTTGAATAGAAACTTCAGAAAGATGACAGTCAAGGGACCAACAAGTACATGAAAAGATGCTCAGCTTCACTAGCCATTTCCAATCAAATTCACTACTGTGTAGTCAATTCTGACATAAAGATCCTACAAGTTAGAACCAAATTTCCCCAAGTTTGTTGTTGTTAGGTGCAACCGATTCGGTTTCAACTCATATTAACCCTGTCTAGGGTTTCCAGAAGGAGCTCTGGTAGCGTAGTGGTTACGAAATCAGGCTGCGAACCACAAGGTCAGCAGTTCGAAACTACCACCTGCTCCACGGGAGAAAGATGAAGCTTTCTGCTCCCATAAAGATTTATAGCCTCGTAAACCTGTTCAAGGGTCGCTATGGAACCGACTCAATGGCACTTAACAACTACAAGGGTTTCCAAGGCTGTAAATCTTTACAGGAGCAGAAAGCCTCATCTTTCTCCTGTGGAGTGGCTGGTGGGCTCAAACTGCTTGTCCAGTATTTATCCTACAGTACTACCAGAGCTTTCAACATAATTTGCTGTTTTTCTTGTTAAGTGCCATCTAAGGTGGAGGGTCAGAGAAAAAGAAGAAGACCCCCAGCGAGATGGATTGGCAAAATAGCAGCATTATTGGGCTCAAGCATGGCAACAATTGTGAGGTTGGCCCAGGATCAAGCAGTGTTTCATTCTGTTGTGCACAAGGTCACTATGAGTAGGTACCGACTCAATGGCACCTAACAAGAAGAAGTCAGTTCCAACTTATAGGAACCCCGTATAGGATTTCCAAGGAGCAGCTGGTGGGTTTAAACAATTGACCTTTTGGTTAGCAGTCCAGTGCTTACTCTACAACACCAGGACTCCAATAGTTTTTTGTTGTTGTCGTTAAGTGCTGTCCTGTAGGTTTTGACTCACAGCAACCCTGTATAGGGTTTCCCAGGAACAGTTGGTGAGTTTAAACAGCCAACCTTATGGTTCAAATCAACCTTGTGGTCCAGTGCTTACAAGGCTGTAAATCTTTACCAAAGCAGACTGTTGCATCTTTCTCCCTTGGTTCAAACCACCTTGAGTAGGAAATGACTCAATGGGACTTAACAACAACCTTTTATTTAGCAGCTGAGCACTTTATCCACTGGGCCACCAGTGTTCCTCATGAGTCTACTGAGAAAAAAAATAAAGCCCACTGCTGTCACATTGATTCTGATTCCTAAGGACCCTAGCCACTGTTGTTGGTAGGTGCCATCGAGTCGGCTCTGACTTATCACACACAGAATGAGACATGGCCGATCCTCTACCATCCTCACAACTGCTGTCACATTTCAGCCTATTGCTGCTGCCACTGTATCAATCCATCTTGTTGGGGATCTTCCTCTTTTTCTCTGACCCTCCATTTTACCAAAGGAGCTCTGGTAGCATAGTAGTTATGAATAAGGCTGACAACCTCAGGGTCAGCAGTTTGAAACTACCAGCCATTCTGTGGGAGAAAGATGAGGTTTTCTGTTCCCATAATGATTTACACCTCACAGTCCTTATGCAGGATCACTAAGAGTCACAACCGATTCCATGGCATATATCACCACCACTTTACCAAGCATGATGTCCATCTCCAGGGATCGGTCCCTCCTGATAACATGTCCGGAGTATGACAGACTAAGTCTTGCCATCCTAGCTTCTCAAGAGCATTCTGGCTGTACTTCTTCCAACATAGATTTATTTGTTCTTTTGGCAGTCCATGGTACTTGTAATATTTATTTTCTTCTCCAACGCTGTAACTCAAATGTATCAATTATTCTACTGTCAGCCTTCCTTATTCAGTGTTCAACGTCCACATGCATATGAGGCTACTGAAAATACCATGGATTGGGCCATGGCTTAGTCCTAAAACTGGTATCTTCGCTCTTAAATACTTTTAAAAGGTCTTGTGCAACACATTTGCCTAATGCAATATGTCATTTGATTTCTTGACTGCTGCTTTCATGAGTGTTCATTGTGGAACCAAACAAAATAAAGTCTTTGACAACTTCAATTATTTTCCCTACTTATCATAGGTTACTATCTACAGGTTCAAGTGTGAAGATATTTTCTTTCTTTACATTGAAGTGCAATCAATACTGAAGGTTGTGGTCTTTGATGTTCATCAGTCAGCATTTTAAATCCTCTTCACTTTCAATAAAATTGTATCATCTGCATATCACAAGTTGTTAATGAATCTTCCTACAATCCTGATGACACGCTGTTCATATAATTCAGCTTCTCTGATAATCTGCTCAGCATACAGACTGAATAATTATGGTGAAAGGATACAACTCTAGCACACACCTTTCCTGATTTTAAATCAGGCAGTATCCCCTTATTCTGTTTGAATGACAGTCTCTTGGTCTATGTACAGGTTCTTCATGAACACAATTAAGTGTTCTAGAATACCCATTCTTCACAATGTCATCCACAACTTGTCATGATCCACACAAAATCAAAAGCCTTTGCATAGTCAAGAAAACGAAACACCTTTCTGGTATTCTCTGCCTTTAGCCAGGATCCATCTGACGTCAGCAATGACAACCTTCATTCCACATCCTCTTCTGAATCCAGCTTGAATTTCTGGCAGTTCCCTGTCAATGTACTTAACTATTGTAGCTGTTTTTTAATTATCTTTAGTAAAATTTTACTTGCCTGTGATACTGATATTGTTCGATGATTTCCAGACTCCGTTGGGTGACCTCTCTTTGGAACAGTGATCTGGAAATATGAAGCTCTTCCAAACGGAAGATAAATTGGAGAGAAGCAAATCAAAACTGCAATAAGATACCACCACCTCACCCCTATTAGAATGGAAATGGTGGTGGTTGCGTGCTATCAAGTTGGTTCCAATTCATAGTGACCCTGTATAGCATTTCTGAGACTGCAAATCTTTACAGGAGCAGAAAGTTTCACCTTTCTCCAGCAGACCGACTGGTGAATTTGAACTGCTGACCTTGCAATTTGGATTATTCGGATGACAAAAAGTTTCTTCCCAAACAAAAATGATGAAAAAGAACAGGTGTAGACGAGGTTGTGGAGAAACTGGAACTGTTTATCCTCTGCTGATCAAAAAGTAAAAATGGTACTAGGTGAAAACTAGCTTGGTGGTTCCTCAAAAAGTTGAACCTAGAACTATCACATGACCCAACAATCCTAATCTTTGGTATATACTCAGAAGTAAAGGCAGAAACACAGTAAGAAACTGTATACCAATGTTTATTGTAGCGTTATTCAGAGTAACCAAAAGGTAGAAACAACCAGAATATGCATCAACAGCACAAAATGCGGTATAGACGATCCAACACTACTCAGCCAATAAGGAAGATAAATCCTAGTGCACACCACAACATAGATTCACCTAGATAATCTAGCTGAGGGAAAAAAAGTCAGTCACAAAAGGACAAATACTGTATGATCTCGTATGAAATAAGCAAACACAGGAAATCAAAGTTTATTCATGGATGCCAGGGCTAAGAGGAAGGGGAAAAGGGGGAGTTAGTGCTTGAGTTTACGTTAATGGTAGCAGAATGGGTGGGGAAAGGATAGCAGGAATGGTTGCACACTTGAAGAATATAATCAGTGTCACTGAATTATACACGCAGAAATTGTTGATGTGGAACATGTTTTGTTATGTATATTTTCACAATAATTTTTCTTAAAAACAGAAAGAGACATAACACAGAAAAAATATATATTTGCAATAACATAGCCAGCAAATGTTTAAAAGCCAGACTATGTATGCATACACTCTATAAATAAATATGAAAAAAGCAGCCAATAAAAAAAGTGGACAACAATGAAATCCAAATTGCCAAAAAACATGAAAATATTTTGGTAATACCAACTGTTGACAGGATGCAGAACAAGGCAAGTCTCGTACATTGCAGGTATGAGTGTAAATCGGTAAAATTAGTTTGACATGGACTGCTAACCACAGGTTGGCAGTTCAAACCCATGAGCTGCTCCTTGGAAAACCTACACAGGGATGCTATGAATCGAAACCAACTTGTCAGCACTTAACAACAGCAAAATTAAAGATACATATAAGGAGCTCTGGTAGTGTACTGGCTACAAGTCAGGCTGCTAACCTCAAGGTCAGCAGTTCGAAACTACCAGCTATTCCAACACGGGAGAAAGATGAGGCTTTCTGCTTCTGTAAAGATTTACAGCCTCGGAAACCCTGTAACAGGATTGCTATGGTTCAGAACCGTCTCCATGGCACACCACCATCACTATACCGTACCAAAACTAAATCTACTGCCATCAAGTCCATTCCAACTCATTGCGATGTTTCCAAGACTGAACTGTGAATCGTTACAGAAGCAGATTCCCACATCTTTCTCCCATGAAGCAGCGGGAGATTCAAACCACCAAACCATTAGGCTAATAACTAAGTGCTTTAACCACTGCACCACCATATAGCCCATAATCCAACAATTCAATTCCTGGATTAAGTCTTAGTGCACGCAGGTGCACCAGCATTGTATGTAATAGCAAACTCCAGAAATGACCAGCATGTACATTAACACCAGAATGGTAACTAACTGGTGATACATAATCATATACAGCAATAGGATACTATGCGACTTTGACAATGACCTAAATATGACTATTGGTGCTAAAAATTAACCTCACAAACATAATGCTGATTTTTCAAAGAGGCAAGACAAAAGAATATACTTATATGAAGTTTAGGTGTACATAAAAGAAATTTTACAGTTTAAGGATACATACTTAGATGGAAAACTATAAAGAAACAAACAGCATAAATAAAGAGACAGGAAAGTGGCTGGCTTTCGGGTAGAAGGGATTGGGTTCAGAACTGAGGGGGGAGGAATTCTGGGGTGCTGACAGGCTTTTGTGACACAGAGGATTGTAAATGCAAATTAATGTTATTATTATCTGTTAAATATACATATGGGTTTTATACTTTTCAATACAAAGATTTTATATCTTATTATGAAATTTTTTTATAAAAGTTGTCACATCTATTTGGTTGTTGTAAAAGGAATCACTTTCATCTAAGCACACAGCCAGGATTTCAGCTTCCATTTAAAAGTTTAATAGACAAAAGAGCTTTCTAAAAATAGAATTCAGTTCATAATTTCATGCCATTCTTCTACTTATTTTTCCTATTTTTTTAATCTTCTTTCTTTTATAATCCAAAAATAAACTGTCAAGGATATCACATCTGTATTTATATGTCAAAATTATATTAAAAACAAACAAAATTTAAAACCATAGTTTTCAGGCAAGAAAATAATTTTCTTACAGAGTTGTGCAGTTGTTGGATTGAGTGGAAGGACAACTGTAGGATGGAAAAATGTTTCAAATAAACATATAATGATTATCTATTTATAATGTAATCTTTGTAACAGTTACTAATTTCCAAAAGTAAGTGAGCGTTAGAATCACCTTTGGAAAGTTTTCTATTGCATATTACTACATACAAGATTAACCATGGATAGCTTTTTGCCCCCATGTAGAAGTTTGGTGGTGGCTGTGTGCCGTACAGTCGGTTTCAACTCATAGTGACCCTGTACAGGGTTTCCAAGGCTATAAATCTTTACAGGAGCAGAATGCCTCATCTTTCTCCGGCAGAACAGCTGGTAGTTTTGAACTGCTGACCTTGGGGTTCGCAGCCCGATTCGTAACCACTACGCTACCAGAGCTCCATATATAGAAGTTTATAAGCTTAAAATTCCTAGGAAATCTTAAAAAACAAAATTTTAAGGAGAAAGAAACAAAATGGGTCAGAAATAAATTTAAATTTCTTTAAAAAAAAACAACCTCAACCTTTTGGAAGCAAGGGATGCTGAAATGAAAAAGAAAACATGCAATGAACGAATGAATGCTCTTCAAAGAGCTTACTAAAAGCATAGTCTGATAGACCAACTCCACAGAAACTAACCTTGTCATAATTTGATACTGTTAAACTGCACAGTTTCTTATTTTTCAGTAATATTGAATTGCTGTCTCACTATAGAAAGATACTTTACACATTGGGAAACAGTCACTAGAGAATTAAACTGTTGTTGATATGTGCTATCAAGTCGGTTCAAACTCATAGTGACCTTGTATAGGGTTTCAGAGGCCTCATCTTTCTCCTGCAGAGCGGCTAGCGGGCTCAAACCGTAAACTTGGTGGTTCATAGATCAGTGCTTCTCAAACAGAATTAAACTACAGAGCATTAATATGGCCACACGATCTACCTCTGCTGCCATGGGAGGAAAAAAAAAGTTTACTGCCTACTTAGTCCCTTTTCTTGATCCATCCAATATCTTGATTCTGTGAGTTTTAAATATAACTACAGTAATTTCTAGCATTTACTGAACCCCTTTCTCTGTACCTTGTATCTAGTATCTCCTCTTATCCTCACATAGCTAAAGAGTAGGCTTTCCTGATGAGGAAAGTGGTAAACTAAATGAGTAACTTGCCCAAGGGAACCAGGGTGTATTCAGACTCCAGATCCAGTGTTCTTAATATTATAGTTCCTAGTCCATAAAACAACATATTTACATCATGATAACTGCCCAAAATTGTCTATCTCCTTTCAACTACAGAAGACGCCTTAAGGATTTGTTTTTGCTTTTGCTGGTTGGGGCAGTCTACTTCTGTAAAGATTTACAGCCTTGGAAACCCTTTGGGGCAGTTCCACTCTATCAGGGTCACTATGAGGAAACAACCAGGGTTCTCGGCTAAATGCACAGGCACACAATGTTAATGATGAAGAAATCTAAACAAATGTTAAGCAAAATCTACGATTTTACAGCTAACAAAACTGAGGTCCAGAGAACTGGTTTATCCAAGATCATAAAGCTGACTTGCGGCCAAAAGCAAACCTATTGCTGTCGAGTCCATTTTGACTCATGACGAGCCTATAGGACAGAGTCAAACTGTTCCACTGGGTTTCTGAGACTGTGATTCTGTACAGGAGCAGACATCATCGTTCTCCTGCAAAGCAGCCAATGGGTTTGAACCAATGCCCTTTCAGTTAGCACTCCAACTGCACCACCAGAGCACCGCTGATTTGTGACAGCCAGGACTGAAACACAAGCCTTGACTTCTAGGAGTGATCTTCCCAGTACACGAAAAGTGTGTTCCCACCATCCAGCTGGAGTCCTAGTGTAGTGCTGTGAGTTAATGTGCTGGACTGCAGTCACTTTGAACCTCAAGGTCGGCTGTTCAAGCTCACCAGTTGCTCCTTGGAAACCCTATACAGGGTCTCTAAGGGCCCAAATCAACTCCATGGCAGTTAACACCACCACCATCCAGCTATACACTAAGTTCTTGCTGAATGAAATCCATCGCTCTACCTCCCACAAATACTAGAGTTCACTTTGCCAACTTTTGCATCATGCAAGGACTTCAAAAAATGATGAAGGATAAGACATAGTTTTAGGAGTCCTGGTGTGGTGCCACAGGATAAACTCTGGACCTCAAGGTCAGTTTGAACCGCAAGGTCAGTGGTTCAAAGTCACCAGCCGCCTCTCAGAAAGCCTATACAGGGTCACTGTGAGTCATGAGTCGGAGCTAACTCAATGGCACGTAACAACAACAGTTATATGTCAAACAATACTATATTAAAAAGAAAACAAACTGACATGTAGCTACCACCACCCAGTCTTTCATTGCCATAAATATGCAATACAAAGCTGTACTCTGCACTAAAGGCAATAGACGTATCACTGCCAGCCCACGTCTGGCAACAGAAACACATCAGCCATGTCATGTGACAAGGGCTATAACCACACTACCAAGGTGTTCTCAAGGTACACAGGAGGGGATATTTCCACCTGGATAAAGCAGAGATAACAGGCATGTAGAACTGTGAAGAAATGAGGGCGACCGGGGTGTCAGAAGATGTATTTGAGCAGGGCAAAGGCAAAGGCAAAAAAAAAAAACAACAAACACAACAAAAACAAGTGTGGCACTGGTTAGATAGCAGGGGGAATGCTATGATTTCTATCCAGGGGCATTAAAGAGAAAAAAATGTAAAAATTACCAATCATGGGGTCAGATGATCTGATTTCAAGTCCAGGCTGTGGCTGGTGGGGCAGAACAATTTCTGAGTCTCAGTGTTCCCATCTGTGATAAGTAGATAAGTAGACACTACACTATCACTGACCTGCCTAGCTCACAGGATTTCTGGTGTGGCAGGGCGGGTTAATGTGCTGGACTGCAAAGTCGGTTTGAACCACAAGGTCGGCGGTTCAAGCTCACCAGCTGCTCCTCAGAAACCCTAAACAAGGTCACTAGGGATGGGAACCACTTGACAGCACTTAACAGCAAGTAACCAAAAAAAGTGCTTGAAAACCGGCAAGGTTCTATAGAAACAAAACACCAGTTATTTATGTTTTCACTTCTAAGCAATCCCTATGGGTCCTGCCCCCTCCACTGTGTCTCATTCAAAGCCTCACCCTTCAGGATGAAACTCTTCCAATGACATCATTCATAAGCTTCATATGGAAACTAACAGCATCTTTTTCTTAAAGTGTATATGTATGTAAACGTGTGTCTTGTATGTTTCATTTCCTAAGCATCAAAGCTTACTATAATTGTATGTAGGAACTAGTACCAGATGCAAGTTTTCTTCTGGAAATAGTCAATCAAAATTCCATTTTATTTTATAATATGTTGTCAAGCAAGCAACTCAAGAACAGCCTGCCAGCAGCGGATCATATTTTGCTCTCAGCCTAAAAGAGAGTCGGGCTTTATAGATACACCCTGGACCCTAAAAAGGGGACACTGCTTTACTATAGGCACCCATATGAATGCCAAAAGGAAAGGCATCTTAGAAAATCCACGGAAAAGCATAATGAGTTTCAGATGTTGAACCGCTTGCGGGCCACCACCCAGATCCCTTTTGAATTCAAGAAGACACCATTTCCTTTAAAGTTTGACAGCCGAGACTATATAACCTCGCCTTCTTCTAGCAAACACTTCAATTCAAGTGCATCCAGACCCATTTTGGTCAACCTTAAATGCCACTGTCTGGGCTCCTTGGGACAGAAGCTACATCCAGTTGCAAATGGGCCCGAAACAGGAAAGGGACGCGGGGAGCGAGAAGCCCCAGTGGCCCGCGGCCGTTTCATATCCCAGCGCCACTTCCCCTTCTCGCCTCTTACCTTGTACACTTTCCCAAACGCTCCGTCGCCCAGCTCGCCTATAATTTCCCAAAACTCCTCGGGATTAAGGTCCCTCTTCACATGCTCGTACTGCTTTTTCTTCTTCTCGCTTCCCAACTTGAAGATCTTACGGAAATTGAAGAAGGACATTTTTCCTCCCAACAGAGTTCCCAGCACCTCAGGACTCCACACAATAAAAGGCAAAGTTTCTCCTCCCTCCCGTCTCGCGCGAGCCCGGCGGGCGCAGGAGCTCCGGC